>NC_090653.1:127258717-127588717 GCF_040937935.1 Hyperolius riggenbachi | reverse complement strand
TTCAGTGTAGGTTAGCCAGGTATAGGGCCCCCCAGTGTAGGTTAGCCAGGTATAGGGCCCCCCAGTGTAGGTTAGCCAGGTATAGGGCCCCCCAGTGTAGGTTAGCCAGGTATAGGGCCCCCCAGTGTAGGTTAGCCAGGTATAGGGCCCCCCAGTGTAGGTTAGCCAGGTATATGTACCTGCAGGCGGAGGAGAAGAGGCGGCGAGGAGAGACTCTGGCAGGCCAATGGGATGTAGGAGAGAAGCGGCGGCGAAGAGAGAGGCGGCGCGGCCGCTACGTCATGGCTGGGGGCGGCGCCGGGCACGTTACACACGCACATTACACAGGCTGCCCGCCGCCGCCCCCAGCCATGACGCAGCGGACGCGCCGCCTCTCTCCTCCCTCTCTCCTCGCCTGCATGCATTCTATTGGCCAGCGGCCAGCAGCTAAACACGAGCTGCTGGCCGCAACAAACATTAACGAGACGCGGCCAAGAGGCCGCGATCTACCAAGGAGGCGGTCGCGATCTACCGGTAGATCGCGATCGACCTATTGGGCAGCCCTGCTTTAGGGAATACATTATATAGTAAAAGAGAAATATGAATAGTTCTCTATGGCTAATCATTTCACATTTTACACAGTTTTGCATTTCTACAGAAATTTCACAATTTTTAAAATGTCCTGTACTTTCAAAAATACGCATATAGCAATGACATTAAACAGAGTAGATTAAATTGCTGCTCACTGCTCTAACATAACCCCAACATATTATACAGTCAATCTATTTTATCTTTAAAGTGAACCAGAGATGAAGCACCCTCATGTATTTTACCATATATGTCAGTGGGAACATTAGAGAAAACGCCTACCCTGCTCTCTGTTTCATTCTTAACGGCTCAGCTTGCTTGTTTATCAGCCCTGGTAAAATCCCAGACTGAGTATTCAGTCTGGCTTTGCTCAGGAATCATTATAGATGAGTCTGTCTTCTCTGATGTCTTTTCAAGCCCAAGCCTGCCCCCTTCTGGCTCTGCTTTCTTGTTCTGTATATTCAAAGCATCACAGAGAGCAATGATGAGATGGGTGGAGCTGCTAATGTAAGGGTATACAGTATTGAAAAACATTTTTTAATCTATATTTGTTAGTCATAAGAGATTTTTAGAAATGGTGATTTCATCTTGTACACAGCCCACTAAATAATATGCTTTTCTGATTAACTGTATTTTTCATGGATTTATAGTAAAAAAACAACGGTACACCAGAGCGGCAAAAATATAAGGTATAGTATTTATTTTGTAAAATCTATCTGGGGAATCGGGGATATGTTTATTTTGTGCCAAAGCATTCATCTCTGGTTTCCTTTAACCTTAAATGTACCTGATGAAAATGGCAGCATCTTTATCGATAATAAGATAACCAGGCTTCTGTGAGGAACTCAGGTGTTATTGCTGCATTCATTAGTTCTAATTTATCAAACAGGTCTTCCAGGGACAGCCTCTTCAGACACTTGCATTTGATCTTATGTTCTCAAGCTCCTTTGATGTCTGTTTGGTTGTTGAACGGGCCTCAAAATTTCTTCCATAAATATTCTGACTGTGATGAGATGACACATCATTCTCATTAGCGTATGGGTCAGTATCCTCACTATTGGAGACACTCGAGTGTGTGACTGGCGAGTATAGCAAACAAACCCAACTATTTTCTATTCAATTTGCAGAAAATCTCTACATGGCGTCTGTGGCAAACAGCAGAAGTTTACACCTAGAACATCTTAGCATAGGCTGCTCCAAATGAAATGTTCAAAGTCCACTTGTGTGGCAAAATATGGAGGCTACTATTGCTGACCTTTTTCCAAAACTGCTAGTTGACCAACTGTAACGCAAATTTTGTATCTACTAGTATAATACTACCCTCTATAAAGTGATGGGTAAACCCAGTACAACAACACAATATATGAAACACTTGACAGTATTGCTCCATGGCGCACCAAATCAGCAACCAAAAAGCAGAATGCTAATTGGTTTGACAAAACCATCATGGATCTAAAAAAGAAAGGGCGCAGACTAGAAAGACAGTGGCGTAAATCAGGGTCTGAGGAGCACAAATCTAGCCTAGTTCAACACCTCAGACAATACCAAAAAACAATAACCAAGAAAAAATCACTTTATCTCGCACAAAATATCTACAGCCAACAACAGAGCTGCTCAACTCTTCCACACAGTGGAATCACTCTGCAATCCTTCCTGCCTAAAAGCCCCAACCACATTCTCCAGGGAAAGGTGTGAAGAAGTCTCTGCTTTCTTAACAAGCAAGGTGTGTACCATCCGTGACAGCATTACACCAACAACATCAATTGACCACTGGACTTTGCATATGTCTACTACCGTACCACCATGGCAAGTCTTTGACACTCTGAGTGAAGAAGATTTTGGAATTCTCATTCAAAGTCTCCGCCCCACTACCTGCGACCTGGATCCTGGCCCAACTGGATCCTTAATGCAATGCCCAGAGCTGATCAGGCCAGCACTTCACAAAATCACTCAGGGCTCCTTGCAAAGTGGACTGTTCCCGGAAGAACTAAAGAAAGCAATCATAAAACCCCTCTTGAAGAAACCATCACTAGATCCTGATTCTGTAACCAACTACAGACCTGTGGCGAACTTACCATTCCTATCAAAAGTTATCGAGAAAGCAGTCGCCAACCAGCTAGAAGCCAGGCTTACAGATAACAACATCTTTGATACTTTTCAGTCAGGATTCAGGAAAAGGCACAGCACTAAAACAGCATTAGTCCGAGTAATGAATGATCTACTTACTGCAAGGGACAAGGGTGATTGCTCAATTCTGATTCTTCTTGACTTGTCTGCAGCATTTGATACTGAGGATCATGAAATACTAATGCAGCGACTGAAGAATTACTGTGGCCTAAGGGGTACTGTTCTTAGCTGGTTTCAGACCTTCCTATCTGGCAGGACACAGCAAGTATGTCTGGGCACACACTACTCTAATCCAGTGCCACTTGCCTATGGAGTTCCACAGGGTTCTGTACTATCACCATTACTCTTTGCAGTCTACATGCTCCCACTGGGAAAAATAATCCAGAACTATGGCCTAGGATACCATTGTTATGCAAATGACACACAACTGTATCTGTCCTTCAAGCCTGGCACCCAAGACCCATCAGCATCCATAAATGTGTGTCTAGTGGATTTACAAAATTGGATGAACACCAGCTGGCTGAGGCTGAACTCTGACAAAACAGAGGTGTTGGTGGTAGGTGGTCCACACATGATGGATACAGTTCAAAATGCTCACCACCTCAAACTAGCAATTGGGGGAGATACTGTACAGTATTAAGACTGTGCGAAACCTTGGGGTGATCCTGGATGGAAATCTAAAACTCAGACAGCAGGTATCAGCTGTCGTCAAGTCTTCCTTCTTCCATCTAAGAAATATAGCGAAAATCAAACACCTTATCCCAGCTGAAGACCTACCTGCCCTGGTTCACGCATTTGTATCCTCCCGCCTAGACTACTGCAACGCCCTGTTCATCGGATCTACAGATAAGGTTCTGCGCCCCTTACAGATAGTACAGAATGCTGCAGCCAGACTCCTAGTCAATGCCCCCCGCAGCTCACACATCACCCCAGTACTGCAAACTCTTCACTGGTTGCCAGTAAAATGGAGAATCAATTTTAAGATCTGCCTGCTGACATTCAAGGCTCTACACCACATGGGACCCAAATACAAAGCGGATCTATTGGAACTTTATGCCCCTCCACGCACCCTCCGCTCTGCCAACAAGATGAAGCTGGTTAATCCCAGGATTCACTTAACATTTGGTGCTCGGGCCTTTTCCTATGCAGCCCCTACTCTATGGAACTCACTTCCACAATCAGTATGAGAGGCTCCTTCTCTGGACAGCTTTAAAAAAAAGGCTAAAAACTCACTTCTTTTCTCTAGCCTTTGAGACTGCATAATGCAGGGTCACAGCGCTTTGAGTCCCCAGGGAGAAAAGAGCTATATAAATATTATTGTTATTGTTGTTGTTGTTAAACTTCTTGCAATTAGCCAGGAGAACATAATGGGCAATCTTCTTGTGTTGCAATTCACTGGCTGACCGGGAATCCTGCAAATGCTGATGCAAATATGAGTTTACTCACCAAACCACACTGCAAGTTTGCCCATCACTGCCAAGCTCCCTCTGTGCATATGCATATCTATATTAAAAAAAAAAAAAAAAATAAAAAAAAAAAATTTCATCCCATCGCTTTCTTAGTGGTTGTGGTTATAGATAATGGCAGTTGGTGCTGACTGTTTTTTTCATGTCTGCCAGTAGTAAAGATGATTACGTGGAGGCTGATTGTGGATCAAACAATATGAACAAATTACATGGCGAATATCAATAATTTCTTGATCTCTCTTCTATTTTTTTAGTTCTCACTTTGCAATGTATTGAATTATTTTTTTCTTCTTTTCGTTTAAGTCCCTCTTTAATGTGTCTTTTTCTAAGGTGCCCTTTATATTTATTGAATTTGCTGATAAATCCCAGCACTGAATGCATCATATAGAGATATTCAGCCTCTACAGGCTACCGTAGAGTGGGGCCGAACCTCCGATTTTAGGTTCGCGAACCGGGTTCGCGAACTTCCGCGTAAGGTTCGGTTCGCGTAAAAGTTCGCGAACCGCAATAGACTTCAATGGAGATGCGAACTTTGCAAAAAAAAATTATACTGGCCACAAAAGTGATGGAAAAGATGTTTCAAGGGGTCTAACACCTGGACCCCCAGGTGGAGGAGTGGCATACATGCCAAAAGTCCCCGGGAAAAATCTGGATTTGACGAAGCAGCGTTTTAAGGGCAGAAATCACATTGAATGCTAAATGACAGGCCTAAAGTGCTTTAAAACATCTTGCATGTGTATACATCAATCAGGTAGTGTAATTAAGGTACTGCTTCACACTGACACACCAAACTCACCGTGTAACGCACCACGCTGTAGTAGTGACGGCCGTGCTGGACTGGTGCGCACCATGGCGAGAGTGCAGTGGCGGGTTCACTGAACAGGAATACAGTGGCGGGTTCACTGAACAGAACAGGTATGCAGTGGTGGGTTCACAGAACAGGTGTGCAGTGGCAGGTTCACTGAACAGAACAGGTATACAGTGGCGGGTTCACTGAACAGGTATGCAGTGGTGGGTTCACTGAACAGAACAGGTATGCAGTGGCAGGTTCACTGAACAGGTATGCAGTGGTGGGTTCACTGAACAGGTATGCAGTGGTGGGTTCACAGTACAGGTATGCAGTGGTGGGTTCACAGAACAGGTATGCAGTGGCAGGTTCACTGAACAGAACAGGTATACAGTGGCGGGTTCACTGAACAGGTATGCAGTGGTGGGTTCACTGAACAGAACAGGTATACAGTGGCAGGTTCACTGAACAGAACAGGTATGCAGTGGCAGGTTCACTGAACAGGTATGCAGTGGTGGGTTCACAGTACTGGTATGCAGTGGTGGGTTCACACAACAGGTATGCAGTGGCAGGTTCACTGAACAGGTATGCAGTGGGCTCACTGAACAGAACAGGTATGGTGGGCTCACTGAACAGAACAGGTATGCAGCCAGGAACAAGCTAAGCCTAACTAATCTTTCCCTATGAGAGACAGTCTGCAGCAGCTCGCCCTACTCTCACTAACGCAGGCACACGAGTGAGCGTAATGGCCGCCGCTGCCTGCCTTTTATTAGGGGGGGAGTGGCTCCAGGGGCTAGTGTAGCCTAATTGACTACACTGGGCCTGCTGACTGTGATGTAGAGGGTCAAAGTTGACCCTCATAGTGCATTATGGGGCGAACCGAACTTCCGCAAAAGTTCGCCTGCGGGACGCGAACCACTGAAGTTCGCATGGAACCGTTAGCAGGCGAACCGTTCTGCCCAACTCTAGCTACCAGTATAATGGCTCTGGCTTTTCCTTCACTGTCTACAAATTGATCACACAGAATATTCATTAGCGGAATCCAAACTTAGGCAAATCTATTTTTTCAATACTGAGTTTAATACAAAATATAAGAAACTCCAATGAATTCCACTGAAGAAGAGAACCCATCCCTATAGTCATAGAAGCCATCGAGACGCTGAGCCTCAGACAAGAAGATCCAAATTTAATTTAATTAAGTAGAAAATTCAAGGACAGTTCATAATGAGATGAATAACGTGACCTTGAGGTTATAATAATTTATTTTTCTCTTGGCAACCCGTGCACTGATAATTTTTAATGCCTTTTTTTTTCTCCTGCAAATATTAATTTCGTAATCTTCCTGAGTCATAATTCATTGGCAAGCGAGTTTGGAAACGTAATAATCCTCCACTGTGAATTCACTTTGCGTCGACCGTATTTAATAACAATGAGTAATGCGTTACATTTGTACGGGGGAAAAAAACAACTTGCTGTGATAAGTTCCTTGAACGCTAAATTTTCAGACTAGACCTTTTTACTTTGTGAGTTACAAGTATCCAAACCCCTGGTTATAAAAGCATTCTAATTTGTAGTGTTTTGTCATCAGCTGAAAGCCATTAGAAAGCCGGGGAAGGTGAGGTTATTCTCTGCAACAAGCCCATGAATTTCGTTTACAGTGAGGCAGCTCTTTCAAACGAAGCCTCAGGCAGCCTGGGTTATTTAATGGCTGATAGCAAAAGCAATTGCAACCACTTTCCACTAAAGGTCACACGGGAAATGCTTTGTTTTGAAGATTTTTTTCCTGAGCTAATATAGACTGGATTATGCTCCAAAAGCTGGAGCTCAGGGTCTGTGTTCAAAAGAGAAAGTTTTAGGTGTCGGCAAAAACGGCTATCGGTAACATCATTGGATTGTTGGAAAGAAGCTGGAAAACTAAACAAAAAGGATGGAAATCAATGGAAGGTATAGGAAAACTCAAAATGCTCACAAAATCGCTTTGTGCAGCGATTGCGTGAGCGTTTTTAAGAATAAATACATTGTATTTATTATTTTCCCAATCAAAGAGTTACCGTAACTTCCTGCTTGACGTCAGGAAGTGAAAAAACGCAATCACTCTGCAAAATTGCTTAGAAAAGCGCTTAACAAAAACGTCCAATGCACATAAATCGGGGGAAAAATGCACGCATTTTTGGTAATCGCAGCGCAGATCCCATTCATTGTAATGAATGGGATCTGCAGCGCAGCACATAGTAGCGCAGATGGCGTGCAATCGGACGCGTTGCGTTCCGATCCCACATCCATCTGCGCTAAATGATGTGAACGAGGCCTAAGTCTGCACCTTTTCAGTAAGGAGATCTCGAGCTAGACTCCCTAACACTGCTACTGCCTATAGAGCCTGCCCTAGTGGCTGCAGCTCAAGTGCTTTGAGTCTGCCAGGAGAAAAGCGGAAGACAAAACATTTTTTGTCTTGTCTTATTAACCGTCCTGTGCTTTTTATGGGTGTTTTGCTTTCTAGATTGGGTTCCTGAAGATGCAAGATGATTTTTTGTTTGCTTCTTTGCTTCTAATGTTGCTTCTAATGTTTGTATTGGCTAATCTCGAGGGACACATTTATTTTTTTCAAACCAACCTATTATCTGGCCCCTTTTTGCTATAGTCTTCAGAGATCTGCAGAGCCTTCAATACGTTTGCAAACCATTGTTAAAGTTTAACTGTCGGGCATAACATCAAAAATCAATTCTTTATTTTTATCTGGTAAACAAGTAATACGTATGCTAACCAGGCAATCCAAAAGTTAAAAATCACTATTACTTTTCTTGTTGATAAACACAATGGAAGTCACAGGGCATGCTGGGTTGTCTTTTTTTGCTTCTTTACTTTCCCCTCAGACTTAACTAATGCAACCTAATTGGCTGAAGCCTCTTTTCCTCCTGTTTTCCCCTCCCACACCTCTGATCCTCTCTGATTGGCAAATATTTCTCATGCTCAGACAATGCATGTTCTATTGCAGAGCTGGGTGGGAGTGCATGAAAACTGGGAGGAGGGCGGGCAATGTATACACAATCAGGCAGAGGAGAGTAAGGGAGGAAATTACATCATGATTGGCTTCAAGATAAACACAGTTAAAATGGAGAATCCTAAGAAGGATTTTCTCTTTTTTTACTATAGAAAAATCACTAAAATAAAAATATGGATAGTGCAATACATATGCTATGTACATAGAGGCTGAGTATGGCTGACAGCTCCTATTTAAACACATATACTCCCCCCTTAATGAACATGAGCTGGACCACACAGTGTGGTGGGAAAAAAGTGCATCCCTTTAAAATGGGGTTTAATAAGTAATTAATATTCATCACATCCAGTAACAGTTGTGGCATTTATTAATGTCCCCATAGGAATGTTTGCAGGGCATCCGTCCATTAAAATGGCTTGTAAAAGTAATTTCAGCAGACTCTTTAAAAACATCAATGTACATTCCAGTCACAATAAGGTAGATGTAAACAGGGCCATCTGCTGGAATTACTTTTACGAGACATTTTAATGGACTGATGCACTGCACACAATCCTATGGAACACTCTCATTCTTACACAGGTCATGATTCTGGCCATTTTATACAAGAGATTACTTAGACACAGATTGTGAATTGGCACACCACACTTGTAATTCCTTTTTGTATAGTAATTGAGATTGTATGATCACTTGTTCAAATGTCAAACATAAACCATTTTTTATTATTTTTAGGGATGGTTTATTCTAGGATTTGCACATTTGGAAGGGAAAATTGATTTTTTTCCCCCTATAATTCCCAGCATGATCTTTTAGCTAAGGTCAGGCAGGCTGGAATAGTAAATATAGACTGAGTTCGCTTATGCATAAGCACATGCAAGCATCAGGATTTGCATGAGAATGTGCATGCCCGGCCATGCAAATGTGCGTTCATGTCAGGGTCCTTTCATACATGATGCGGAACAATTTGCATGTAACAAGAGAGCCCACGCCACACATCACACCATTACATACACTTTGTTCCTTGCGGCAGACTGCGTCGAGATCAGAGTGACTCCACCCCCAAAACATCTTACCCTTCAGTCATGTGCACATTACCGGACAGGAAGTGGGTCATTTGAATGTACCCATCTATGCATGCGCATTGCACTGCTACGGCAAACAGCTATCAAAAGGTTTGTGTTGCCATTGACTTCCATTGCTTTCTGTACTGTGCACACCGTGTGGCAGCCTGTGCTTCAGTCAGACCACTTCCGTCACGTAGTGCTGCACTGAGTGTAACATATTCCTTTGACTTGGCTGGCCACTGTGATGAGCTGCAGCGGGGAGAGTACCATGACGCAACGTGGTAAGTGTGAAAGGGGCCTCAAGATTCTCCTGTTTGCATACTGTATGTGTTCCCTGTTTGCTTGGTGAACATCACCATCGGGAGTTCATTTATCACTTATTATTAATGGTTTACACAGCACCAGTTCCCTGGCACTGTATAATAGACAGTACATGCTACAGTGTATATACAGGCAAAACCTAGTTGAACAGGTGCCACTGTATAATTGTTCATGGACTTGGAAGATATGTATACACTTTACACAGTAGTACTGGAGCATGCCAGTAGTAGAGAAAGCCCTGCCCCCTCAAGCTTACAGTCTAAAAGGTAAAGGAGTAGTTACAATAGGTAAAAGGAAATGGTTTTTAGGCAATAGTGTGGAGGTTAGTGTTCGATTAGCATGCCCTAAATTATGAGATAATGAGAAAACAGTTTTGGTTTGGGTTATACGTTAAAATGTGCTTGTTTAAAATCCATGGAAGCTCTGTTAGGGCACTTTCACGTTACCTAACGAGTGTGTGAATGCGATTTTGTGCACACGTTACCAACGCATGGCTCGCACAGCAGGGGTCTGTTTCAGAGCGAATCGGATGCTCCAACACATAACTCTGTGAAATTGTGTGCATTGTGCGATAAGGTGTTGCCGAGTGCGTTCTATCTGAGCTCACAGGAACACACAGCTGTACTGTGAACGGTAAGGTGAAAGTCAATGGACGTTCATGTTACCATGCTTGTTGCACACAACAACACATACATAACTGACAGAACCGCTCATAATTGAGAAAGGGCCCTTATAATTTTACATTGTACACTGTTGTGTTGCTGAGCTGCTCCTAAACTGCACAGTGAATTACTCGGAAAGACATACATCATTCTGATAGAGTTTTTAAGTTTTGAAAATGTGATTTTAAGTATTAAAAAAGGGTTGACATTTGGATAACCGAATAAAATGGGAATATTTGCCATATTCTAAGAATACGATATTCATGTTTATATTCTGAGCCTTTATTTTCTGTAAAATGTGAGAAAGCAATTTTAGTTTTGTAATCTTCCCAGGATTTAAAGGAAACCTGTCAGAATGGATGTCACCCATCATTGCCAAGGCACAGCACTAGCACTGCTTCCAGGTGGAATGGGAGCCTTCAGCACAGGATGGCATTCTTGGCTACATCAGTTAACAGCTTCCCGCATAGGTTTCTCATTCAGAAGTCGTCCAGTAATATCATAATGAGAGTATGCTAGATGAAGTAGTGGGCATTATGCAACGGTGGTTTAACGTTTATGATCACTAGTCCATTGCATGTACAATCCAGTTAAATGAGACAAACAGGTTGTCCTTGTTCATTTATTTATTGACAAAAAATATCCAAAGTCACATGTTTGTGCGGAGCAGAGGTTGTAAAATGGGGTTTCACTTGTTTAAAGAGACACTGAAGTTTCAAAAAAAAGCATCTTTTTATTTAATAAAAGTGTTTAACATAATAGCCCTAACTAAACCGCCACATTCCCAACGCTGTAAAGTATCTAAATCCCCCCTAACTTCCCCCTCCCACACCCCTGCAAAATCCACAACTTTCTTGGTCGTGGATTTTGCTGCCCTATGCGCTTCCATGTGAGGCAGAGCTATGAGCTGCAGCCCTGCCTCACACGCGTCTTTCAGCAGCGGATCTCCGCCTATCCCCCGCCCCTCTTAGTGAAGGAAGACTGAGAGGGGCGGGAGAAAGGCGGCGATCCGGGCTGACAGACGCACTGAAAGGCAGAGCTGCGGCTCATAGCTCTGCCTCTCACAGAAGCGTTGCCCAGGATTGCCTCCCGGGGAGTTTGGGGGGATCCAGTTAGATTAGAGCGGCGGGGATGCGGCGGTTTAGTTAGGGCTATTATGTTAAACACTTTTATTAAATAAAAATAAGCTTTTTTTGAGACTTCAGAGTCTCTTTAATGTTGACGAGTACTGCATGTCATCCTGGAGGAATGTTAACCAATACCCCCTTAATGGGAACCAGAGAGGATCAAGAAAAGGTTTTATACATACCTGGGGCTTCCTCCAGCCCCATACGCACGGATCGCTGTCACGCCGCCGTCCTCTGCTGCATGGATCCGCCGTTACCGGGTTCCGTCATTGCCGCGAGTCGGCCAGTTGGCCGGCGAACGCGGCCGATTCTCCGCATCACACGGAGCTCCCTCTATATATGTACGCATGAGGCTGCCTACTGCATAGCCGCATGCGTACGGGTATGGAGGGAGCCCCTGTGATGCGGACAATTGGCTGCGTCCGCCGGAAGTGAGGGGCCCGGTACCGGCGGTTCCAGGAAGTAGGGATGTTCATTCGGATTCTGCGGGAATGCAGTTTCCGAAATTCCGATCGGAAATTGCATTTCTGCATCGGAATGCGGAAATCGGTAATGCAAGTGCCGTAGGCGGATTTCAGCCGTAAATCGCGGAAATTCTTCCCGACTTTAACATCGATTTTCTCAAAAACTATAATGTCTTTTTGAAAACTTTTTTTTGCATCTTGTTCACAAGATTTGGTTTAATAAACCCTGAAAATGTAGTGTTTCTAGGACTTAAGTGGGTTTTGCTATTAACCGCTAAAGTCGGCAGATTTTTACTGTAATGTAAAATGCAGAAAATCTGCATCTGCCTATTTTCTGTATTTTACATTAGAGTAAAAATCCGCCGACTTTAGCGGTTAATAGCAAAGCCCCCATAAGTCCTAGAAACACCAAATTTTCAGGGTTTATTAAACAGAGTCTTCTGAACAAGATGAAATTTTTTTTTTCAAAAAGACCTTATAGTTTTTGAAAAAATCGAAAGTCGGGCGGAATTTTTGAGATTTCCGGCGGAAATTCCGCATTGGAATGCGGAAATTGGTAGCGGAAAGTGGAATCGGTAATCGGTACATGACGGAATGGAAAATTGGCATTCCGACCATCCCTACCAGGAAGCGGAGGATGGCGGCGTGGGAGCGATCCAGGCTTATGGGGCTGAAAGAAGCCCCAGGTATGTATGAAATCTTTTTCTATTTTAACAAACCATTCCTCTCTGGTTCCCTTTAAAGAACATCCACAGCCAAAGGATTAAAGACTCTCCAGCATATTTCAGTGGAAGTAATGCAAGAATTAAGACAAGACAAGACAAGACAAATAACATTTATATTGCGCTTTTCTCCTTGCGGACTCAAAGCGCCAGAGCAGCAGCCACTAGGGCGCGCTCTATTGGCAGTAGCAGTGTAAGGGAGACTTGCCAAAGGTCTCCTACTGAATAGGTGCTGGCTTACTGAACAGGCAGAGCCGAGATTCGAACCCTGGTCTCCTGTGTCAGAGGCAGAGCCCTTAACCATTACACCAATTAAATATATTTTTGTTTTAAAACTTGAACTGTTTACTGTGTTAACCATTGTTTGGTACAATAACTTGGGTGTTTTGGGTGCTGTTTTGCAGTATGACTGAGTATGAAGAGTAAAAACTCTATGTTCCTGCAGAATTTACAGAGACAAGTCAGAATTCATAGTGCCATTAATTATGACTAGTCCCCCATGTCCAAAGACAGCTAACAACTCTCAAACTATATCACTGAAACCACCATTTATCATGGTTAGAGTTCTTATGGTGAAGACATGTTTGCCCTTTGCATCACTTAAGAGTGGCATGGGAGCATAGTAGATAGCACTCTTGCCTTGCAGTACTAAATTCCCAGTTCAAATCTTGGCCAGGACACTATCTGCATTGAGTTTATATGTTTGCCCAGTATGTGTGTGGTTTCCTCTGGGTACTCTGCTTTCCTCCCACATACCAAAAACATTTGAGTAAGTTAATTGTAGGTTAATTGGTTCTACCTGAAAAGATGGCCTGAAACTACAATAGAAACATAAGACAACTATGGTAGCAATTAGAGGTCCTCTGAGGGACAGTTAGTGCCATGACTGTATACACCATGCAAAGCACTGGGAAAGATGTCCGCTCTAAATAAATACACCATAATAATAATTCTGGAAACGTAGATTCACAAAGCAGTGATAACTGTAATCACGCTGTGAAAAGTGCTTCGTGCGAAATTTAGCGCGAAAACGGTTATCGCATGCAAAAATTTGCATTGGCGCGATAATGAGACATTTTTTGTACATTAACGTTCCACGTTGCGCGATAAATTCGCATTAACACACGAACGCGAATGTTTGCACGCGATAACCTTTTTTTACGCAAAAACACGCTAAAACGTGTGCAAAGCACTTTTTCACAGCCGTGGTAACAGTTATCACTGCTTTGTGAATCAAGCCCTTAAAGTGATCCCGAGCCAAAATTTTGAATAAAAACCAGATAGTTACCTTAAGAAAGGGAAGCCTCAGGATTCTATTTAGGCTTCCCTCTCTGACCTCAAGACCCCGTTCCTGAGTGCAGCTCCTCTCCACATGGAGGCCACACAGCTCTTTCTCCAGAAGCATGCACTAGCCGACCCAGCCCGCCCATGTTAATTACCATGGAGCCCGCGGCTCCGGCTTACTGCACATGTGTGGGTGGGCTGGGTCGGCTATTGCGTGGTTACACTGGAAGAAGAAGAGCTGCGCAGTGGTGCTCAGCAGAGCTCGAATATTCGAGTAGCTCGAATATTCGAGCTCTTTTTCAGCTATTCGAGCTCGGTATTCGAGCTCCGAATAGCTGGAGCTATTCGAATGGACTATCCGAGTACACTCGAATAGCCCATTCACTATTCGAGCTATTCGAGCAACTCGGCGCTATTCGAGCTCGGTACCGAGCTCGAATAGCGTCATAGCCCAGATTGATGTCCTTAGAGCCAATCAGAGGGCTCCCAGGCCCTCTGACGGCAGCCAATCACAGAGGGGGACCCTGGCCAGCCCCTACCCTATAAATAGCGGCCGCCATGTTCCGTTTCTCCATGCTTGCCTGAGACTTGTACAGAGAGAGAGTTGCTCCTTTGTGCTTTGGCTTAGCAAGTGCTCTATTGTGATCATTTACCTAGCGTTTTTGCTCACCTACACCTGCCATATACACCTATATTGTTGTTAGTTAGATAGACATTGTATTTTAGTTAGTAGCTTGTGTGTTACATTAGAGACAGGCAGCTGCTGCAAGCTTACAGGTTTAGGCCTCAGGGGGGCCTTGCCTCTGTGGGCAGCTGTCCTCTGTTTATTTCTCTCATCTAGTGTTGGGCGAACATCTAGATGTTCGGGTTCGGGCCGAACAGGCCGAACATGGCCGCGATGTTCGGGTGTTCGACCCGAACTCCGAACATAATGGAAGTCAATGGGGACCCGAACTTTTGTGGTTTGTAAAGCCTCCTTACATGCTACATACCCCAAATTTACAGGGTATGTGCACCTTGGGAGTGGGTACAAGAGGAAAAAAAAATTTAGCAAAAAGAGCTTATAGTTTTTGAGAAAATCGATTTTAAAGTTTCAAAGGGAAAACTGTCTTTTAAATGCGGGAAATGTCTGTTTTCTTTGCACAGGTAACATGCTTTTTGTCGGCATGCAGTCATAAATGTAATACATATAAGAGGTTCCAGGAAAAGGGACCGGTAATGCTAACCCAGCAGCAGCACACGTGATGGAACAGGAGGAGGGTGGCGCAGGAGGAGAAGGCCACGCTTTGAGACACAACAACCCAGGCCTTGCATGAGGACAAGAAGCGTGCGGATAGCATGCTTTGTACCACCATGCAGTCATAAATGTAATAAAGATAAGTGGTTCAATAAACAGGGACCACGCGGCAACGCTAACCCAGCAGCAGCACACGTGATGGAACAGGAGGAGGCGCAGGAGGAGAAGGCCACGCTTTGTGAGACACAACAACCCAGGCCTTGCATGAGGACAAAAAGCGTGCGGATAGCATGCTTTGTACCGCCATGTAGTCATAAATGTAATAAAGATAAGAGGTTCCATAAACAGGGACCGGCAACGGTAACCCAGCAGCAGCAGCAGCAGCAGCAGCACACGTGATGGAACAGGAGGAGGCGCAGGAGGAGAAGGCCACGCTTTGTGAGACACAACAACCCAGGCCTTGCATGAGGACAAAAAGCGTGCGGATAGCATGCTTTGTACCGCCATGTAGTCATAAATGTAATAAAGATAAGAGGTTCCATAAACAGGGACCGGCAACGGTAACCCAGCAGCAGCAGCAGCAGCACACGTAATGGAACAGGAGGAGGCGCAGGAGGAGAAGGCCACGCTTTGTGAGACACAACAACCCAGGCCTTGCATGAGGACAAAAAGCGTGCGGATATAGCAGCAATGCTTTTTGCCGCCATGCAGTCATAAATGTAATACAGATGAGAGGTTCAATAAACAGGGACCGGAAACGCTAAACCATCCCAGATGTTCATCGGTCATGTTACTTGGTTGGGGTCCAGGAGTGTTGCGTAGTCGTTTCCAATCCAGGATTGATTCATTTTAATTTGAGTCAGACGGTCTGCATTTTCTGTGGAGAGGCGGATACGCCGATCTGTGATGATGCCTCCGGCAGCACTGAAACAGCGTTCCGACATAACGCTGGCTGCCGGGCAAGCCAGCACCTCTATTGCGTACATTGCCAGTTCGTGCCAGGTGTCTAGCTTCATGCCCGGTTTCAGGTCCAGCGGTGCCAGCCACAAATCCGTCTGTTCCTTTATTCCCCTCCAAATTTCCTCCCCTGTGTGCTGCTTATCCCCAAGGCAGATCAGCTTCAGCAACGCTTGCTGACGCATGCCAACAGCTGTGCTGCACTGCTTCCACGATCCTACTGCTGCTGGTGCTGGGTTAGCATTTCCGGATGAGGTACAGCTTTGAGATGCGTTGGAGGAGAAGGAGTCAGAGAGGTAGGTGCTGCTGTTGTTATCCAGCTGTTTGCGGCGTGGGCAACACCCGCGCCGTAGCAGGTGAGGAATCGCTGCCAGGCTCCACAAGGTTCACCCAGTGCGCGGTAAGGGAGATGTATCGACCATGGCCGAACGCACTCGTCCAGGTGTCAGTGGTGAGGTGAACCTTGCAGGCAACGGCATTCTTCAAGCTTCGGGTTATTTAGCTGACCACGTGCTCATGCAACTCAGGCACTGCAGAGCGCGCAAAGTGGTAGCGGCTGGGAACCACGTAACGTGGGATGGCCACTGACATCATGCCCTTGAAGCTGTTTGTCTCCACCACTCGATATGGCAGCATTTCGCAGGCCAGAAGCTTGGCTATGCTGGCTGGCTGTTACTGCCACGGCCCGGGGGTCATTTGCTGGCAATTTCCTCTTGTGCTCAAACATCTCAGAGACAGACAACTCAACCGTAGCGCTGCACACCGAAGGGCTGTTGGTTGTTGTGTTTGATGAACACTGGGAGACCTCAAGAGCACTAGTCCGGAAAGTGACAGTGTCAGCATCGTCTGATGTTTGTGAATGTTGTGAACCACGCAATGGCTGGGCTACTGCTGCTGCTGAGGCGGGTCTGGTGGTGAGTCTGGTGAACCCAAGGGAGGCAGTGTTGCTGGTGGTACCCTGTCCTGCCGCGTTTGCCCACAGAGTGGGATGTTTGGATAGAATGTGGCGGCTCATGCTGGTGGTGGAGAGGTTAATACTTTTCCCCCTGCTCAGGCGGGTCTTGCACACCTTGCAAATCGCCATGGTAACATCCTCAGTGCAGTCTTCAAAGAAAGCCCAGACTTTAACTGGCTGAGGACTCGGACCTCGTGCGTGATGTGCTGGTGCTGCTTAACCCACTGCTGGACGCTTGAGAGGTCATCCAAGTAATTATCTGGTCCTGTTCTTTTGGATCTGTGAGGGTTGTTGTCCTGGACAACATGGGCAGTATTGAGTGGGTTTTCTTGGGTGCTCCCCTGTGGCCTGTACGTGAACCGTCAGGGGAAACACCTCTTCCCTTGCCCCTCCCTCTTTCACCGGATTTCTTCCTCATTTCACTTATCCTTAAAGTACACGCTGACTGGCAGCAGTACAGTGGCAGTACAGAAATGCTATACAGTGGTGGGTGAGCGGTGTACCACTATTGTCAGCAGTGACACAGAGCACAATGCTATACAGTGGCGGGTGAGCGGTGTACTACTGTTCCCAGCAGACACAGAGTGGAAGTAAACACAATGCTATATAGTGTGGCTGAGCCGTGTACACAGAGTGGCATTAAACACAATGCTATATAGTCTGCTATATAGTCACCCCGAACAGGGTGATGTTCTGCAGAACCCGAACAGTGGCAAACACTGTTCGCCCAACACTACTGGGAGGGAACGCAGATTTTAGTACCTAAACACACGATACAACATGTTTTCCGGGGTCGGACTCTGAGGCACATACAGATGGTCCCGATCATCATCCTCATCATACAACTCTTCTCCTGAGTCTGACCCACCCACCACCTCTGCCACCCCAACATCCCCAGACACAGACCCCTCATCGTCCTCAACATTAACTTGGGATGCTGGCCTGAGCCAGACCTCCTCCTCCACATCAGGCCCCATCATCTCCTCAATGGCAGCCCTCATTAATCGCTCTGGCGACGGACTGATGGACACAACGTTCTCCTCCGGGGAGGGCTGCTGCTGACCACTGGCTGCTGGGGTGGATGTTATAGCTTGCGTGGGGCGTTGGCTGTTGCTGTTGTTGGGAGTGCTGCTCACAGCGGAGGTCTCTGGGGAACTCATGTTGAGCTCATATAGTGGTTGACGGTGAGTGGAGTATTACTGATCCCAGCAATATACACACTGACTGGCAGAGTACGCAATGCTATATAGTGTGGCTGAGCGGTGTACACAGAGTGGCAGTAAACACAATGCTATATAGTCTGGCTGAGCGAGCGGTGTACTACTGTTCCCAGCAGAATCAGAGTGGCAGTAAACAATGGTATATAGTCTGGCTGAGCGGTGTACACAGAGTGTCAGTAAACAATGGTATATAGTCTGGCTGAGCGAGCGGTGTACTACTGTTCCCAGCAGAATCAGAGTGGCAGTAAACAATGGTATATAGTCTGGCTGAGCGGTGTACACAGAGTGTCAGTAAACAATGGTATATAGTCTGGCTGAGCGGTGTACACACAATGCTATATAGTCTGCTATATAGTGTCAGTAAACAATGGTATATAGTCTGGCTGAGCGAGCGGTGTACTACTGTTCCCAGCAGAATCAGAGTGGCAGTAAACAATGGTATATAGTCTGGCTGAGCGGTGTACACAGAGTGTCAGTAAACAATGGTATATAGTCTGGCTGAGCGAGCGGTGTACTACTGTTCCCAGCAGAATCAGAGTGGCAGTAAACAATGGTATATAGTCTGGCTGAGCGGTGTACACAGAGTGTCAGTAAACAATGGTATATAGTCTGGCTGAGCGGTGTACACACAATGCTATATAGTCTGCTATATAGTGTCAGTAAACAATGGTATATAGTCTGGCTGAGCGAGCGGTGTACTACTGTTCCCAGCAGAATCAGAGTGGCAGTAAACAATGGTATATAGTCTGGCTGAGCGGTGTACACAGAGTGTCAGTAAACAATGGTATATAGTCTGGCTGAGCGAGCGGTGTACTACTGTTCCCAGCAGAATCAGAGTGGCAGTAAACAATGGTATATAGTCTGGCTGAGCGGTGTACACAGAGTGTCAGTAAACAATGGTATATAGTCTGGCTGAGCGGTGTACACAGAGTGTCAGTAAACAATGGTATATAGTCTGGCTGAGCGGTGTACACAGAGTGGCAGTAAACACAATGCTATATACTCTGGCTGAGCGAGCGGTGTACTACTGTTCCCAGCAGACACAGAACAGTAAACAGAATGCTATATAGTGTGGCTGAGCGAGCGGTGTACCACTATTCCCAGCAGACACAGAACAGTAAACAGAATGCTATATAGTGTGGCTGAGCGAGCGGTGTACCACTATTCCCAGCAGACACAGAACAGTAAACAGAATGCTATATAGTGTGGCTGAGCGAGCGGTGTACCACTATTCCCAGCAGACACAGAACAGTGAACAGAATGCTATATAGTGTGGCTGAGCGAGCGGTGTACCACTATTCCCAGCAGACACAGAACAGTGAACAGAATGCTATATAGTGTGGCTGAGCGAGCGGTGTACCACTATTCCCAGCAGACACAGAACAGTGAACAGAATGCTATATAGTGTGGATGAGCGAGCGGTGTACCACTATTCCCAGCAGACACAGAACAGTAAACAGAATGCTATATAGTGTGGCTGAGCGAGCGGTGTACCACTATTCCCAGCAGACACAGAACAGTGAACAGAATGCTATATAGTGTGGCTGAGCGAGCGGTGTACCACTATTCCCAGCAGACACAGAACAGTGAACAGAATGCTATATAGTGTGGCTGAGCGAGCGGTGTACCACTATTCCCAGCAGACACAGAACAGTAAACAGAATGCTATATAGTGTGGCTGAGCGAGCGGTGTACCACTATTCCCAGCAGACACAGAACAGTAAACAGAATGCTATATAGTGTGGCTGAGCGAGCGGTGTACCACTATTCCAAGCAGACACAGAACAGTGAACAGAATGCTATATAGTGTGGCTGAGCGAGCGGTGTACCACTATTCCCAGCAGACACAGAGTGGCAGTAAACAGAATGCTATATAGTGTGGCTGAGCGAGGTACACAGAGTGGCAGTAAACAGAATGCTATATAGTGTGGCTGAGCAAGCGGTGTACTACTATTCCCAGCAGACACAGAGTGGCAGTAAACAGAATGCTATATAGTGTGGCTGAGCGAGGTACACAGAGTGGCAGTAAACAGAATGCTATATAGTGTGGCTGAGCAAGCGGTGTACTACTGTTCCCAGCAGTGACACAATGACAGGGGGGACCCTGGCTAGCGTGGCTGGAGCGCGAACTACCCTGCCTGCCTACCCAAAGCTAAACCCACAGACAAATGGCGGAGATATGACGTGGTTCGGGTATTTATTTACCCGAACCACGTGACAGTTCGGCCAATCAGAGCGCGTTCGGGTCCGAACCACGTGACCCGTTCGGCCAATCACAGCGCTAGCCGAACGTTCGGGGAACGTTCGGCCATGCGCTCTTAGTTCGGCCATATGGCCGAACGGTTTGGCCGAGCACCGTCAGGTGTTCGGCCGAACTCGAACATCACCCGAACAGGGTGATGTTCTGCAGAACCCGAACAGTGGCGAACACTGTTCGCCCAACACTACTCTCATCTATACCAGTATTTCTGCTGTCCTTTACTAATAGTATTGTAGTTATACTGTACTAGGAGTAGGACACTCACTGACTGTCACTGTTTATAGGCTACTAGCTAGCTCCTGCGTGTGTGCACTCACTCACTGTCTGTGTGTACACACACTCTATTTCCTTCTGATTACTGATAGATTATTGTTAGTTAGTTGTACTTACTTACTACTTACTCTTACTGTACCCGTAGGGACACTCACTGTCACTGTTCATATAGGCTACTAGCTCCTGCGTGTGCGCACTGCACTTACTGTCTGAGTGTACACACACAACACACACTCTATTTCCTTCTGATCGCTGATTGATTATCGTAATTAGTTAGTTCTACTTACTGTTACTACTTACTCTTACTGTACTAGGAGTCTAGGACACTCAGTCACTGTCCATAGGCTACTAGCTCCTGCGTGCGTGCACTCACTGTCTGAGTGTACACACACCCACACTCCATTTCCTTCTGATCGCTGATTGATTATTGTAATTAGTTAGTTCTACTTACTGTTACTACTTACTCTTACTGTACTAGGAGTCTAGGACACTCAGTCACTGTGTTCATAGGCTACTAGCTCCTGCGTGCGTGCACTCACTGTCTGAGTGTACACACACCCACACTCCATTTCCTTCTGATCGCTGATTGATTATTGTAATTAGTTAGTTCTACTTACTGTTACTACTTACTCTTACTGTACTAGGAGTCTAGGACACTCAGTCACTGTCCATAGGCTACTAGCTCCTGCGTGCGTGCACTCACTGTCTGAGTGTACACACACCCACACTCCATTTCCTTCTGATCGCTGATTGATTATCGTAATTAGTTAGTTGTACTTACTGTTACTACTTACTCTTACTGTACTAGGAGTCTAGGACACTCAGTCACTGTGTTCATAGGCTACTAGCTCCTGCGTGCGTGCACTCACTGTCTGAGTGTACACACACCCACACTCCATTTCCTTCTGATCGCTGATTGATTATTGTAATTAGTTAGTTCTACTTACTGTTACTACTTACTCTTACTGTACTAGGAGTCTAGGACACTCAGTCACTGTGTTCATAGGCTACTAGCTCCTGCGTGCGTGCACTCACTGTCTGAGTGTACACACACCCACACTCCATTTCCTTCTGATCGCTGATTGATTATCGTAATTAGTTAGTTCTACTTACTGTTACTACTTACTCTTACTGTACTAGGAGTCTAGGACACTCAGTCACTGTGTTCATAGGCTACTAGCTCCTGCGTGCGTGCACTCACTGTCTGAGTGTACACACACCCACACTCCATTTCCTTCTGATCGCTGATTGATTATTGTAATTAGTTAGTTCTACTTACTGTTACTACTTACTCTTACTGTACTAGGAGTCTAGGACACTCAGTCACTGTGTTCATAGGCTACTAGCTCCTGCGTGCGTGCACTCACTGTCTGAGTGTACACACACCCACACTCCATTTCCTTCTGATCGCTGATTGATTATTGTAATTAGTTAGTTCTACTTACTGTTACTACTTACTCTTACTGTACTAGGAGTCTAGGACACTCAGTCACTGTGTTCATAGGCTACTAGCTCCTGCGTGCGTGCACTCACTGTCTGAGTGTACACACACCCACACTCCATTTCCTTCTGATCGCTGATTGATTATTGTAATTAGTTAGTTCTACTTACTGTTACTACTTACTCTTACTGTACTAGGAGTCTAGGACACTCAGTCACTGTGTTCATAGGCTACTAGCTCCTGCGTGCGTGCACTCACTGTCTGAGTGTACACACACCCACACTCCATTTCCTTCTGATCGCTGATTGATTATTGTAATTAGTTAGTTCTACTTACTGTTACTACTTACTCTTACTGTACTAGGAGTCTAGGACACTCAGTCACTGTGTTCATAGGCTACTAGCTCCTGCGTGCGTGCACTCACTGTCTGAGTGTACACACACCCACACTCCATTTCCTTCTGATCGCTGATTGATTATTGTAATTAGTTAGTTCTACTTACTGTTACTACTTACTCTTACTGTACTAGGAGTCTAGGACACTCAGTCACTGTGTTCATAGGCTACTAGCTCCTGCGTGCGTGCACTCACTGTCTGAGTGTACACACACCCACACTCCATTTCCTTCTGATCGCTGATTGATTATTGTAATTAGTTAGTTCTACTTACTGTTACTACTTACTCTTACTGTACTAGGAGTCTAGGACACTCAGTCACTGTGTTCATAGGCTACTAGCTCCTGCGTGCGTGCACTCACTGTCTGAGTGTACAAACACCCACACTCCATTTCCTTCTGATCGCTGATTGATTATTGTAATTAGTTAGTTCTACTTACTGTTACTACTTACTCTTACTGTACTAGGAGTCTAGGACACTCAGTCACTGTGTTCATAGGCTACTAGCTCCTGCGTGCGTGCACTCACTGTCTGAGTGTACACACACCCACACTCCATTTCCTTCTGATCGCTGATTGATTATTGTAATTAGTTAGTTCTACTTACTGTTACTACTTACTCTTACTGTACTAGGAGTCTAGGACACTCAGTCACTGTGTTCATAGGCTACTAGCTCCTGCGTGCGTGCACTCACTGTCTGAGTGTACACACACCCACACTCCATTTCCTTCTGATCGCTGATTGATTATTGTAATTAGTTAGTTCTACTTACTGTTACTACTTACTCTTACTGTACTAGGAGTCTAGGACACTCAGTCACTGTGTTCATAGGCTACTAGCTCCTGCGTGCGTGCACTCACTGTCTGAGTGTACACACACCCACACTCCATTTCCTTCTGATCGCTGATTGATTATTGTAATTAGTTAGTTCTACTTACTGTTACTACTTACTTTTACTGTACTAGGAGTCTAGGACACTCAGTCACTGTGTTCATAGGCTACTAGCTCCTGCGTGCGTGCACTCACTGTCTGAGTGTACACACACCCACACTCCATTTCCTTCTGATCGCTGATTGATTATTGTAATTAGTTAGTTCTACTTACTGTTACTACTTACTCTTACTGTACTAGGAGTCTAGGACACTCAGTCACTGTGTTCATAGGCTACTAGCTCCTGCGTGCGTGCACTCACTGTCTGAGTGTACACACACTAAATTTACTTGTGATTACTACTGATTATTGTAACTGCTAGTTGTACTTCCTGACTGTTACTACTTACTTACTGTACTAGGGGACACTCACTCAGTCACCTCACCAACCAACCCACTCCATTAAAGTACCCCACTTTTCACCCGCCCTTTTACAAAACTTTTGTCTATACGCCCAAAACATTTAAGATGTCTGGAAGTGGCAGCCAGCGCGGTTTGGGCAAGGGGAAGGGCAGCAAGGGAATCAGGAGGAGAGGGAGCAGCATTGTGGCAAGCCGCGGCCGCGGGCGCGCCACCATGCACAGTTCCGCAGCAGCAGCAGCAGCGTCAGTGGCTAACATTCCTCCCATAGCCACTGGCCGTGGACGCCTTGGGCGCCGCCCAGCAGGAGCATCTGCAACTCACGCTGCAGAGACACAGCAGCAGCAGCGTGTAGCACCTGCTCCCATTTTCCTCCAGCCGGGTCGGAAACGTCCCATTGAGGAAAAGGATGCAGACACTGTGGTGCAACTCATGACGGAGGATGAGCAGCCCGCCATCAGCTCTGCATCCGAGGCCTCCACCCTCACCACCACCACCACCCCTGTTCGCAGCTGCCGCCCAGCAGGGTCTGGGGAGGAGGCCAGTTCACCGTCACTCGCCGACCTGTCATTCAGCAGTCTTTTGACCCCAGGCATCATGAGTAAATTGTCTGCTGTTGTTGGCGATCTTGAGGAGGAGATGCTGATGGGCACTTTGGGGGATGAGGGATTGGACAGCAAGACTGTGGCGACAGTCAAGCAGCCCATCCATGCATCAGGAGAGGAGTTTGGGGGGTCCTCATCCCAGCAGGACATGTTTCAGGAGGGGGAGGATGATGATGACCCGGTGACAGACAGAGACTGGGTGCCACCACCTCCAGGGGATGTCGTCCTCAGCAGCTCTGAGGAGGAGGAGGAGGATGCGCTTGTGGGCCTTGCAAGGAGGCGCATCATTGCAAGCATTGGCAGCGTCCCACAGCCTGCTGGTGTCTCAGGCTCAGCAGCAGCAGCAGCAGCATCAGCCAGTACCACCCCCAGCCGCACCCAAGCCCCCCCCCCAACCACCACAGGGAGACAGGCAGCAGCGCTTCCATGCCGTAGGGGGAAGTTTCTGTCACTAATCTGGCGGTTTTTCACCATGCCCACTGTGTACAGCAAGTACGCCACTTGCAACCACTGTCAGCGGAAGTTGAGCAGAGGTGCAGACCCCTTAAAGTTCAGCACCAGCTCGCTCATCAACCACCTTGCGGCTAAACATTTCCACCAGCATGAGGAGTTCCAGAGGCTGAAGGCATCTGCTGCTGGCAGTGGCACCACACCCATCACTGCACAGCCTTCAGCAGCAGCAGCAGCAACAGCAGCCACCCGCCCTCCTGCTCCTCCAGCAGCACCAGCAGGAGTGCGGAAACGCACTGCTCCTCCCCCCTCTGCAACTCCTGCCGCCGACACTGAGGCCTGTTCTGGCAGCCAGTCCTCAGTGGCCTCCTCTGCTGTGTCTGCTGATTCCCGTGTCAGCAAAAGGCCACGCCAGAGCCTTTTGAGCGAGTCCTTCCAGGGGGTGGTTAGGGCTCTGCCTCCCAGCAGCCGTCGCGTGCGGCAGCTGAACGGCTTGCTGGCACGGGCCATGTGCTCCCAACTCCTGCCGTACACGCTCGTGCAGGAGGGGAGCGACATTCGTGCGCTGCTTGCTTGCGCAGCCCCAGACTGGCAGCTCCCCAGCAGACACTTCTTTGCCCGCAAGGCCATTCCTGCACTGCACCGCTTTGTGATGGCCAATGTGGAGCGAGGGCTGGAGCACGCGGTTGGTGAAAGGGTCCACGTCACCATGGACTCCTGGAGCAGCCGCTTCGGGACAGGCCGCTACCTGTCCTTCACTGTCCACTGGGTCAGCTTGGTGGAAGGGGGTGAGGATGGGAGAGCAGCAGCGGGCACAGCAGCAGCAGCAACACAGTGGGTGGTGCCACCCCGCAGGCTCAGGGGAACTGCAGCAGGTTCCTCCGATCCTCTGCCATCCTCCGGCACACCTGGCCAAACCCCCCGCCTCAGCAGCAGCGTGAAGGCCCGCCACTGCCAAGCGCTGCTGCACTTGGTCAGCCTTGGGAAGACCAAGCTGACGGCAACCCATGTGTTGGCCAAACTCCAGGAGCAGGAGAGGATTTGGCTGACCCCCAGAGGCCTCAGAGTCGGAGAGGTGGTGGCCGACAATGGGGCCAATCTGGTTGCCGCAATAGACAGGGGAAACCTGACCCACATCCCCTGTCTTGCCCACGTGCTGAACCTGGTGGTGCAGAAGTTCCTGCGCACCTACCAGGGGATGGGCGAACTGCTGGAAACGGCAAGGAATGTTGTGCGTCACTTCCGGCGCTCGGCTGCAGCCTGTGCGAGCCTGGAAGACGTGCAAAAGGAGCTGGATCTGCCACGCCATCGGCTGATCCTTGACGTTCCGACTCGCTGGAACTCCACCCTGGCAATGTTGGAGCGTCTGGTTGAACAGAGGCACGCTGTCAAACAGTACCTTGCCCTGGCCACTGTTTCCGCAGCTCAGAGAAGGGACAAGACCAGCAACTTCCCGTCCATCGTCCCCGATGATGACTGGAGGCACATGCAGCAGGTGTGCTTAGTGCTGGCTCCCTTCCTGCAGGCCACAAACATGGTGAGCAGGGACCATGCTATGGTCTGCGAGTGGGTGCCCCTGGTTTCTCTGCTGAACAGGGCCCTCGATGCTTTGCTGGAACAGGGAGCGGCAGCCTTGGACCAGCAGGAGCGGCAACCAGCTGCGCAGTCCACCTCTGAGGGGGAGGAGGAGGAGGACTTGGTGGAGGTCCCTGACCTGGCTGCTGATGAGGGGGATCAGCACAGCGCAGCTGAGTTGGTGCGGGGGAGGAGAGAGGATGAGGCGGCAGAGGAGGAGGATGAGGACAGCACTGACGTCGATGTGCCAGCAGACGTGGCCCGCCTCTTCCCAATGGCAGCGCACATGCTGACGTGCCTGCGCAGGGACCCCAGGGTGATCCAGATGAAGCAGAGGGAGGACATCTGGATCAGCATGATGTTGGACCCACGCCTCAAGGGGAAGTTGAGCCAGTTCCTGCCGCCTGCAGGAGGAGACCCAGCGCAACAAATAAGGAGCTTGCAGCAGGCCCTTGTTGAGCGCTTGGAGGAAGCCTTCCCCCAGCCTTCCACCCCCACTGTCCAGCAGCCAGCACAGAGGCAGCAGCAGGTGCCTGCATCCAGCAGCAGCAAGCGCCCCACAGACCTGCTGTCTCTCAGCCACGAGCTCTACAGGACTGTAGAGGCTCCGGCAGCAGTGACTAGAGAGGAGATGCATGCAGCAGCATCCTCCTCCGGTCACAGCCAGCGCCTGACCCGCATGGTGGCTGACTACATGGGGTCGTACAGCGGGCTTGACAGCGATGCCCCTGTTGATCCCATGGAGTATTGGGTCAAGCGCATGGAGATCTGGAGCGAGCTGGCGCAGTACGCCCTGGAAGTGCTGTCCTGCCCCCCTTCCAGCGTGCTGTCCGAGCGCTGCTTCAGTGCAGCTGGTGGCGTGGTCACCGAGAAACGCTCACGTCTGTCTCACAAGTCTGTGGACAGACTGACGTTTCTCAAGATGAACCAGGCGTGGGTGGAAGGCGAGTTCCTGGCCCCTGTTGTCGGCGAGAGGGGGACATGAACTGGCTGCCGGAACCATCGTTAATGTGCCTTACTACCCTTTACCACCTCCTGGCTCCTGCTCACTAAGCCAGCCTGGTTCACTTTGACTATTACGTCGCCTGCAGCCACACATTTTACACCTACAGTGGGCTGCTGTGTACTGCCCTTCTGCTGTCTGTCTGTGTTTCCCACTGCCAGGGTACACAGAATTACCTTCTTCTGCTGCCACTCTGCCACCAGCTATTACGTCAAACAATAGCTATATTGGTTGCAAAACCAAAAACCAAAAAACCATAAAAAAAAAAAAAGGTTTAATTTTTCTGAGGTGCCCGGGTTGAAAACTGTGTTGTCCCAGTTGTGTATTGGACACAATGTGGGCTGCACGACCGCTGTCTGGGACCTCCTGTTGTGTTTATTTACAGCCCTGGTATCACCGCTAGGTACCAGGGCTATTATGTCACGCTGCCTACCTGCTGCCACACTCACACTGCTCCTCCATACCTCCTCCTGCTGCTGCTGCTGCTGTCTGTCTGTGTTTCCCACTGCCAGGGTACACAGATGATTTACCTTCTGCTGCCACTCTGCCACCAGCTATTACGTCAAACAATAGCTGCTCGCCTACTCCTCCATTCCTCCTCCTGCTGCTGCTGTCTGTCTGTGTTTCCCACTGCCAGGGTACACAGAATTACCTTCTGCTGCCACTCTGCCACCAGCTATTACGTCAAACAATAGCTATATTGGTTGCAAAACCAAAAACCAAAAAACCATAAAAAAAAAAAAAAAGGTTTAATTTTTCTGAGGTGCCCGGGTTGAAAACTGTGTTGTCCCAGTTGTGTATTGGACACAATGTGGGCTGCACGACCGCTGTCTGGGACCTCCTGTTGTGTTTATTTACAGCCCTGGTATCACCGCTAGGTACCAGGGCTATTATGTCACGCTGCCTACCTGCTGCCACACTCACACTGCTCCTCCATACCTCCTCCTGCTGCTGCTGCTGCTGTCTGTCTGTGTTTCCCACTGCCAGGGTACACAGATGATTTACCTTCTGCTGCCACTCTGCCACCAGCTATTACGTCAAACAATAGCTGCTAGCCTACTCCTCCATTCCTCCTCCTGCTGCTGCTGTCTGTCTGTGTTTCCCACTGCCAGGGTACACAGAATTACCTTCTGCTGCCACTCTGCCACCAGCTATTACGTCAAACAATAGCTATATTGGTTGCAAAACCAAAAACCAAAAAACCATAAAAAAAAAAAAGGTTTAATTTTTCTGAGGTGCCCGGGTTGAAAACTGTGTTGTCCCAGTTGTGTATTGGACACAATGTGGGCTGCACGACCGCTGTCTGGGACCTCCTGTTGTGTTTATTTACAGCCCTGGTATCACCGCTAGGTACCAGGGCTATTATGTCACGCTGCCTACCTGCTGCCACACTCACACTGCTCCTCCATACCTCCTCCTGCTGCTGCTGCTGCTGTCTGTCTGTGTTTCCCACTGCCAGGGTACACAGATGATTTACCTTCTGCTGCCACTCTGCCACCAGCTATTACGTCAAACAATAGCTGCTCGCCTACTCCTCCATTCCTCCTCCTGCTGCTGCTGTCTGTCTGTGTTTCCCACTGCCAGGGTACACAGAATTACCTTCTGCTGCCACTCTGCCACCAGCTATTACGTCAAACAATAGCTATATTGGTTGCAAAACCAAAACCAAACAAACCATTAAAAAAAAAAAAAGGTTTAATTTTTCTGAGGTGCCCGGGTTGAAAACTGTGTTGTCCCAGTTGTGTATTGGACACAATGTGGGCTGCACGACCGCTGTCTGGGACCTCCTGTTGTGTTTATTTACAGCCCTGGTATCACCGCTAGGTACCAGGGCTATTATGTCACGGCGAGCTGCCTGCCTCATTGACTGCCTGCTGCCACACACTCATCCTCCTCCTCCTGCTGCTGAATTTACCTCCTGCTGTCTTTGTGTTTCCACTGCCAGGGAGCACATACAATGGCGCTTCCAACATGCGTGCGCCCACCAGCTATTTGTTACGCTCAAAAATAGCTGCATTTCTTTAAAAAAAAAATTGAAAAGAGAAATACGTGAAGAAGAAGAAGACGATATTGAAAAGGAAGGAGAAGATGAAGATGAAGAAGAAGAAGAAGATGAAGAAGATGAAGAAGAAGAAGATGAAGAAGAAGAAGAAGAAGAAGAAGAAGAAGAAGATGAAGAAGAAGATGAAGAAGAAGAAGAAGAAGAAGATGAAGAAGAAGATGAAGAAGATGAAGAAGAAGAAGATGAAGAAGAAGAAGAAGAAGAAGAAGAAGATGAAGAAGAAGAAGAAGATGAAGAAGAAGAAGAAGATGAAGAAGAAGAAGAAGAAGAAGAAGAAGAAGAAGAAGAAGAAGAAGAAGAAGAAGAAGAAGAAGAAGAAGAAGAAGAAGAAGAAGAAGAAGAAGAAGAAGAAGAAGAAGAAGAAGAAGAAGAAGAAGAAGAAGAAGAAGAAGAATATACAGTAACACTACTGAACAAAATTAAGGACACAACTTCTCTTTCCACATTTTTTTTTAAAGGAACATCCCCACATAATCACTTGCTGTTGTTACTTGGAAAAAAAGAGGTTTCTTGCATCATTCACCCTCAAAACAAGTGTTGGAAGCTATTTAAGGCCAATTCGAATAGTCAGCTCGAATAGTTAGCTCGAATACCGACTCGAATAGTGAGCTCGAAGTCCGAGGTCGAATCGAATAGTAAAAATTATTCGACTCGAATATTCGACTGACCTCGAATAATTTACTATTCGAATTCGACCAAACTCGAATTTTAAAAAGGGGTATTTGAGCATCACTCAGCTGCGTGGCCCCTATATGATTAGCGACAATGCATAGTTAACAACAATGCATTAGTGATGGGGAGAACAGGGAGGGAAGCCTCAATAGGATCCTGAGGCTCCCCTCTCTTTAAGTAAGTATCTCATTTTGTACCCAAGCTTTGTCTTGGGTATTCTTTAAGTTAAAACATTTCTATTTTTGCCTGTTCTCTTCAAAGATTATTCTTTCAAAAGTCCTCTAGCTTATACATGTGGTCTTTAACAAACTGTAGGTGGGGAATTAATTTATTTTTTTTATAGTAAGGGATTTCTCCTTGCACAACTGCCATGCACACTATTGTACATCTTTCTTGATGGTGGAGTCATGAACATAAACAAACCTGCCAATAGAGTGGTGCATACAGTATACACATGCCCATTGCTCAATTAAAGTCACCTGCAGGGATTGAGACTCTATCTGTACAGATGGATTGCTAGTGAAGAGGCTAGGCTTGGCCTGCGTTTGGATGAGATAATCCATCATACTGGATCTCTTCTTGATGCACCAGGGCTGCCATAAACATACTAGATTCTCGGCAGAGGTGGCCCCAACCAACCAACTTAGCCGAGAACCGTCTAGAGTGTGGGCAAGTCTTTAGAGAGGCCTTTAGATCCCTAGATGTTACTAAGGGTATCACACTTGAAGTGTGATAATTATTGGTAAGTCACTTCAGTCCTGGGAAGAAAAATGTGGTGCTGAATTGCCTCCATTGTCGTTAAAGTGCTTGACATTGGACTGTTGGAGTCCCTATGTCTTTTAGAAATAGCTTTGCTATTGGTTAGCATCAATAACTGTTTTTCATGAAAATCAAAATAGGAAAGACTCAAATATCTGTTTGTTTGTTTTTAAACAAGAACCACGCATGCTAACACCTGATCATTATTCCATTGATTATAATAGTGATTTGCATACACATATGTAGCATGGATCATCTGCCTCAGTAAATCTGTGAAAGAGCAGAATCTTTTGAATTTTGTTTACCTGGGATCTCAATACCTACTTTTGAGACAAACAAACAAACAAACCCATTTATGTTATATGTAGGCATATAGAGAAGTAGCCTTCAGAAGCCTGCAGTGGATGAGACTTGAATGGCAACAGTGGCATAGTAAGATGGGATTGGCGGTTACATCATTACATTTTAATATTCATGCAGAAATACGGAAAATCCAAGTGTACACTTAGTAGCTCCACACAGCACAGCCTATAGCTAAACAACCACAATATCTCGGCATCGTTCAACAGCTGTTCAATTTCAAAGCGCACACAGTGGAAGTATGTTTGGACTTGAACAGCATTTTTTTCTTTTTGTTATTTAAAAAAAGTGAAATATTCATGCAGCCTGAATTGTTAACATTGGACATCTGGAGAAGAATTATCACCCAAAATAACAAATTATAGAACCTTTGAAATGCCAACCTCATTTTGTAGGAGGTTAACACTTTGACTTTTGTGCGTGCCTGGGATGTTAACATGACAAGGAAATTAGTAGGTGTAGACTAAAGTGAAAAGTGCAGAAGCAGGTAACGCTGTTGTTCGGTGGCTGGGAGCATTGTTGTGTGTAGGATTAAAAGAGACACACAGAAACAATAGAGGACTCCCATCTGTCCTAAGTATTATAGTGCTAACCCATTTTTGTAGTCATTGGGAATACATTTCATGTGATATTTGCTTCTTTAGATATTCTTGCTGAGAAAATATTATTATATTTCTGTTGCTGAAATATCTATCTTTATGATAGAAGGTGGAATGGTTTGATCTGCACAGTCACTGTACAACAAAGGACAGCTGCGGGCGGTGCTACAACTGTTCCTTTTCTAGGCCTATGAGGATTAAACAGCCAGCCTGCTGCAATGGCGGTACGGTATGAATAGTCTCCATCTACGGTATATATTTACAGAACAGGGTAAAGCTGATGTGAGACAGCGTAGAACAGTATATGGATGAGTACAAAGGACCTACAGAAACTTCAGAGGGCTGCCATGTGTCCTAAATGTTTTCATGCTGACCTATTTTTTAGTCTTGGGAATACTTTTCATGGGATATTTACTTCTTCATATACTCTTGGCTTGGGGATAAAATGATGTCTGTTTCAACAATATCTAAGTTCTATAATGGTAGATGAAATGATTTGATCTGCAAAGACACGGTTGAACAAAGAAAAGTTATTGGTGGTATTACAACTATTGCCTTTTCTGGGCTCTTGAGGATTAGACATCTGGCAGCAATTGCAATACTGTATTATATTTTCCACCTTCTGTATATAGCCATGAAATAGGCAACATTTTTAAAAATAAAACCTGGGCTTAAAAATGAGGTCAGTTTATGTAGGATCCTTGGTCCTATTGTGCACCCCCCTCATGTCATCTGGTGTCTACTATATTTTGGAATCATGAGGGGGATCAGGGCACACATTGGAAGCATGTCCACCTTTTCAGGTGTTGGCAACAGATCTCGGTTGCCCCATTTTTCTGACATTCAGTTCACTTCTTTTGCTAGGAGATTTTTTTTACATCTTGTGCTTCAGGCTGCTTTTACACTTGTGTGGTGATCCCATGGCATGGCCTACTGCCATAGGATCACCGCACTGCACAAATCAGTACTTTAAATGACCCTGTAGTAGAGTGCACTGACAGGGTCATATGCATAGGCCCGCCCCCCGTTCAGCGACGTAGTCCCTGATGGACAGGATGCACTTCACTGCAATTCCTTGGGCATTTTCATTGCGTTACTCTACTGCATGGTAATGAAAGTCTATGGAGCCTTTCATACTATGCGCGTGCGATGTGATGAGCCGGTAGAGTTGTCTTGAACCTCCGATTTTAGGTTCGTGAACCTCGAACACGAACACGTAAAAAAATTTCGTGAACATGCAAACTTTCGAACCGCCATAGACTTCAATGGGCAGGCGAACCTTCAGAACTACAAACATTAATTGTGGCCATTAAAGTGATGGAAAAGATGTTTCAAGGGGTCTAACACCTGTAGGGGGGCATGGCGGAGTGGGATACACGCCAAGAGCCCCGGGGAAAAATCCGGATTTTACGCACAGCAGGGTTTAAGGGCATAAATCACATTTTATTGCTAAATTGGAGGCCTAAAGTGCTTTAAAAACATCTTGCATGTGTATACATCAATCAGGTAGTGTAATTAGTGTACTGCTTCACACTGACAGACTAAATTCACTGTGTAACGCACCGCAAACAGCTATTTGTGTAGTGACGGCCGTGCTGAACTGGTGCGCACCATGCGCAGGCGATAGTGGTTTTCAAGCCCATATGGTCGCCGGGCTGAGGTATCTGAATGACAGAACAACAGTGACTGAGAGTCCAGCTGATCAAATTTGGTCTGTCCACAATGAAGCAACGACCTTATTATCTTGGGTGTGCCCCCCAACACACTCATTTAGCCGGTCATTGCTTCATTGTGATACGCAAGCCCCTTCACCATGGCAAGGTAACGAACATGACGAGGAATTGATGCATGTACATGCCTTTTGTTTTGTTGTTGCAGCCGCAGTGCAGCCAGAAAAATTAGGCAGACATATACACGCACCAGAATTTTTTTTTATAGCAACCGCTGCTAGCAGCGGCCTTAAAAATTCAGGAATTCACCTGGAGTCCTGGACCCTGTTGGTGGGGGCGGAGAAGGCAGTCAAACAGCCTGCAGGCAGAGATGCTGTGTGGGGACCGACTTAGTCATGGGGCCGGCAGTCACACGGCGTGCAGGCAGAGATGCTGTGTGTGGGGACTGACTTAGTCTTTGCTCAGGCCTGAGCATGCTTTGCAGACTGTGTGCCAGAGATGACACCATTTGCCTTTCAACATCACGGTACAGTTTGGGTATCGCCTTTTTTGAGAAATAATTGCGTGATGGTATCTTACACTGCGGTGTGTGGCTTTGCTTTTGTGTGCTGCTTTTCCTCAGGTGGTCATCCCATTGCAGTTTGTGCTTTGTAACCATGTGCCTTCATAAGGTAGTTGTCCCTACGTGGGTCTTGGTCTTTCCATGGCTCAATTTTTGGTGGCAGAGAATACATATGGCATTGCTCTCATCTGAGGCAGGCACACAAAAAAATGTCCACACCGCTGAGCCCTGGGGTGATGGCACTTTAGTGATGGCTGCAGACGGAGTGTTAAGTGGGATGCCAGAATCAGAGCAGGAGGAAGAAGATATGTCACGCTTCCGTGCGGAAGCTGAAGAAGATGAGGTGTTCTGTGTTAAATAGTCAACTATGTCCTGACAATATTGGGGGTTGATGGCACGTGCCTTCTTCTGAACACTGTACTTTGGTCGAGGGCCGCATGAAATCACAACAGCGTGACCTTGAACACACCTGCCAGGTGGCCTGCCTCTGGCTCTGCCTCTTGTTTTGTCCATGTTGGGGTGGATGAAGTGAAAGGTATGCACTGACTTGACTAATACAATGTGCGGTAACACAGGTGCAGTGAAAAGGTGACTGCTGGTACAACAATGTGTGGTTACACAGGTGCAGTGAAAAGGTTGCAGTGACTGCTTGTACAACAATGTGCAGTCACACAGGTGCAGAAAAAGGTATGCAGTGACTGCTGGTATATAATGCAATGTGCGGTCACAGGTGCAGTTACAGGTATGCACGGACTGGTATTACACAATACAATGTTCAGCTGTCACACACACACAGGTCCAGTGAAAATGAATGCACTGACTGCTAGTATATAATACAATGTGCGGTCAGTCACAGGTGCAGTTACAGGTATGCAAGGACTGGTGTTACACAATACAATGTGCAGCTGTCACACACACAGGTGCAGTGAACAGTTATGCAGTGATTGGTATTATATAACACTGCGTGCTGTCACACAGGTGCAGTGAACATGAACAGGTATGCACGGCCGGACTGGTATTACAAAAATGCAGCTGTCACACACACAGGTGTAGTGAACAGTTGTGCAGTGACTGGTATTATATAACACTGCGTGCTGTCAAGCATGTGCAGTGAACATGAACAGGTATGCATGTCAGACTGGTATTATAAATGTGCAGCTGTCACACACAGGTGCAGTGAAAAGGTAGGCACTGAATGTTCTGGGCCATGCACAGTATAGCACTTAGCAAGGGCCAGCTGTGACACACAGGGCTGTATAATGCAGTGTCAGTGGCACACAGGAAAAACAAAAAACTTCACAAGAACATTAGCTCTGAAAAGAGCTCTTTTTGTGGTGCTTTTCAACAACAAATATCAGCTAGAAGCAACTACAAGAGCCTAACTAAGCTTTCCCTAATCTCTGCAGCAACTCTCTCCCTTCTTTCACTACTGCAGCAACACGGAGTGAGATAATGGCCAACACAGCTGCCTTATATAAGGGAGGGGGGGGGGGGGGGCTCCAAGAGGGAGTGCAGCCAGTTTGGCTGTCATGTGTCTGCTGACTGTGATGTTTAGCCCATTGATGTAGTATAGGGGCGGGACGAACTCGCCATAAAGTTTGCGTTTCGCTGCAAATGCGAACCACTGATGTTCGCACGGATATGTTCACAGCCGAACCGTTCGGGACAACTCTATGAGCCAGATGTGATGCTTGCGATGCATGGGTAAAACTTGGGCATCCGTCCATTGGCAGCTGGCTTTCACGGTGACGTGCAGCGGACCGGAAGTCATTTAGGTCTATGTGGATGCAGATATTTTAAATGGTTTTCACGGCAGATTTGCAGCACAAAAGTGCTTACATGTATTTCTTCAATACACTTCACAAATGCACATTTCTATTTTTGGAAGTGTGAGCTAGAGAGCTTCACTTCCTGTTTGGCTGCCAGCCAGAAGGGGTATAACTGCGTATTAACGTGGAAATCTGCATAGGCTATTTTTAGCGCTGCGGTGTGATGACCGCACCACTACCACCAGTCTGAAACTGGCCCGAGGGTATGCATAGTGTGAATGGAGGAAATAGGGTAGTGTTTAATCTAGAAAGGGCACAGGAAGTAAACAGGTGACGTGCAGCCCAGGATGACTAATTTATTTGTAATGAGTAGAAGGTTCAGATCTATCTTTATGAGTGGGTTAATATTAGCATCAGAATTATTTTCAAGCCTAGGTTGTGGAGTTTACCATCAGAGTAATAGTAAGCTAGGGCTACTTTTGGTTAAGGGATAAAATCAAGTTCCTAGTCATGGATATTGCTGGGCAGATGATTCAAGCATGGGGGCCCCATTCACAGATTTGCCATGTGGTCCCATGACTAGCACTTACACTTCCTGGGTGCTGTCTTGGGAGAAAAAACGCTGAAAGATAAAGTAGCCCATATGCAATTAACTTTTTCTCCCAAGTTGACTTCTAGGAGAGAATTTTCATATTCTCTTTAAAAATAACTTTTAAGAATTTCACAATTGAAAAAGTATAGTGAAAAAATTACTATCACAATTATTTTGAGTATTTTCTTGCTTGCTGGTGGTTTAAAAGGATTTTATGACAAAGTGTGAAAAGATCACCTAGGAGACAATGTGAATTGCATATGGCCCATTGGCCCAAAACGTTTATGCTTATTTAACCAATGGCAATCTAGAAATGACAGTCAGTTGTGAAATATATAATAAACCACATGCTAAATAAGGAGAAGAAAATAGCCTTATTTGTATGTGTGCACTTCTTTTCTTTTTTTTCATCTTTGTTTTTTTTTTTTTTTTTTAGAAGAGAATTCATTTATGCATGCTGAAATCTCAGTGGATGTATTGAGAGGTCAACACCTACACATCCTGCTCCTTTCATGTTACCTTATCTGTAGTTACCTGTGTAGGAAGTAATGCTGTTTTAAAGCTACTAAATATGAGAGGAATCATTACAAATCTTGCAATACATTATACAGAGCTGGCTGATTATGCACAGTGTTGCAGAAAAGTCTTAGGCAAGTGTGTGTGTGTTTCATAAAATTTACAGTAAATGCCTGAAGACATAGATGAAATCAGTGTTGGTGGTGTGACCATTAACTGTCAAAAGGTCCTAAATGTAAATGCTGTCCGTTGTACAGGAGCATAACTACAGGGGAGCAGCCCCTGCAGCCACAGGGGAACCCAGATCAGTAAGAGCGACCCAATTACTACCTAAAGGGACCCTGAGCAGTGGATTTAAATGAAATTGGCACTTACCTGGGGCTTCCTGAGAGGTCCCCCATCGTCGTCCTGGTTCCTCTCTGGGTCTTCCTGGTGGCTCCTTTACTTGCGACTTTCCGCTGGAGTGCACCCCAACACTTCCTGGGCCGGAACGCTTTGCGTCATCCTGCCGGCTGCTGCTACGCATCATCACAATATGCGCGGTTCAGAAAACCATGCATGCGTAGGACTGTCACACCGGCCGGCGTGATGATGCGCAGCGGTCAGCAGGACCATCCTGGTCCAAGAAGTGTTGGGCCGACACTCCGGTGGAATGTCGCTGGTAAAGGAACCACCAGTGAGACCTGGAGAGGAGCCGGGAGGATGTCGGGGAACATCAGGGGTAGGAGAGGGAGAGGGTGTGAACATTAGGGGGCCCCATCAAAGTTTTGCTTGGGGGGAGGGAATTTGTAGTTCCGCCCCTGCACTTGTAGTTTTCTTAGATTCCTGCACTCCCTGATTCCTCCAGCATCGTTGCTTTAGTCTATTATCTTTGATGCTGTGTTTGTAATTTTACATAACAAAATTTAAATTATGTAAAATGTATTAAATTTCCAAATTGTAATTGCAAAATTTTACACAAAAAAGTTTCTGTACCGTGTTAGCCAAACAATACCAGATATCTGGTTTGGTAGAAAACATTCTTAAACCCATGGTAAGGAATACAGCCAGCTACATCCAGGACACCACTGACCTTCTTAACAAATTGACTGCCATGGGTCCAATCCCTGAGGATGCTATCCTGGCTACAATGGATGTTGAATCCCTTTATACCAACATTCCACACGAGGACGGTATTGCAGCTTGGCAACATTTCCTTCAGCTTAACCTCCTTGGCGGTATGGACGAGCTCAGCTCATCCATAACCACCGGAGGGCACCGCTCAGGCCCTGCTGGGCCGATTTTCTTAATTTTTTTTAAAAACACGCAGCTAGCACTTTGCTAGCTGCTTGTTGGTGACGATCGCCGCCGATGCGCCGCTACCCGCCGCGTTACAGGGCCCCCCCCCGGGAACCCGTGCACAGCCTGGCCAATCAGTGCCAGGTAGCGTTGAGGGGTGGATTGGGACTCCGTGTGACGTCACGACGACGATGATGTCGATGTCATTCCATTCATCACCATGGCGACGGGGGAAGCCCTAAAGGAAATCCCGTTCAGAACCTTATGGGCATTCGCGCCGGCAGCGATCAGAGGGGTGGGAGGGATGCCACAGGGAGGGGGGCATCATGTAGGCTAGGCTAGCTACATGATTTACATAAAAAAAAATTAAAAAAATACTGCACAGCAGCCACCCTAGTGCATTTAATAGAACGCCAGGGTGGTTAATGATCTACCAAACAGAGCCCACACTACAATTTATCAGGTATATACTAACTCTCAACTATTTTTCATTTTGGAATGATATATATCTACAGACAATGGGCAGTGCTATGGGAAGTAGGATGTCACCCCAGTATGCAAATTTATTTATGGCCAGGTTAGAGGATAACTTCCTTTCAACTTGTGAAATTAAACATAGGCTTACTTCCGATTTATAGACGATACCCTATTAATCTGGACAGCATCACAGGAAGAATTAATTAGATTCCACAAAAACTTCTCAGAGTACCACAAGAACATCAAGTTTAACGCTCAGCTTTTCAACCTCCCATGTCAGTTTCCTTGATACCACAATTTATATACAAGATAGAATTCTACAAACATCCATATACTGTAAACCAACTGACCGTCACATATACCTAAAATGGAAGTTTCCACCCGGAACACACCAAAAATTCTATTGTTTACAGCCAGGCTCTGAGGTATAACCGAATATGTTCTAATTCAGAGGACAGAGACAGACAACTTACTGTATGTCACTACGTAATATATTTATAGATCAGGGATATCATCCACAAATCGTTGATGATCAAATACACAGAGCAACTTTAAAATCAAGAGAGGAACTGTTGAAGTAAACCCCAAAGACTGAAAACAACAGAATCCCAATTGTGGTAACCTACAACCCAAAATTAAAGACCAGTGTTCTCCCCAGGCTCTTTTAGCCGGGTGCTCCACCCGGCTAGTTTTGGTGAGCACCCGGCTGTTATCAGTTCACCTCCACCTATGCTGTAAGCAGAGTTGCACACAGAAGTACTGGCCCTGCATTATCTCATATTACCCCACCCGGCTACTTTTTCATGCCACCCAGCTACTTTTTCATGCCACCCGCCTGGAAAAAATTTCTGGGGAGAACACTGAAGAATCTGAGGAAGATATCGAAAGCCCTACAACCGATACTCCACAAAGACAAACGCCTGAAGGAAGTTTATCCTGATTTAGCACTGCTTGCTTTCAGACCACCTCCCAATTTGAGACAAATGATTATCAGAAGTGCATTATCTACACCAGAAACTCCAGGCACATTACCCTTTAATAACAGAAGATGTGAGACCTGCCCTTATATTTTGGGCACAAGCCAAATACAAATACCTCAGAAATATCATCAAATACAAGACCAATTTTCCTGTGAGTCATCCAATGTTGTGTATACATGATATGCTGCATGAAATGCCCCTCAAGAGAAATCTATATAGGAGAAACAGGACAAAAACTGCGCACAAGAATGAGGGTAAAATGGACACACCAGTGGGCCAACACTTCTGTGAACCAGGACACAGCATGCAAGAACTAAAAGTACTTGTTCTTAAGGGTAAGTTCAAAAGTGAACAATCAAGAAAAATTTCTGAGTACAAATTTTATGAAAATGTTCAAGACGTTAACAGAAGGTTTAAATTGTGGAACAGGATTCATGACTCCTTATGTAACATGATTGATTTGGCTTCATGATCTTCAGAAACCTGCTGAATTTCATGTATGGTTGCACTAACTCACTGGCTCCAGCCTGCTGATCACCTGACACCTAACGGATAAACAGTAACCAGCACAACTGTCATCTTCGTGTTTACTATTTACCTGCATCAGTGTTTTACTTCAGCTCACATCTGGAAATATGCCTGAAGAAGGGGACTAGATCCCAGAAAGCTTGCATATTTTAACTCTATCAGTTAGCCATTAAAAGGTATTATTTTTGGAGCTAGTCTACTTTAGGGGACCCACCGTAAATCCCCATAGAGAATTGGAGCTGTGCTGAAAACGGAACAAATTTTCCGCTTTCAGCTCTTTTAAACCCCCACAAGCTATATATCTTTGGAAAGGTTAGAATCTGCTCTAACGAATTATGCTACTTTCGGTGAGCAAAAGGTGCAACTCACCATGTAGGAAGCGCCGGAATGGCCGCGATCGCGGCTCCGTCGGCCATCTTACTTCTGTGCTGCTCATATTTTTCTCCCTCCTCATTGGAGGGATTGTTAGCTGGGGACGTGCCAGAAACTGCTCTCCCTTCTCCCCGGACAAGACCAACGCAGAACTAGCTACTGACGTTTGTTTTTTTTTCTCTGGCACGCCCCCAGCTAACAATCCCTCCAATGAGGAGGGAGAACAATATGAGCCAGCACAGATGTAAGATGGCCGATGGAGCCGCGATTGCGGCCTTTCGGCGCCTCGTTCACTGTGAGTTTCAGTTTCTTCTCACCGAAAGTGGCATCATTCGTTAGAGCAGATTCTGAGCTTTCCATACATGTATAACTTGTGGGGGTTTAAAAGAGCTGAAAGCGGAAATTTGTTCCGTTTTCAGCACAGCTCCAATTCTCTATGGGGATTTACGGTGGGTCCCCTAAAGTAGACTAGCTCCTTATTTTTTACAAAACATTGATTTTTCTACCTATACAAAATTTGACACAAAATTGTATGTAAACGAAATTAGCACATTACAGACATCACTAGAACATACATTTCCAAAGGTGGTCACTGAAAATTTTTTTTTTGCAGAAATATCAGTACTTTTCGGATAAGAGCTGCACATACTGTAGCTGTATTAATACATTTTCCAGTTAGCATAAATAAGTTGTAGCCGGTTCTTAAAGAACAAGCGACACCCATGCTAACCTAGAAATAAAAACACATATATAAGTAGATAAATATTACTTCTACTTACATAACCGATGTATTGTGCTATCCACGTAATGATTCCTGTGAATTTTATAAAGGAAACGCAGAAAATCCTAGTCTAGGCAGTGGCCATCTTGCCAAGCTAATGCTGACATCATATCCTCCCCGTCTCTTTTTTTCTCCCCTCCTTTCTCTTGCTCATTGTGTATTCATTAGCTGCCCTCCTCCCAAAGTCTTTTTTTTATTTACACGTCCAATCACTAAGTCACCTCAGCCTTGCTTGTAAACACAAGGGATCAGCTAGGCAGGGAAATAAAAGGAAGAGGAGGAATATATTATAGTTAAAAAGAACGCCCAGCATCCAAAAGAACTCCCAGCATTCAACTTTTTGGCATTGTTTGGCACTAGGGCCAGTGCTCCTAAAGTATGTGATAACTCCAAACTATAACAGCAAAAAAAGGTTTGAATGCAGGATTAGCATCTTTATCACTTAATACACTCAGACCAGTTGCTGTTGACATTTGATTTTTATGGTGACAATACCGCTTTAAGATTCAAAGATAACCAGTTCTACTTGTCTCAAGGCCATGACTGACAGCTTGCTGACCACCAATCTAGGTTCTACAGAGTTCTAAATGAATTAATAACTTTCTTAGTGACCACGATCTGATCCAGGTGTGAATTTCTTTCAAACTTTATCCATGTAACGGGATACGGTTTTTATTGACACTATCCAGGTATGCTAGATAATTTGTTATATTAACATTACATGCTTCCTGCTTATTCCATCTCTTCAAAAAACATTCTTTGAATTTGACCCTTCCTCACAAAAGAGGCAACTAAAATGCTTGGACATGCCCTAATCATGTAGCATATCTTCCAACGACCTGCGCCTGTTCGCACCATGCATTTCTTCTCACTCACATGCATGATCGCAGGGCTTCACTAGAGCTGCCCTCACTATCTGAAACTTGCGCCCACCAGCCATCAGACTCTCCCCCATCTTTAATACCTTCAAACAAGCTCTCAAGACTCACCTTTTCATGCTCACCTACCCCCAGCATTAGCACCATAATACTTTCTGCTGGGCACCCTCTCAACAGAAGCACCTATTTTCTCTACCCCCACCCTTTAGATTGTAAGCCTCTGGCAGGGCCCTCACTCCTAGTGATTCCAGCTTGATTATGTAATCTCGCTGTGTGAAACCCCTCTTGCTTACTAGGACAGACTCTATTTTGAACAAAAATACTGAACTACTGTTATCAAAGACACTTGCAGGATAATTTGGTTATCCATGTGCACATGGGAGTAATTTCCATGTTAGTGTAGAAGCAAGAAAACAAAATCTGTTCCTATCTATCACATGGCCTAAACAGATCCCTAAAACTGTCAACAAATGTTACAGGTTTGGGATATTATTTTAGCTATGACTAAGGAGCCATAAGTTTGCTCCGATATGCGTGAGCTGTATTGCTGTTTGTCCACAATTGCCTCAATAAAAATTTGACTTTTCTCCTGAGGTCGGTGCAGCAGAATTATTACCTCCTACATATATCTGGCTCATTTGTGTTCTGCTCCCGATCACAGCAGGTCCAGTGGTTGAAATGACCTGTTCCTTTGGATTATTTTTGCTGTTCTATTCATGTGAATTGTGTTGAGCTCCTGTATCTCTTTATTTGAGATTATGTTCGATGATGGTGGTTGAGGAAAGCTAAGTTATACTGTGAGGAGATGGGGAACAGAGCTGGTTCTGAGAAAGAGGGGGGCAGGTCCAAATTCCCCATGAAGCTTGCCAACGCCAGGGTACTCCCCTAGTATTTCCCCTGTCTGAACTCTGCAGTACTTGTGTCAAATGTATTTCCTTTAGATTGTAAGTTCGCAAGGGCAGGGCTCTCTCACCCTTTTGTGTCTTGAAATGTGTTATTCATTTCATAGCTTGCCCTCTGTCATACATTTTATTTATCATGTTACATCTGTCATTGTAATCACCAGTTCCGTATTTTATACCAGCGTCCATAATTGATGTATATCATTGTCTTTATAATTATGTACACCTTGTTTGCTTTCCTACTTTGTACAGTGCCACGGAATATGTTGGTACTTTATAAATCAATAATAATATTAATTGTTCCGCTGGATGTTATTATACTATGTATATATTTTGTACCTGTGCTGTTGTAGGTTGCGATTGCGCTGAGTATGACCTGTGTATTGCACTCTGTACGGTACCCTGAAAGATAATGCTTTAATTGCTTTATAGATGGGGGAAAAAAGCACAACAATAATAAAGGATATCCTCAATGCAAATGCTTAAAGATCTTTGTAGCTGTATTTGTAAATAAGGCCCATCATCTATTAATGTTGAAGCTCTCTCCCAGTTATCTAAGTTGGCAAAAAATTATATTATGGTATTCTATATTCAAAACAAAACTTATTTTTTCAATGCAATATATTTTCTGCAACAGGGAGTCCAAGATATTCATTGTATATGTGGTAACTGTAGTTCCTCTTTAACCACTTGAGGACCACAGTCTTTTTGCCCCTTAAGGACCAGAGCCTTTTTCTCCATTCAGACCACTGCAGCTTTCACGGTTTAATGCTCGGTCATACAACCTACCACCTAAATGAATTTTACCTCCTTTTCTTGTCACTAATACAGCTTTCTTTTGATGCTATTTGATTGCTCCTGCGAGTTTTACTTTTTATTATATTCATCAAAAAAGACATGAATTTTGGCAAAAAAATAATTTTTTTAACTTTCTGTGCTGACATTTTTCAAATAAAGTAAAATTTCTGTATACATGCAGCGCGAAAAATGTGGACAAACATGTTTTTGATAAAAAAAACCCATTCAGTGTATATTTATTGGTTTGGGTAAAAGTTATAGCGTTTACAAACTATGGTGCCAAAAGTGAATTTTCCCATTTTCGAGCATCTCTGACTTTTCTGCGCACCTGTCAGGTTTCATGAGGGGCTAAAATTCCAGGATAGTACAAATACCCCCCAAATGACCCCATTTTGGAAAGAAGACATCCCAAAGTATTCAGTGAGAGGCATGGTGAGTTCATAGAAGATTTTATTTTTTGTCACAAGTTAGCGGAAAATGACACTTTCTGACAAAAAAAAGAAAAAAAAAAAGTTTCCATTTCTTCTAACTTGCAACAAAAAAAAATGAAATCTGCCACGGACTCACTATGCTCCTCTCTGAATACCTTGAAGTGTCTACTTTCCAAAATGGGGTCATTTGTGGGGTGTGTTCACTGTCCTGGCATTTTGGGGGGTGCCTAATTGTAAGCATCCCTGTAAAGCCTAAAGATGCTCATTGGACTTTTGGCCCCTTAGCGCAGTTAGGCTGCAAAAAAGTGCCACACATGTGGTATTGCCGTACTCAGGAGAAGTAGTATAATGTGTTTTGGGGTGTATTTTTACACATACCCATGCTGGGTGGGAGAAATATCTCCATAAATGACAATTGTTTTATTTTTTTTACACACAATTGTCTATTTATAGAGATATTTCTGCCACTCAGCATGGGTATGTGGAAAAATACACCCCAAAACACATTATAATACTTCTCCTGAGTACGGCGATACCACATGTGTGGCACTTTTTTGCACCCTAACTGCGCTAAGGGGCCCAAAGTTCAATGAGTACCTTTAGGATTTCACAGGTCATTTTGAGAAATTTCGTTTCAAGACTACTCCTCGCGGTTTAGGGCCCCTAAAATGCCAGGACAGTATAGGAACCCCACAAATTACCCCATTTTAGAAAGAAGACACCCCAAGGTATTCCGTTAGGAGGATGGTGAGTTCATAGAAGATTTTTTTTTTTTGTCACAAGTTAGCGGAAATTGATTTTAATTGTTTTTTTTTCACAAAGTGTCATTTTCCGCTAACTTATGACAAAAAATAAAATCTTCTATGAACTCACCATACTCCTAACGGAATACCTTGGGGTGTCTTCTTTCTAAAATGGGGTCATTTGTGGGGTTCCTATACTGCCCTGGCATTTTAGGGGCCCTAAACCGTGAGGAGTAGTCTTGAAACCAAATGTCGCAAAATGACCTGTGAAATCCTAAAGGTACTCATTGGACTTTGGGCCTCTTAGCGCACTTAGGGTGCAAAAAAGTGCCACACATGTGGTACCGCCGTACTCAGGAGAAGTAGTATAATGTGTTTTCGGGTGTATTTTTACACATACCCATGCTGGGTGGGAGAAATATCTCTGTAAATGACAATTGTTTGATTTTTTTTTACACACAATTGTCCTTTTACAGAGAGATTTCTCCCACCCAGCATGGGTATGTGTAAAAATACACCCCAAAACACAATATACTACTTCTTCTGAGTACGGCGATACCACATGTGTGACACTTTTTTGCAACCTAGGTGCGCTAAGGGGCCTAACGTCCTATTCACAGGTCATTTTGAGGCCTTTGGATTCTAGACTACTGCTCACGGTTTAGGGCCCCTTAAATGCCAGGGCAGTATAGGAACCCCACAAGTGACCCCATTTTAGAAAGAAGACACCCCAAGGTATTCTGTTAGGAGTATGGTGAGTTCATAGAAGATTTTTTTTTTGTCACAAGTTAGCGGAAAATGACACTTTGTGAAAAAAAAACAATACATATCAATTTCCGCTAACTTGTGACAAAAAATAAAATCTTCTATGAACTCATCATACACCTAACAGAATACCTTGGGGTGTCTTCTTTCTAAAATGGGGTCACTTGTGGGGTTCCTATACTGCCCTGGCATTTTACGGGCCCAAAACTGTGAGTAGTCTGGAAACCAAATTTCTCAAAATGACTGATCAGGGGTATAAGCATCTGCAAATTTTGATGACAGGTGGTCTATGAGGGGGCAAATTTTGTGGAACCGGTCATAAGCAGGGTGGCCTCTTAGATGACAGGATGTTTTGGGCCTGATCTGATGGATAGGAGTGCTAGGGGGTGACAGGAGGTGATTGATGGGTGTCTCAGGGGGCGGTTAGAGGGGAAAATAGATGCAATCAATGCACTGGGGAGGTGATCGGAAGGGGGTCTGAGGGGGACCTGAGGGTTTGGCCGAGTGATCAGGAGCCCACACGGGGCAAATTAGGGCCTGATCTGATGGGTAGGTGTGCTAGGGGGTGACAGGAGGTGATTGATGGGTGTCTCAAGGTGTGATTAGAGGGGGGAAATAGATGCAAGCAATGCACTAGCGAGGTGATCAGGGCTGGGGTCTGAGGACGTTCTGAGGTGTGGGCGGGTGATTGGGTGCCCGCAAGGGGCAGATTAGGGTCTAATCTGATGGGTAACCGTGACAGGTGGTGATAGGGGGTGATTGATGGGTAATTAGTGGGTGTTTAGAGGAGAGAAGAGATGTAAACACTGCACTTGGGAGGTGATCTGATGTCGGATCTGCGGGCGATCTATTGGTGTGGGTGGGTGATCAGATTGCCCGCAAGGGGCAGGTTAGGGGCTGATTGATGGGTGGCAGTGACAGGGGGTGATTGATGGGTGGCAGTGACAGGGGGTGATTGATAGGTGATTGACAGGTGATCAGTGGGTTATTACAGGGAATAACAGATGTAAATATTGCACTGGCGAATTGATAAAGGGGGGTCTGAGGGCAATCTGAGCGTGTGGGCGGGTGATTGGGTGCCCGCAAGGGGTAGATTAGGGTCTAATCTGATGGGTAACAGTGACAGGTGGTGATAGGGGGTAATTGATAGGTGATTGATGGGTAATTAGTGGGTGTTTAGAGGAGAGAATAGATGTAAACAATGGATTTGGGAGGTGATCTGATGTCGGATCTGCGGGCGATCTATTGGTGTGGGTGGGTGATCAGATTGCCCGCAAGGGGCAGGTTAGGGGCTGATTGATGGGTGGCAGTGACAGGGGGTGATTGATGGGTGGCAGTGACAGGGGGTGATTGATAGGTGATAGACAGGTGATCAGTGGGTTATTACAGGGAATAACAGATGTAAATATTGCACTGGCGAATTGATAAAGGGGGGTCTGAGGGCAATCTGAGCGTGTGGGCGGGTGATTGGGTGCCCGCAAGGGGTAGATTAGGGTCTAATCTGATGGGTAACAGTGACAGGTGGTGATTGATAGGTGATTGATGGGTAATTAGTGGGTGTTTAGAGGAGAGAATAGATGTAAACAATGGATTTGGGAGGTGATCTGATGTCGGATCTGCGGGCGATCTATTGGTGTGGGTGGGTGATCAGATTGCCCGCAAGGGGCAGGTTAGGGGCTGATTGATGGGTGGCAGTGACAGGGGGTGATTGATGGGTGGCAGTGACAGGGGGTGATTGATAGGTGATTGACAGGTGATCAGTGGGTTATTACAGGGAATAACAGATGTAAATATTGCACTGGCGAATTGATAAAGGGGGGTCTGAGGGCAATCTGAGCGTGTGGGCGGGTGATTGGGTGCCCGCAAGGGGTAGATTAGGGTCTAATCTGATGGGTAACAGTGACAGGTGGTGATAGGGGGTGATTGATAGGTGATTGATGGGTAATTAGTTGGTGTTTAGAGGAGAGAATAGATGTAAACAATGGATTTGGGAGGTGATCTGATGTCGGATCTGCGGGCGATCTATTGGTGTGGGTGGGTGATCAGATTGCCCGCAAGGGGCAGGTTAGGGGCTGATTGATGGGTAGCAGAGACAGGGGGTGATTGACTGGTGATTGACGGGTGATTGACGGGTGATTGACAGGTGATTGACAGGTGATCAGGGGGGATAGATGCATACAGTACACGGGGGGAGGGGTCTGGGGGGGGTCTGGGGAGAATCTGAGGGGTGGGGGGGTGATCAGGAGGGGGCAGTGGGCAGGGGGGGGGATAAAAAAAAATAGCGTTGACAGATAGTGACAGGGAGTGATTGATGGGTGATTAGGGGGGTGACTGGGTGCAAACAGTGGTCTGGGGGGTGGGCAGGGGGGGGTCTGAGGGGTGCTGTGGGCGATCAGGGGGCAGGGGGAGGGAAATCAGTGTGCTTGGGTGCAGACTAGGGTGGCTGCAGCCTGCCCTGGTGGTCCCTCGGACACTGGGACCACCAGGGCAGGAGGCAGCCAGTATAATAGGCTTTGTATACATTACAAAGCCTATTATACAATGTAAGTGCGGCGATCCGGGTGCTAGTAACCCGCCGGCGCTTCCGAACGGCCGGCGGGTTACTACGAGCGGTGGGCGGAGCCAGTCCCCGGCGGCTGATCGTGTCACGAATGACGCGATCGCCGCATAACCACTCCCGCAGCCGCCCCCGCCGATGGGCGTATTGCGGTCGTTTGGGCCCGGACTTTGCCGCCGCCCATCGGCTGGGGGCGGTCGTGAAGTGGTTAAAGGTGCATACACCCATCTAATCTTGATTGGCCAATTTTACCACTTCCATATAATATGAGAGCTAACCTACATAATCTGTTCATAGAATTCAAAATGTGTTGGACCCCACACTACATGGAGGTGGTAAAACCAAGGTAAGGGTGGGAAAAGTAAAAAATATACTTACCTAGATGACATATTGGCCCATATGCAATTAACTTTTTCACATGAGTTATCTCCTAGGAGATCATTTTCATCTTCTCTTTAAGCTAAAGCCCCATACACACGCTCAACAGCTGTCTTTTATGCAGCACAATTATCAAACAACTTTTGTTGTAAAACAAGTTGAACAACCAAAAAAAGACATCAATCCAACAGTTGGATTGACATCTTGTCAGTTGTGTGACCATCCAGTTTGCCCTCTGTCTTGTCACTTAGCTTCCTTCTGCAACTCCATGCTGATCTCCAAGGAGTATTCACTGCTAAGCGTGTGCCATCTCTGTACACACTTCTGCATGGCTGCGTGTAGCAGCCATCACAGGGAGCATCCATGAGAGCATGTGGAGTGGACTGTGCATGCACCAGGTCCTGCCTGCTCCCAGTTAGAGCTACAAATTGGGGTTACAATACCATGACTAAGGGTACGCTGATGCAATAAGGATCCTGGAGGGGTCTAAAAAGCTTATATATCATTGAGGTAAGTTATAAAAGGAGAATCCTGCTACACCACCCGTAGGTTAAAAGTCCAATTTTTAATGTGGCATAGTGGACAAACAGCAAATACAGCCCACGCGTATCGGAGCAAACTCATGGCTCCTTAGTCATAGCCATTGAGGTAAGTACTGTATATATTTTTTTTACTTTTTTCACCTCAGGGACACTTTAACTCCAGCTATGATTTGGAACTGTTGTGTGCAATAACCGTCATATGCTCGCATCTGTAAGAAAGTTTTTGTTTCTTAAACCGTCTTGGAATAATAAAAAAGGTCTTGCAGAGGATGCATGTATGTAAAAAAATTTTTTGCTAGAGGCATCAGATGGACACTATTTGCTGTCCTGTATGCTAGTTCCAGAGAAGTGACATTACCATATAAGTAACGTTTTCCTAATCTGGTATGTGGACAGGAAGGGCTTGATTCACAAAGACAAATAGCATGCCTTATCAGAGATAACACATCTTATCAAAGGTAACATGCCTTATCAGAGTAGCATTGCGAGCGCTACAAACTCATGCCTGCTAATTGGCATTGACGAGAGCCTGCCCTGAGCCCCTGCGGGTTCATAGCGCTCGTTATGCTACTCTGATAAGGCATGTTAACTTTGATAAGGCATGTTATTTGTCTTAGTAAATCAAGCCTGAAGTCAGATAATATTGGCACTTAACCGAGGCTGATCCTTACATTAGTGCCTCATATGTTTAAAAATATAATATATTATATATATAATAAATAAATGTACACGTACATGTACATTTTATCTTATTGCATTTAAAACATTATGAACGAAATGAAATGGGTCAGGGATGGTCCCGCGGGATCTTGCTCAGCTATAGGCTTGCTGTGTATTTAGTAAGATATAGATTTACTTCTGTGGGGTGCAATAAAATATAAACCTGCTGTAGCTAATCATTCTTGTCAGTGAGACTGCACAGTACTATGGAGTGCCCCGTGCATGAGTGGACTGATTGGTCATGGAATATTAATTGGCTCTGGACTGCAGTCTTTGGTGTTATGGCTTTAGGTTGACAAGAATGATAGGTTTCATTTGCATGCTAAAGCTCCAGCTGTCCATTTAAGATGGATGATGGGTGCCCGGCTCATCCGTCACCACTTCTTTACTTTTCCAGTAGATGAAAAGAAAAAAATGAAGAAGTCAGAAAGATAAAATTGTCATAAAATGCACACAGCAGATATCCTTGAACTGAAAGGTGATATGAAAGCATAAATCCTTAAAATGATGTATGCCTTTGGGATACACTGAATATGGTCTGTTCATATACTACGGTTGATTAGCTATACATATATATATATATATAATGTTATACATATACAGTAAATGTATATACAGTAAATGTATATTTTTCCCTCACAAAGTGACTACACCTCTCACATGAATGTGAGTGTTTGATGCTATCTTTTTATGGAAGATATGACACTTTGATACAATGTAAAGTAGTCAGCGCACAGCTTGTAAAACTGTGTAAATTTGCTGTCCCATCAAAATAACTCAGCACACAGTCAATAATGCAACAAAAGTTGGTACACACCTAACTGAAGAATGACCAAGTTGCCCCCAGAGTGTTGATATTTTGCATGCTCACTATTATATTTCAGCAGTGCCTTAACTCTCTTGGGCATGAAGTTCACTAGAGCTTCACAGGGTGCCACTGCAATCCTCCTCCACTGCTCCAAGATGAAGCTGGTGGATGTTAGATACATTGTGCTCCTCCCCCTATCATTGGAGGATGCCCCAAAGAGGCTAAATAAGATTTAGGTCTAGAGACATGTTTGGCCCGTCCAGCACCTTTACCCTCAGTTTCTTTAGGAAGGCAGTGGTCATCTTGGAGATGTGTTTGGGGTTATTATTATATTGGAATACTACCCTGCAGCCCAATTTCCACAGGAAGGGGTTGATGTCTGCTTCAGTATCTCACTGTACATGTTGGCATTCATCTTTCCCTCAATGAACTGTAACTCTCCAGTGCTGGCAGCACTCATGCAGTCCTAAACCATGGCACTTCCACCACCATGCTAGACTGTAGGCAAGAAACATTTGTCTAAAAACTCATCACCTGGCTGCACCACCCACATTTGACACCATCTGAACCAAATCATTTATTTTTGGTCTCATTAGAAAACAGGATAAGGTTCCAGTAAACCATGTCCTTTTTCTGCTTATCTGTTGCACAATTTGTTGTGGATCATCTTTAGAAGAGACCTCCTTGTGGGACAGCAGCCATTCAATTTGATGCAGTATGCAGTGTATAGTCTGAGCATTTGGCAGGCTGACCCAAATCTTTTGCAGCAATGCTGCTAGCACTGATAAATCTATTTGCAAAAGACAACCTCTGAAAATGACACTGAGCATGTGCACTCATCTTCCTTGGTCCAATATAGCAAGGCCTGTTCTGAATGGAGCCTGCCCTGATAAACAGCTGTATGGTCTTGACCACCGTGCTGCAGCTCGGTTTCAGGGTGTTGCCAATGTTCTTATAGCCTTGGCCACCTTTATGTAGAGAACCAATTCTTTTTTTTTTTTTTTTTTAAGATCCTCAAAGATTTCTCTGCCATGAGGTGCCATGGTGAACTTCCACTGACCAGTGTGAGAACAATACCACTGATTCTAACTAGAGATGACCCGAACGGTTCGCCGACAAATGGTTTCCGGCAAACTTCCGTGGTTCGCGTTCGTGGAGCACCGCAAACTTTTCCGGAAGTTTGATTCACCCCCATAGCGCATCATTAGGGTCAACTTTGACCCTCTACATCACAGTCAGCAGGCACATTGTAGCCAATCAGGCTACACTCTCTCCTGGAGCCACTCCCCCCCCCCTTATAAAAGGCAGGCAGCATCAGGCATTGGACTCATTCATGTGCCTGCAGTAATTAGAGAAGGGAGAGCTGCTGCAGACTCTCATAGGGAAAGCTTAGTTAGGCTCTTGTAGGCTTGTTAGCTTGCTCCTTGCTGATTCTTATTGCTAAAAAAGCACCCCTCAAAACAGCTCTTTTGAGAGCTAATCTTGTTCTTGTGATCTATTTTTTTTTTGTGTGGCCCACTTGCATTATATTCAGCCCTGTCAGTCAGTCAGTCGCAGCTGACCTTTGGAACCTTTAATTCCTACTGTGCCACTGCCAGGCCCAGCACATTCAATGACTACCTGTGTGTGTGACAGACAGCTGCACATTTGTAATCCCATCCCAATCACTGCACCTGTTCACTGTTCAGTGCACCTACCTACCTACCTATCTACGTGAGCGCACGCATTGTTAATAACACCAGTCATTGCACCTGTTCATGGCGGTACCTGTGTGTGTGGGTGTGACAGGTACACATTTGTAATACCCATCACTGCATATACCTACCTGTTGTGTTCAGTGCACCCACCTACCTACGTGAGCGCATGCAGTCTGTGAAGGAAATCTTTGAGCGGAAGAAGCCAATTTCTGCCAGTCACCCCCTTGCCCGGCATCTGACAGCTGGCTTGGCGGAACTGTTAGCTCGCCAGCTGTTACCATACCAGCTGGTGGACACTGAGGCCTTCCATAAATTTGTGGCCATTGGGACACCGCAGTGGAAGATACCAAGCTGCAATTATTTCTCTAAAAAGGCGATACCCAAACTGTACCGTGAAGTTGAGAGGCAAGTGGTGTCATCTCTGGCACACAGTGTTGGGTCAAGGGTCCACCTGACCACGGATGCCTGGTCTGCCAAGCACGGTCAGGGCAGGTACATCACTTACACAGCCCATTGGGTGAACCTGGTGACTGATGGCAAGCAGGGAGAACGTGGCGGTGCAGCGAAACTTGTGACACCTCCACGGCTTGCAGGCAGGCCTGCTGCCACCTCCTCTACTCCTGCTACATCCTCTTCGCTGTTGTTGTCCTCCTCCTTCTTGGCTGAGTGGCAGTTCAACTCTACTGGTGCTGCAAACTCCTCTCCAGCTACACAGCCCCAGCTCCCCAGGGCCTATGCTGCATTCCAGGTACGATGGTGTCATGCCATCTTAGACATGTCTTGCCTTAAAGCGGAGAGTCACACTGGAGCAGCTCTCCTGGCTTGTTACGGCTGCTCTTAGCAGCAGACTGATAGATCACAATGTGCAGCAAAACTGAGACGGAAACCAGTGAATGTGAAATAAACAGTTTTATTGTCAATCAGTGCAATTATGTACAAATTAGCAAATGGTAAATCCCACAGTGCAAACCACATAAACACAGTAACCCTAACTAACTATCTAACTATACAACAATATACAGAAATATTTACAGACCAGGCGGAACAGCAGACAAGGGCAAGGCAAATCAGAGTCAGAGTAAGCAAGAACATAAACCAGGAGATCAGATCAGAACAGAGCTTCTCAGAGCAGGGAGCACAGAACACAGCGATCAGGACAGCCAAGCTGAACTGAGGTTCTGGCAAGGTTCTGAGGTGGGTGGAGTCCTTAAATGCAAATCCCATCAGATGATGAATAATTGTCCAGGATGGATAGCATGGGGGCCACCTGCTGGTGAATGATAGAATTACTGCTGTCCAGATGCAGAGAGCCACCAGCAGGTGAACCAGGAAACTGCAGGCAAAGAAATGTCCAAGACATGCTGCACAATGCCACCTGCTGGTGATAGATGTTAGCACAGTCCCGAAACCAAGCGCCACCAGCAGCTGCAACCACACAGATCCGGATTCCTAACATGGCTGCTCTTAACAAACAGGTGGATCAGTGGCTGACCCCGCACCAGCTGGAGATCGGCAACGTGGAGTGACAATGGCAGCAATCTCATTTCCGCTTTGAATTTGGGAAAGCTGACACATGTAGCCTGCATGGCACATGTGCTGAATCTTGTCGTTCAAAGATTTGTGTCAAAGTACCCAGGCTTAGAGGACACCCTGAAGCAGGCCAGGAAGGTGTGTGGGCATTTCAGGCGGTCTTACACGGCCATGGAACACTTTGCTGATATTCAGCGGAGAAACAAGTTGCCAGTGAGACGCCTGATTTGCGATAGCCCGACTCGCTGGAATTCGACCCTCCTTATGTTCTATCACCTGCTAGAACAGGAGAAAGCTGTCACCCAGTACCTCTACAACTACAGTAGAAGGACACACTCTGGGGAGATAAGGATGTTCTGGCCCAACAACCGGACACTCATGCGAAATGCATGCAGGCTCATGCGGCCGTTTGAGGAGATGACCAACCTGGTGAGTCGCAGTGAAGGCACCATCAGAGACTTGATCCCATACGCTTACTTCCTGGAGTGTGCCATGTGTAGAGTGGTGGATCAAGCTGTGGAGGAGCGTGAAGAGGAACAGTTACAGGAGGAGAGTTGTGGGATCAATTCTCATCAGAACCAGATGTTTCCTCAACACCTGCGGCAGCACAGAGGGGGGAGGAGGAAGAGTCATGTGGGGAAGAGGAGTCAGACTCGGATGATGAGGAAGGTGTTTCTTTGGAGGAGGAGGAGGAGGCAGCAGCAGAAGAACAACTGCAGCAGGCGTCGCAGTGGGCTTGTGCTGCTCAACGTTCCCGTGGTATTGTTCGTGGCTGGGGGAAGGAGGAGGACTTACTTGACATCACTGAGGAAGAGCAAGAGGAGATGGATAGTATGTCTGGATCCAACTTTGTGCAGATGGCGTCTTTCATGCTGTCCAGCCTGTTGAGGGACCCCCGTATAAAAAAATTCAAGGGGAATGAGCTGTACTGGGTGGCTACGCTACTAGACCCTCGGTATAGGCACAAAGTGGCGGAGATGTTTCCAAATCACCAGAAGGCAGAAAGGATGCAGCACTTGCAGAACAAGCTGTCAACCATGCTTTACAATGCGTTTAAGGGTGATGTCACATCACAACGCAATAAAGGTACCGCTGCCAGTAATCCTCCCATGTCCACACAGGCAAGGACAGGACGTTCCAGCGATCTCATGGTGATGTCAGACATGCGGACATTCTTTAGACCAACGCCTAGCTTTAGCCCTTCCGGATCCACCCTCCACCAACACATGGACCGGCAGGTAGACGACTACCTGGCCTTAAGTGTGGATGTAGACACACTGATTAACCCTTGAACTACTGGGTGCGCAGGCTTGACCTGTGGCCAGAGCTGTCCCAATTTGCCATGCAACTTCTGTCTTGCCCTGCCTCAAGCGTCCTGTCAGAAAGGACCTTCAGCGCAGCTGGAGGCATTGTCACTGAGAAGAGAAGTAGACTAAGTCAAAAAGTGTTCAGTACCTCACCTTTATCAAAATGAATGAGGCATGGTTCCCGGAAGGCTACTGCCCGCCCGAAGACTAAGTAAGTCTCCACACACAGCATCTCTGCCTGCACGCCATGTGACTGCCTTCCCCAATACTAACTCGCTCCCCACACAGCACCTCTGCCCGCAGGCCGCTTGACTGCCTTCTCCGCCCCCACCAACAGGGTCCAGGACTCCAGGTGGATTCCTCAATTTTTAAGGCTGCTGCTAGCAGCAGCCGCTATACTAATTTTTCTGCTGCGTGTACATGCCTGCGTAATTTTTCTGGCTGTACTGCAGCTGCAACAGCAAAACAAAAGGCATGTACATGTGCCAATTCCCCTTCATGTTCATTACCTTGCCGTGGTGAAGGGGCTTACATATCACAATGAAGCAATGACCAATGGGTATATGAGTGTCTCGGGGTGGGGGGGCACACCCAAGATAATAAGGTCGTTGCTTCATTGTGGACAGACCAAATTTGATCAGCTGGACAGTCACTGTTGTTCTGTCATTCAGCTACCTCAGCCCGACCATATGGGCTTGGAAACCGCCATGGCCTGCACTCTGGCCATGGTGCGCACCAGTCCAGCACGGCCGTCACTACACAAACAGCTGTTTGCGGTGCGTTACACAGTGAGTTTGGTCTGTCAGTGTGAAGCAGTACACTAATTACACTACCTGATTGATGTATACACATGCAAGATGTTTTAAAGCACTTTAGGCCTCCAATTTAGCATGCAATGTGATTTCTGCCCTTAAAACACTGCTGTGCGTCAAATCCTGATTTTTCCTAGGGAGTTTTGCTGTGTATCCCACTCCCCCTCCAGGTATTAGACCCCTTGAAACATATTTTCCATCACTTTTGTGGCCAGCATAAATTTTTTTTTAGTTTTCAAAGTTCGCCTCCCCATTGAAGTCTATTGCAGTTTGTAAAAGTTTGCATGTTCGCGAACATTTGCGGAAGTTCGCGAACCGAAAATTGGGGGTTCGGGCCATCTCTAATGTCCAGGGATAAGTGACAAAGCTGAAGCTGCACCAGGGCTGGATCTTTCAGCAAGACAATGACCCTAAACACTGCTCAAAAGCCACTAAGGCATTCATGCAGAGAAATAAGTACAATGTTCTGGAATGGCCATCTCATTCCCCATAACTGAATATAATTGAAAAACTGGGGTGTGAGTTAAAGAGATCTGTCCATGCTCAGAAGCCATCAAACCTGAATAAACTAGAGATGTATTGTAAAGAGGAATGGTCCAAAATACCTTCAACCAGAATACAGGTCGTTGCTTCATTGTGGACAGACCAAATTTGATCAGCTGGACAGTCACTGTTGTTCTATCATTGAGCTACCACAGCCTGGCGACCATATGGGCTTGAAAACCACCATAGTCTGCATTCTCGTCATGGTGCGCACCAGTCCAGCACGGCCATCACTACACAAACAGCTGTTTGTGGTGCGTTACACAGTGAGTTTGGTCTGTCGGTGTGAAGCAGTACTCTAATTACACTCCCTGATTGATGTTTACACATGCAAGATGTTTTAAAGCACTTTAGGCCTGCAATTTTGCATTCAATGTGATTTCTGCACTTAAAACGCTGCTTTGCGTCAAATACAGATTTTTCCTCCTTTTTAACGTCTATCCCACTCATCCAGCAAAAACTCAGATGTTAAACCCCTTGAAACATCTTTTCCATCACTTTTCTGGCCAGCATAAGTGTTTCTAGTTTTCAAAGTTCGCCTCCCCCATTGACGTCTATTGCGGTTCGCGAAAGTTCACGCAAGCCGAACTTTTCCGGAATTTCATGGTCACTGTTTGCGAACCAAAAATCGGAGGTTCGGGCCATCTCTAATTCTAACACACCTGCTCTCCATTCACACCTGAGACCTTGTAATGCTAACAATTAACATGGCCCTGAGGAGAGAAAATGTCTAATTACGCAGAATTTTGACATTCTTCCCTTAGCAGTGTATTTAGACATTAATGACTGTGTGTTGAGTTATTTTGAACTGTACACTGACTACTTTACATTTTATCAAAGTGTCATATCTTCAGTGTTGTCCCATGAACCAATGAAAGGATTTCATAAAACAGTTACAGAAATGTGAGAGGTGTGCTCACTTTTGCGAGATGCTCTTTCTTTGGTTTTTAAACTCGGTAAAATGGCATTTTGCTGAGTTTAAAAACATTTTTCCTTTGAATTTTTTAAATCAATTTTCTCAAAAACTACACAGTGTTTATGAAAACAAAATTTGACTTTAACTTTTTTGATTTGCTCCGACTATTCCCCTTAATTTATGTTATAATTTTGGTGATGGTAGCCTGTATGGGGGATTTGCTATTAACTTCTAAAGTCCGCACAGAATTACAAATGGATTACGCGAAATTAATAATAATTATGGCCGTAATTGCAAAATTTTACACAAAATTTTGCGCAATCTTAATTAGCAGATTACGATCATCACTTAAAACATACAGTGCATTATCGGCACACTACAAAAGATTTATGAATCTAATAAAGAAAAATTTGACACGTTCTTCAGAAACTAAAGGGTTATCTCTGCTGATAAGATTCCGTGACCGCGAGCAAGCACAGGATGTTCAAACGGTGAGTGAGTACTGAAGACATTGAGTTCTTCACTATAGAAACTGATAGTAAAACAAGTCATTATCTTCTGAAAACAAAAACCACTATATGTGTGGAATTGTCTTTGTGGGAGAAACTCACCCATTACTTTTGTTTTCAAAAATATCCCTTAGTTCAGATACACTTTAAATAATTATGTAGATGCCTTTTAGATGCTGTATATTGCTCTTCTATCTCACTCATAAGTGCCCTCCTAGGTATGCTTCCAGGGGAGGTTTGGTTAAGAAACTGTGCAGTGCACACAAATATAGAAATAGCCAAGATGGAAATGTATGCATAACTGACACTAGAGATCACTAGGCTAACAGATGTTCCATGCCAATCAAAGTCACTAGAATACACTGTATGCTTTCATTTCCTCCTGGATATATGTAACATTTTACCTCTGGCACATCATTCCATGTTTGACGATCCCAGTAGTTTTGTCTTCTCTTTCTGCTTTCCTTGAGGACAAAATGTTAAGGCAAAAATAATCTTTTCTCTTTCCACTGCCATATTTTTCTAAAGGGAAAACAGAAGACCTGTGATTATTCTGACAACATGCCCACTACTATTATGCTTGAACTCTGACTTTTCCTGGACAACATTAGAAAAGTCTGTCCTAAAACTGTCACCACATTGGAGTTGTACTCACAAATCTGTGCCAAGATTGCCTCTTGGACGACTCACCATTGATGTACCAAATTACCATTTTAATGGATTGTAAAGCATGCATTCCACAGTGAGACAGACCTCACAACTGAGCATGTCAGGGAGACTAAATATATTGGATGTTGCTTAAAGGAAATGTGTGTGACTTTAAGTTTTCCATTGTTAATTCAGCATTACAAAGAAATACTTTTTTTTTTTTTAAATGACCCTGTAGGGCATCAGTGCATACGACTCCACAGTTTTATCTTGAATCAGAAGTGCTTATAATCCTGGGCACTTTAAATATATAAGGGCAAAAGAGCCCTTATTGTAAAGCTCTGTGTTAGAGCTGCAAGGATCAGCGGGTGTCAGCGACAGTAACTCACCTGCTTGCTTTAAGTGATTGTAGGTCTAAAACTCAAGTGAAACCGGTAAAAGGTAGGAGGCACCCCCCCCCCCCCCCAAAAAAAAAAGGTTCACTGACATACAGGGGGATGCGATTTTCCTGTGTAAATTGTTGGTTGTTACAAAAAAAAATGCCAGTTAAATATATCATATAGGGGACACACACAGTAATATTTGAGAAGTGAAATTAAGTTTATTGGATTTACAGAAAGTGCACAATAATTGTTTAAATAAAATTAGGCAGGTGCATACATTTGGGCACTGTTGTCATTTTATTGATTCCAAAACCAAGAACTAATTATTGGAACTCAAATTGGCTTGGTAAGCTCTGTGACCCCTGACCTACATACACAGGTGAATCCAATTATGAGAAAGAGTATTTAAGGTGGTCAATTGTAAGCTTCCCTCCTCTTTTAATTTTCTCTGAAGAGTAGCAACATGGTGGTCTCCAAACAACTCTCAAATGACCTGAAGGCAAACATTGTTCACCATCATGGTTTAGGGGAAGGATGCAGAAAGCTGTCTCAGAGATTTCAGCTGTCTGTATCCACAGTTAGGAACATATTGAGAAAATGGAAGACTATAGGCTCAGTTCAAGTTAAGGCTCGAAGTGGCAGAACAAGAAAAATCTCGGATAAACAGAATTGATGAATGGTCAGAACAGTCAGTCAACCCACAGAACAGCACCAAAGACCTACAACATCATCTTGCTGCAGATGGAGTCACTGTGCATCGTTCAACCATTCGGTGCACTTTACACAAGGGGATGCTGTTTGTGAGAGTGATGCAGAGGAAACCTTTTCTCTGCCCACGGCACAAACAGAGCTGCTTAAAGTATGCTAAAGCACATTTGGGCAAGCCAGCTTCATTTTGGAATAAGGTGCTGTGGACTGATGAAACTAAAATTGAGTTATTTGGGCATAACGAGGTGTGATGTGCATGGAGAAAAAACAACACAGTATTACAAGAAAAACACCTGCTACCTACAGTAAAGTATGGTGGTGGTTCCATCATGCTGTGGGGCTGTGTGACCAGTGCAGGGACTGGGAATCTTGTCAAAGTTGAGGGACGCATGAACCGTCGCTGGGTGGGGACTAGATTGGTGGACACACATACATTCTGTCTCTGTGTTCTCTCTCTCTTTAAGGGCTATTTTGCCCTGCATTGCTTCAACTTGTACAATTCCCATCTGGCATCTGTGGCCCTTGCAGAGGCTGTGCTTGTCTGCACTCCGCAGCTCCATCTGCCGGTGGGAATCTCCCTCTACAGGTGCATAGCACCATAGCTGGGTTCTCTCAAATTACACGTTTGTGGAGGATTTCCGCAGTGTCAGCGCGCGTCCTGTGTGCTGACCATGGAAATAATTCCACATTCGTTACAGCTACCTACGTGAGCACACGCATTGTTAATACCACCAGTCATTGCACCTGTTCACGGTACCTGTGTGTGTGTGACAGGCAGCTGCACATTTGTAATCCCAATCACTGCACCTGTTCACTGTTCAGTGCATCTACCTACCTACGTGAGCGCATGCAGTTTTATATACCACCACCAGTCACTGCAGCTGTTCACGGTACCTGTGTGTGTGACAGCTGCACATTTGTAATACCAGTCACTGCAACCTGTTCACTACACCTGTGTAACCGCACATTGTTGTTCCAGCAGTCACTGCATACCTGTTCACTGCACCTGTGTGACCCCAAGCTGTTTTATATACCAGTCCGTGCATACCTGTTAACTGCACCTGTGTAACCGCACATGGTTGTATCAGCAGTCACTGCAACCTGTTCACTGCACCTGTGAAACCGTACATTGTATTAGTCAAGTCAGTGCATACCTGAGTGCATCCCCCCCCAATATGGACAAAACAAAAGGCAGAGCCAGAGGCAGGCCACCTGGAAGGTCTGTTCGAGGTCGCGCTGTCGTGATTTTGTTTGGCCCTCAATCAAAGTACAGTGTTCAGAAGAAGGCACGTGCCATCAATCCCCAATATTGTCAGGACGTAGTTGACTATTTAACACAGAACAACTCATCTTTCTCAGCTTCCGCACGGAAGCGTGACATATCTTCCTCCTCCTGCTCTGATTCTGGCACCACACTTAACACTCAGTCGGCCGCCACCACCAAAGTGCCATCACCACAGGGCTCAGTGGTGTGTACATTTTTTTGTGTGTCTGCCGCAGATGAGAGCAATGCCATCTGTACTCTCTGCCAACGAAAATTGAGCCGTGGAAAGACCAAGACCCGCGTAGGGACAACTACCTTACGAAGGCACATGATTAAAAAGCACAAACTGCAATGGGATGACCACCTGAGGAAAAGAGGCACACAAAAGCAAAGTCACACACCGCAGTGGAAGATACAAGGCCGCAATTTTTTTCTCAAAAAAAGTGATACCTAAACTGTACCATGATGTTGAAAGGCAAGTGGTGACATTTCTGGCACACAGCGTTGGGTCAAGGGTCCATCTGACCACGCATGCCTGGTCTGCAAAGCACGCTCAGGCCTGCCCGAAGACTAAGTCAGTCCCCACACACAGCATCTCTGCCTGCACACCCTGTGACTGCCTGTCCCAAGACTAAGTCGGTCCCCACATAGCATCTCTGCCTGCAGGCCGCTTGACTGCCTTCTCCGCCACCACCAACAGGGTCCACAAGGCTAACAGCGGCCGCTATAATGATTTTTCTGGTGCGTGTACATGCCTGCCTAATTTTTCTGGCTGCACTGCAGCTGCAACAACAAAACAAAAGGCATGTACATGTGTCAATTCCCCTTCGTGATCGTTACCTTGCCGCAGTGAAGGGGCTTGCGTACCACAATGAAGCAATGACCGACGGCTATATGTGTGTGTTGGGGTTGGGGGCACACCTGACCCAAGAAAATAGATAATAAGGTCATTGCTACCTTGTGGACAGACCAAATTCGATCAGCTGGTCACTCAGTCACTGTTGTTCTGTCATTCAGCTACCTCAGCCCGACCATATGGGCTTGAAAACCGCCATGGCCTGCACTCTGGCCATGGTGCGCACCAGTCCAGCACGGCCGTCACTACACAAACAGCTGTTTGCGGTGCGTTACACAGTGAGTTTGGTCTGTCAGTGTGAAGCAGTACACTAATTACACTACCTGATTGATGTATACACATGCAAGATGTTTTAAAGCACTTTAGGCCTCCAATTTAGCATGCAATGTGATTTCTGCCCTTAAAACACTACTGTGCGTCAAATCCTGATTTTTCCTAGGGAGTTTTGCTGTGTATCCCACTCCCCCTCCAGGTATTAGACCCCTTGAAACATATTTTCCATCACTTTTGTGGCCAGCATAAATTTTTTTTAGTTTTCAAAGTTCGCCTCCCCATTGAAGTCTATTGCAGTTTGCAAAAGTTTGCATGTTCGTGAACATTTGCGGAAGTTCGCGAACGAAAATTGGAAGTTCGGGCCATCTCTAATGTCCAGGCATAAGTGACAAAGCTGAAGCTGCGCCAGGGCTGGATCTATCAGCAAGACAATGACCCTAAACACTGCTCAAAAGCCACTAAGGCATTCATGCAGAGGAATAAGTACAATGTTCTGGAATGGCCATCTCATTCCCCATAACTGAATATAATTGAAAAACTGTGGTGTGAGTTAAAGAGATCTGTCCATGCTCAGAAGCCATCAAACCTGAATAAACTAGAGATGTATTGTAAAGAGGAATGGTCCAAAATACCTTCAACCAGAATACAAACTCTCACTGGAACCTACAGGAAGTGTTTAGAGGCTGTAATTTCTGCAAAAGGAGGATCTACTAAATATTGATTATATTTCATTTTTGTGGTGCCCAAATTATTCACTTGCCTAATTTTGTTTAAACAATTATTGCACATTTTCTGTAAATCCAATACACTTCATTTCACTTCTCAAATACCACCGTGTGTTTCTCCTATATGATATATTTAACTGACATTTTTTATCATAACAACCAATGATTTATGCAGGAAAATCATGATGATTAACAAGGTTGCCCAAGCTTTCACATCCCACTGTATATGTTGTCAGGCTATCTATACTGGGGGCACCTATACCAGGCTACCTATAATACTTTTTTTAATATCCTGCCTGGCCTGCCTTTCCAACTGCTGGGGTTTTTTTTGGAGGGGGGGGCCCAGTGATTTCCTGTATGGAGTGTTAAAAACTGATTGGACTGGCTGCCGGATGCCCAAGAAGATATGAGGTTCAGATCCTACCTTCTATGAGTAGACTTCAAGCCAGTTAATATTCAAAAGTTTTTCTTTATTATGCACTTTGTTGGACAACGTGATTCACAATACAAAAACACTTCCTCTGGTCAATTCTCGTGCCTTAGTAAATCAAGGGTCTAGTTCTGGGCGCCTATCAAAAATTTTCCTTCCATCTTGTGAGTATATTTATAAATTTATTGTAACTCCAGCTTTGCAATATAACAATTTTGCACCAGATTGGGCACCCGTTGTCCCTGTGTGTTTCACAAGTCTTCCAAAGCTGCAACCACTCTCACCTGTGTTGCTGCGGCCCGCTTCCAGCTTAACAGTTCCCTATTAGGCTGCAGCTATTGATCTTAGGGCAGACCAAGTGGGACACAGGTGGGGGTGGCCACAGCTTTGGAAGATTTTAGAAAAAAAAAGCCAGCAATATTTTGCTGATGGAAGGGGTGTGGTTTCAGACCTCTAATCATTTATGGGGGAGCGAGTGACTTATTGTCGCTGACGCCTGATGATCCTGACAGTGTTAACAGAGAGCCTTACCTTACAGGCTTTCTGTTTTTTTTATTCTTTGTCTTTAATAAAAAACATAGATGCGGTATTTTACTCTGAACACTTTATTGTTTCTTCTTCAGCCATATAAAAAAACACTAGTCTGCTTGCTAGCTCCTCACTTTTTTTTTCTTCTGATGACTGCTGTCTTCTCTCAACCTAAATGTCACCACAGAGGGAGTGGTTGTTTGGTATGGGAAGCAGAAAGTTCAGCTCTGATTTGTTAACTCATCTAGAAGTGCACAGGAGTCTAGATATCTATAATGTCATTATTTACTTACCTCTGTTTTCTAATATAGTTAATCTATGAACTGGAAAATTTTCCATCTTGTTGCAATTGTATGCATTTGGAATTGGGCCTATCCTAATTTGCATCTTCTGCATTTGGCCCAGTTTCAAAATGGAACAAAATTAGCATCAAGTCAGAAAAATTGACACTTCATTCATCATATCTATCTATCTATCTATCTATCTATCTATCTAACTACCTACCTACTGTATTTTCTACCAGTCTATCTATCTACCCTTTACTATAGAGGAGCAGCCCCTGGGAGTATGGGGGAGGCGCAGAGCTGAAGGAGGCCCTCCAACTACTTACAATTCTCCTCGTCTGTTTAGTTGGCTTTGACTCTTTGTGATCATATCTACTTCTGCACACCAGATGTCTCTTACCTAACTCTGGTTACTTCTGTTCACCCGATTTTCTTTGCAAAGATTAACTGGAATGGGCTGCCAGTATCTTCTCTTCTAGTGGATCGTATTTAGTCTGGTCTCTCTGCAATCACCTGCTTGTCTTGGGTGGCCCTAAACAATATAGCTCATTGCTTCATTGGGATACACATGCCTCTTCACCACAGCACTATGATGCTTTTGTGGCTATACTTGTTATGGTTGGGAAGATCATGATGTCAACACTTATTTTATGACCTATGCAAGATACGTCCCGAGCCTGTGAGTATAACCAAGGGGAACTAAAAAAAGGGGTGTGAAAATTGGGTGGGTTCCATCAAAGTTATTCTGGGGGGCCTCGTGATGTGTAGTTATACCCCGGTCTTCCAGTATGGTCCTTTAGTTCCAGCATAGTGTCTGTAAGTGCATTAGATCACTTTTCTTTGGCCAATTTTGAGGGAGAAGACCATCAAGCTGGTTGGATTTTATTTTAGTTATTGGTTGTATTCCCTGTCTTTTGTCCTTGCCCCCCTCCCCTCTGCCATACTTCAGACACAGGAATGCAGGCATCTGACCATGCTTTGTACATTCACCTATGCCTTATATCAGTAGGTCAGATGGTAATGTAACAGTCAATAAATGTGCATACTGGGTATAAAACTGGTGCAGCTACAGTACATACCCATCCTTTCTACCTGATGCCATTTGTGTTCTTGACTAATTACTAGAAGCACTAGCTGTACTGTACAGAGTACTGACATTGTTTGACGTTGTGACGATTGGTGTCAGCACGCAAATCTGATCATTGGTGATCTGCAGTATCACCAAGAATGCAGATATATACCTGATTATTGATGATCTGCAGAATCACCGATAATATAGATATGTTGCTAACCTCTGGACACCTGGATAATGTGAGTGTTTGGTGTAACAGTAGTACTTTGAGTATAGCACAGGAAATTAGAGACAGTATGGGCAATACTGCTTTAGAGAAAAGGAAACCTTCCAGTAGCCTGAGACTCCCCAAGGGGCGGAGTCAGGCTGGAAGAAGGAAGGTCCAGAGAGTGAGTGACAATCAAGATAAATGTCACTGAGTGATCTGGAGACTATCTCTTAATAGTAGAGATAGCTCTCGAGGTCGGGCAAGCCAGGTCGGCAACACACGGTCAGATAAGGTACATAGACAGAAGGCTGATTCGGTATCCAAGGCTAGCAGGGTTTGGCAACAGAGTATCAGATATGCGAGGTACCGAATCAGAGATCAGAGGAGTAGTCAGGAAAGCAATAGGTCATAACAGATATCAAACAATGCCTAGTCTGGGTGTGAGGTCCTTGGTCTCAACACCCTGGAACTAGTCTGATGTATAACAGAATGGTAACACAAGTTCCCTAGTCTGGGTGTGAGGTCCGTGGTCTCTACACCCTGGAACTAGTCTAAGCATAAACAGATTGATAACACAGGTTCCCTAGTCTGGGTGTGAGGTCTGTGGTCTCTACACCCTGGAACTGGTCTAAGCATAAACAGATTGATAACACAGGTTCCCTAGTCTGGGTGTGAGGTCCGTGGTCTCTACACCCTAGAACTGGTCTAAGCATAAATAGAATACAATATGAGTAATCTGGCTCAGTGTGAATTCCCAGGTCCACCTGGTTCAAACACACTGCAGGGTCTGACTAAGGTCTGAGTGCTTCCACGTAGTGTTCGCAACGGCAGAAAACTTGTGACTGGCCAGCAGCAACTATATATAGTGTAGCGCTCTCTGGCGCCACCTCTAAGTGATGGACCAATAGAAACTTGCTCTGGTGTCAGCTGACCAGCCTGGTCAGCTGGTCCCCTCATAAAAGTTCTGCCTCTCAGCGCGCGCGTATTCCTAAACCTGTGTGAACTAACAGACTCAGCCACACCAGACGCACGCTGCTGCGTGCAAACCGCTGCGCTGGACGCGGAACCAGCCGCCTCTCTGTCAGTACATGCGGCGGCTTTTCCGCGTTCTGCCAGGTTACCAGACGCACGCCTCCGCGTGCAAACCGCCGCATTGGACGTGGAATCAGCCGCCTTGCTGTCAGAAAGCGCGGCGGCTTTTCCGCGTTTTCCCACAGACGTGAATTGGATTGTCTACTTCTGCTAATAATTTTATTTTAAGACACTACAAATGTAAAACTCGCCAAACGAAGTTAATGCTGAAGCTTAGTCCAACCGACAATGTGGCAAACCTTAGGCAAGTCCACTATTATGACAAAAGGCCCATGGATGCGTGACATTGTGTCGGTCTACATAGCAGTTTGTGACATCTGGTGCCTGTGACTTTGAGCGATGCCTCAGGTCTTGCTATCAGTACTGACTGTGCTGTTGTTGCTGACACTTTCTGTAGCCAGTACAACAATTCTCTGTGACAGGAGAGAAAAGCTTAAAATAGCATTGCAGTATTAAACACTCATACACAAGGAGTTTTACTGCAATAAATAATCTGGCTTTTATGAAAACATAATTCAGGGAAGACTAGTCCTTAATGCAATTCATAGTCGTTTCATACATTGCCAGTTAAACCTAATAAGTAAGATAAGGTTAAAGCAAACCTGGGAAATATGTACATAAGTTAGCAAAATACATCAGCAACAATTACCAGTAGTTACCAAACTATAAGATGCAGGGTTAAAATGCAGATAGGATGTTTCCTGTATCACTATGTAAACGCTACATTTCGTAAGCCCAAAACAGTTGTTTCCATTTATTTTGAGTGATAATGTGTGTGCATGCTGTATATATCAGCAGCACCCTGTTTATGACCTAACCCTAACCATCCTGCTCATCTTACCCTATCCCTCCCAACCTATGCCTAACCCTAACCATCCTGCTCATCTTACCCTATCCCTCCCAACCTATGCCTAACCCTAACCATCCTGCTTATCTTACCCTATCCCTCCCAACCTATGCCTAACCCTAACTATTCTGCTCATCTTACCCTATCCCTCCCAACCTATGCCTAACCATAACCATCCTGTTCATCTTACCCTATCCCTCCCAACCTATGCCTAACCCTAACCATCCTGCTCATCTTACCCTATCCCTCCCAACCTATGCCTAACCCTAACCATCCTGCTCATCTTACCCTATCCCTCCCAACCTATGCCTAACCCTAACCATCCTGCTTATCTTACCCTATCCCTCCCAACCTATGCCTAACCCTAACCATCCTGCTCATCTTACCCTATCCCTCCCAATCTATGCTTAACCCTAACCATCCTGCTCATCTTACCATATCCCTCCCAACCTATGCCTAACCCTAACCATCCTGTTCATCTTACCCTATCCCTCCCAACTTATGCCTAACCCTATCCATCCTGTTCATCTTACCCTATCCCTCCCAACCTATGCCTAATCCTAACCAACCTGCTCATCTTACCCTATCCCTCCCAACCTATGCCTAATCCTAACCATCCTGCTCATCTTACCCTATCCCTTCCAACCGATGCCTAAGCCTAACCATCCTGCTCATCTTACCCTATCCCTCCGAACCTATGCCTAATGCTAACCATCCTGCTCATCTTAACCTATCCCTCCCAACATATGCCTAATCCTAACCATCCTGCTCATCTTAACCTATCCCTCCCAACCTATGCCTAACCCTAACCATCCTGCTCATCTTACCCTATCCCTCCCAACCTATGCCTAACCCTAACCATCCTGCTCATCTTACCATATCCCTCCCAACCTATGCCTAACCCTAACCATCCTGCTCATCTTACCCTATCCCTCCCAACCTATGCCTAACCCTAACCATCCTGCTTATCTTACCCTATCCCTCCCAACCTATGCCTAACCCTAACTATTCTGCTCATCTTACCCTATCCCTCCCAACCTATGCCTAACCCTAACCATCCTGTTCATCTTACCCTATCCCTCCCAACCTATGCCTAACCCTAACCATCCTGCTCATCTTACCCTATCCCTCCCAACCTATGCCTAACCCTAACCATCCTGCTCATCTTACCCTATCCCTCCCAACCTATGCCTAACCCTAACCATCCTGCTTATCTTACCCTATCCCTCCCAACCTATGCCTAACCCTAACCATCCTGCTCATCTTACCCTATCCCTCCCAATCTATGCTTAACCCTAACCATCCTGCTCATCTTACCATATCCCTCCCAACCTATGCCTAACCCTAACCATCCTGTTCATCTTACCCTATCCCTCCCAACTTATGCCTAACCCTATCCATCCTTTTCATCTTACCCTATCCCTCCCAACCTATGCCTAATCCTAACCAACCTGCTCATCTTACCCTATCCCTCCCAACCTATGCCTAATCCTAACCATCCTGCTCATCTTACCCTATCCCTTCCAACCGATGCCTAAGCCTAACCATCCTGCTCATCTTACCCTATCCCTCCGAACCTATGCCTAATGCTAACCATCCTGCTCATCTTAACCTATCCCTCCCAACATATGCCTAATCCTAACCATCCTGCTCATCTTAACCTATCCCTCCCAACCTATGCCTAACCCTAACCATCCTGCTCATCTTACCCTATCCCTCCCAACCTATGCCTAACCCTAACCATCCTGCTCATCTTACCATATCCCTCCCAACCTATGCCTAACCCTAACCATCCTGTTCATCTTACCCTATCCCTCCCAACTTATGCCTAACCCTATCCATCCTGTTCATCTTACCCTATCCCTCCCAACCTATGCCTAATCCTAACCAACCTGCTCATCTTACCCTATCCCTCCCAACCTATGCCTAATCCTAACCATCCTGCTCATCTTACCCTATCCCTTCCAACCGATGCCTAAGCCTAACCATCCTGCTCATCTTACCCTATCCCTCCCAACCTATGCCTAATGCTAACCATCCTGCTCATCTTAACCTATCCCTCCCAACATATGCCTAATCCTAACCATCCTGCTCATCTTACCCTATCCCTCCCAACCTATGCCTAACCCTAACCATCCTGCTCATCTTACCCTATCCCTCCCAACCTATGCCTAACCCTAACCATCCTGTTCATCTTACCCTATCCCTCCCAACCTATGCCTAACCCTATCCATCCTGCTCATCTTACCCTATCCCTCCCAACCTATGCCTAATGCTAACCATCCTGCTCATCTTAACCTATCCCTCCCAACATATGCCTAATCCTAACCATCCTGCTCATCTTACCCTATCCCTCCCAACCTATGCCTAACCCTAACCATCCTGCTCATCTTACCCTATCCGTCCCAACCTATGCCTAACCCTAACCATCCTGCTCATCTTACCATATCCCTCCCAACCTATGCCTAACCCTAACCATCCTGTTCATCTTACCCTATCCCTCCCAACTTATGCCTAACCCTATCCATCCTGTTCATCTTACCCTATCCCTCCCAACCTATGCCTAATCCTAACTAGTGTTGGGCGAACATCTAGATGTTCGGGTTCGGGCCGAACAGGCCGAACAGGGCCGCGATGTTCGGGTGTTCGACCCGAACTCCGAACATAATGGAAGTCAATGGGGACCCGAACTTTTGTGGTTTGTAAAGCCTCCTTACATGCTACATACCCCAAATTTACAGGGTATGTGCACCTTGGGAGTGGGTACAAGAGGAAAAAAAAATTAGCAAAAAGAGCTTATAGTTTTTGAGAAAATCGATTTTAAAGTTTCAAAGGGAAAACTGTCTTTTAAATGCGGGAAATGTCTGTTTTCTTTGCACAGGTAACATGTTTTTTGTCGGCATGCAGTCATAAATGTAATACATATAAGAGGTTCCAGGAAAAGGGACCGGTAACGCTAACCCAGCAGCAGCACACGTGATGGAACAGGAGGAGGGTGGCGCAGGAGGAGAAGAAGGCCACGCTTTGTGAGACACAACAACCCCGGCCTTGCATGAGGGCAAGAAGCGTGCGGATAGCAGGCTTTGTACCGCCATGCAGTCATAAATGTAATAAAGATAAGTGGTTCAATAAACAGGGACCACGCGGCAACGCTAACCCAGCAGCAGCAGACGTGATGGAACAGGAGCAGGCGCAGGAGGAGAAGGCCACGCTTTGTGAGACACAACAACCCAGGCCTTGCATGAGGGCAAGAAGCGTGCGGATAGCATGCTTTGTACCGCCATGCAGTCATAAATGTAATAAAGATAAGTGGTTCAATAAACAGGGACCACGCGGCAACGCTAACCCAGCAGCAGCAGACGTGATGGAACAGGAGCAGGCGCAGGAGGAGAAGGCCACGCTTTGTGAGACACAACAACCCAGGCCTTGCATGTGGACAAAAAGCGTGCGGATATAGCAGCAATGCTTTTTGCCGCCATGCAGTCATAAATGTAATACAGATGAGAGGTTCAATAAACAGGGCCCGGAAACGCAACACCATCCCAGATGTTCATTGGTCATGTTACTTGGTTGGGGTCCTGGAGTGTTGCGTAGTCATTTCCAATCCAGGATTGATTCATTTTAATTTGAGTCAGACGGTCTGCATTTTCTGTAGAGAGGCGGATACGCCGATCTGTGACGATGCCTCCGGCAGCACTGAAACAGCGTTCCGACATAACGCTGGCTGCCGGGCAAGCCAGCACCTCTATTGCGTACATTGCCAGTTCGTGCCAGGTGTCTAGCTTCGATACCCAATAGTTGAAGGGTGCAGATGGATGGTTCGACACAGCTACGCCATCTGACATGTAGTCCTTGACCATCTTCTCCAGGCGATCGGTGTTGGAGGTGGATCTGCACGCTTGCTGTTCAGTGGGCTGCGGCTGCATGGGTGTCAGAAAATTTTCCCACTCCAAGGACACTGCCGATACCATTCCCTTTTGGGTACTAGCTGCGGCTTGCGTTGTTTGCTGCCCTCCTGGTCGTCCTGGGTTTGCGGAAGTCAGTCTGTCTGCGTACAACTGGCTAGAGGAGGGGGAGGATGTCAATCTCCTCTCTAAAGTCTCCACAAGGGCCTGCTGGTATTCTTCCATTTTGACCTGTCTGACTCTTTCTTCAAGCAGTTTTGGAACATTGTGTTTGTACCGTGGATCCAGAAGGGTATAAACCCAGTAATTGGTGTTGTCCAGAATGCGCACAATGCGTGGGTCACGTTCAATGCAGTCTAGCATGAATTGAGCCATGTGTGCCAGAGTCCTACCAGAATCCTCATCATCCTCTTGTGAGCGTTGTGATAGTTGTTGTGATGCATCATAGTCGTCACCTTCCTCCTGGTCTGCTTCTGCTGACCATTCGCGTTGAATTGTGGAAGTCCAACGTGCACCGCTCTGGCCCTCGTCAGTGGTGGCATGAAATTCCTGCTCCAACTCCAGCTGTTCCTCCTCCTCTTCTTCGTCATAGCTGCTGGGGCCAGCGTTCCCTGAGGCGGATGGCCTGATGTTGGTACCATCACGCTGATCGTTTTCTCCTTCAGATTCCCCCAGTTGCATCATGACAGCTGTTTCCTTGATTTTTAACATCGACCTCTTCAGTAAACACAGCAGTGGTATGGTAATGCTGACTGAAGAGTTGTCACTGCTCACAAGCAACGTGGATTGCTCAAAATTTTGGAGGACTTGGCAGAGGTCCAACATGTTGGCCCAATCGGATCCACAGAAGCTTGGCAGCTGGCCGGATGCGCCTCGGTACTGCGCCGTCATGTATTGGACCACTGCACTCTTCTGCTCGCAAAAGCGGGCTAGCATGTGCAGCGTAGAATTCCAGCGCGTAGGGACATCACACAGCAAGCGATGGTGGGGGAGATTGAAGCGCTCCTGCATCTTGGCGAGTGCCCCCGAAGCAGTACTGGAATTTCTACAATGTTTGGACACTCGACGCACCTTCAACAGCAGATCGGGCACGCCTGGGTATGTCCTCAGGAACCGCTGAACTACTAGGTTCATCACGTGCGCCAGGCAAGGGATGTGTGTCAGCTTAGCCAACCTTAAAGCGCGAATGAGATTACTCCCATTATCACACACAACCATGCCCGGTTTCAGGTCCAGCGGTGCCAGCCACAAATCCGTCTGTTCCTTTATTCCCCTCCAAATTTCCTCCCCTGTGTGCTGCTTATCCCCAAGGCAGATTAGCTTCAGCAACGCTTGCTGACGCATGCCAACAGCTGTGCTGCACTGCTTCCACGATCCTACTGCTGCTGGGTTAGCGTTTCCGGATGAGGTACAGCTTTGAGATGCGTTGGAGGAGAAGGAGTCAGAGAGGTAGGTGCTGCTGTTATCCAGTGGGAGGGACGGCGGTGCAGCTGTTTGTGGCGTGGGCAACACCCGTGCCGTAGCAGGTGAGGAATCGCTGCCAGGCTCCACAAGGTTCACCCAGTGCGCGGTAAGGGAGATGTATCGACCCTGGCCGAACGCACTCGTCCAGGTGTCAGTGGTGAGGTGAACCTTGCAGGCAACGGCATTCTTCAAGCTTCGGGTTATTTTGCTGACCACGTGCTCATGCAACTCAGGCACTGCAGAGCGTGCAAAGTGGTAGCGGCTGGGAACCACGTAACGTGGGATGGCCACTGACATCATGCCCTTGAAGCTGTTTGTCTCCACCAATCGATATGGCAGCATTTCGCAGGCCAGAAGCTTGGCTATGCTGGCTGTTACTGCCACGGCCCGGGGGTCATTTGCTGGCAATTTCCTCTTGCGCTCAAACATCTCCGACACAGACAACTGAACCGTAGCGCTGCACACGGAAGGGCTGTTGGTTGTTGTGTTTGATGAACACTGGGAGACCTCAAGAGCACTACTCCGGAAAGTGACAGTGTCAGCGTCGTCTGATGTTTGTGAATGTTGTGAACCACGCAATGGCTGGGCTACTGCTGCTGCTGAGGCGGGTCTGGTGGTGAGTCTGGTGAACCCAAGGGAGGCAGTGTTGTTGCTGGTACCCTGTCCTGACGCGTTTGCCCAAAGAGTGGGATGTTTGGATAGCATGTGACGGCTCATGCTGGTGGTGGAGAGGTTGTTAATATTTTTCCCCCTGCTCAGGCGGGTCTTGCACACCTTGCAAATCGCCATGGTAACATCCTCAGTGCAGTCTTCAAAGAAAGCCCAGACTTTGGAGCACCTGCCTCCTTGCTGGCGATTTCTGTTTGCTCCTCTTTTGCCTCTCACTTGAACTTCCACGCTTGTGGTGCCTGAAATTGCGCGCCGCCTACCTTGTGGCACAAGGCGAACTCGTGCAGCAGTGTGTTCTTCAACAGACTCATCTGTGCTGCTGCTACGACGGCGATGTTCTCGTTCACAAACAAAATCTGGGTCTCTGTCCACATTGTCCATACCCTCCTCTTCCATCTCCTCAAACTCGTCATATGTCATTGTGGGCCACCGCCGTGGAGTAGAGCTCCCCACAACAACCTCTGCGCAGCACACTCCAACGTCGTCTTCCAGATCTTGTCGGCCGACCTCCTGCAATTGCAACCCCTCCTGCCCAAATTGCTCTGGGATTTGGGTTTCCGAGTCCTCTTCGGACTCGCCTTGTATTTCAGTGCGCGGTGCATTTCCCACAGTTAACGGTTGTGAATCCAGGCACAACATTTCTGGCTGTTCCTCCATTGACCTTTGAAAGGTGGAAGTTTGTTGGGCTGGGAATAGCTCCTGCGAATACCCCATTGTGTCCTGAGGTAATTCATCGGACTGGTTATCTGGCAGTTGTGTGCGTGGTGTCGCTGCCGGTTGTGTCAGCTTTGTGCCCACTGGCTCCTTGTAACTGGCTGAGGACTCGGACCTCGTGCGTGATGTGCTGGTGCTGCTTAACCCACTGCTGGACGCTTGAGAGGTCATCCAAGTAATTATCTGGTCCTGTTCTTTTGGATTTGTGAGGGTTGTTGTCCTGGACAACATGGGCGGTATTGAGTGGGTTTTCTTGGGTGCTCCCCTGTGGCCTGTACGTGAACCGTCAGGGGAAACACCTCTTCTCTTGCCCCTCCCTCTTTCACCGGATTTCTTCCTCATTTCACTTATCCTTACAGTACACGCTGACTGGCAGCAGTACAGTGGCAGTACAGAAATGCTATACAGTACCACTATTCCCAGCAGCGACACAGAGCACAATGCTATACAGTGACGGGTGAGCGGTGTACCACTATTCCCAGCAGCGACACAGAGCACAATGCTATACAGTGACGGGTGAGCGGTGTACCACTATTCCCAGCAGACACAGAACAGTACACAGAATGCTATATAGTGTGGCTGAACGAGCGGTGTACCACTATTCCCAGCAGACACAGAACAGTACACAGAATGCTATATAGTGTGGCTGAACGAGCGGTGTACTACTGTTCCCAGCAGACACAGAACAGTACACAGAATGCTATATAGTGTGGCTGAACGAGCGGTGTACCACTATTCCCAGCAGACACAGAACAGTACACAGAATGCTATATAGTGTGGCTGAACGAGCGGTGTACCACTATTCCCAGCAGACACAGAACAGTACACAGAATGCTATATAGTGTGGCTGAACGAGCGGTGTACTACTGTTCCCAGCAGACACAGAACAGTACACAGAATGCTATATAGTGTGGCTGAACGAGCGGTGTACTACTGTTCCCAGCAGACACAGAACAGTACACAGAATGCTATATAGTGTGGCTGAACGAGCGGTGTACTACTGTTCCCAGCAGACACAGAACAGTACACAGAATGCTATATAGTGTGGCTGAACGAGCGGTGTACTACTGTTCCCAGCAGACACAGAACAGTACACAGAATGCTATATAGTGTGGCTGAACGAGCGGTGTACTACTGTTCCCAGCAGACACAGAACAGTACACAGAATGCTATATAGTGTGGCTGAACGAGCGGTGTACTACTGTTCCCAGCAGACACAGAACAGTACACAGAATGCTATATAGTGTGGCTGAACGAGCGGTGTACTACTGTTCCCAGCAGACACAGAACAGTACACAGAATGCTATATAGTGTGGCTGAACGAGCGGTGTACTACTGTTCCCAGCAGACACAGAACAGTACACAGAATGCTATATAGTGTGGCTGAACGAGCGGTGTACTACTGTTCCCAGCAGACACAGAACAGTACACAGAATGCTATATAGTGTGGCTGAACGAGCGGTGTACTACTGTTCCCAGCAGACACAGAACAGTACACAGAATGCTATATAGTGTGGCTGAACGAGCGGTGTACTACTGTTCCCAGCAGACACAGAACAGTACACAGAATGCTATATAGTGTGGCTGAACGAGCGGTGTACCACTGTTCCCAGCAGACACAGAACAGTACACAGAATGCTATATAGTGTGGCTGAACGAGCGGTGTACTACTGTTCCCAGCAGACACAGAACAGTACACAGAATGCTATATAGTGTGGCTGAACGAGCGGTGTACCACTGTTCCCAGCAGACACAGAACAGTACACAGAATGCTATATAGTGTGGCTGAACGAGCGGTGTACTACTGTTCCCAGCAGTGACACACAATGACTGGGGGGGACCCTGGCTAGCGTGGCTGGAGCGCGAACTACCCTGCCTGCCTACCCAAAGCTAAACCCACAGACAAATGGCGGAGATATGACGTGGTTCGGGTATTTATTTACCCGAACCACGTGACAGTTCGGCCAATCAGAGCGCGTTCGGGTCCGAACCACGTGACCCGTTCGGCCAATCACAGCGCTAGCCGAACGTTCGGGGAACGTTCGGCCATGCGCTCTTAGTTCGGCCATATGGCCGAACGGTTTGGCCGAGCACCGTCAGGTGTTCGGCCGAACTCGAACATCACCCGAACAGGGTGATGTTCTGCAGAACCCGAACAGTGGCGAACACTGTTCGCCCAACACTAATCCTAACCAACCTGCTCATCTTACCCTATCCCTCCCAACCTATGCCTAATCCTAACCATCCTGCTCATCTTACCCTATCCCTTCCAACCGATGCCTAAGCCTAACCATCCTGCTCATCTTACCCTATCCCTCCGAACCTATGCCTAATGCTAACCATCCTGCTCATCTTAACCTATCCCTCCCAACATATGCCTAATCCTAACCATCCTGCTCATCTTACCCTATCCCTCCCAACCTATGCCTAACCCTAACCATCCTGCTCATCTTACCCTATCCCTCCCAACCTATGCCTAACCCTAACCATCCTGCTCATCTTACCATATCCCTCCCAACCTATGCCTAACCCTAACCATCCTGTTCATCTTACCCTATCCCTCCCAACTTATGCCTAACCCTATCCATCCTGTTCATCTTACCCTATCCCTCCCAACCTATGCCTAATCCTAACCAACCTGCTCATCTTACCCTATCCCTCCCAACCTATGCCTAATCCTAACCATCCTGCTCATCTTACCCTATCCCTTCCAACCGATGCCTAAGCCTAACCATCCTGCTCATCTTACCCTATCCCTCCGAACCTATGCCTAATGCTAACCATCCTGCTCATCTTAACCTATCCCTCCCAACATATGCCTAATCCTAACCATCCTGCTCATCTTACCCTATCCCTCCCAACCTATGCCTAACCCTAACCATCCTGCTCATCTTACCCTATCCCTCCCAACCTATGCCTAACCCTAACCATCCTGTTCATCTTACCCTATCCCTCCCAACCTATGCCTAACCCTATCCATCCTGCTCATCTTACCCTATCCCTCCCAACCTATGCCTAATCCTAACCATCCTGCTCATCTTACCCTATCCCTCCCAACCTATGCCTAATCCTAACCATCCTGCTCATCTTATCCTACCCTCTCAACCTATGCCTAATCCTAACCATCCTGCTCATCTTACCCTATCCCTTCCAACCGATGCCTAACCCTAACCATCCTGCTCATCTTATCCTATCCCTCCCAACCTATGCCTAACCCTAACCATCCTGCTCATCTTACCCTATCCCTCCCAACCTATGCCTAACCCTAACCATCCTGTTCATCTTACCCTATCCCTCCCAACCTATGCCTAACCCTATCCATCCTGCTCATCTTACCCTATCCCTCCCAACCTATGCCTAATCCTAACCAACCTGCTCATCTTACCCTATCCCTCCCAACCTATGCCTAATCCTAACTATCCTGCTCATCTTACCCTATCCCTTTCAACCGATGCCTAATCCTAACCATCCTGCTCATCTTACCCTATCCCTCCCAACCTATGCCTAATCCTAACCATCCTGCTCATCTTATCCTACCCTCTCAACCTATGCCTAATCCTAACCATCCTGCTCATCTTACCCTATCCCTTCCAACCGATGCCTAACCCTAACCATCCTGCTCATCTTACCCTATCCCTCCCAACCTATGCCTAACCCTAACCATCCTGCTCATCTTAACCTATCCCTCCCAACCTATACTCAATCCTAACCATCCTGCTCATCTTACCCTATCCCTCCCAACCTATGCCTAATCCTAACCATCCTGCTCATCTTACCCTATCCCTCCCAACCTATGCCTAATCCTAACCATCCTGCTCATCTTACCCTATCCCTCCCAACCTATGCCTAATCCTAATCAGCCTGCTCATCTTACCCTATCCCTTCCAACCTATGTCTAATCCTAACCATCCTGCTCATCTTAACCTATCCCTCCCAACTTATGCCTAATCCTAACCATCCTGCTCATCTTACCCTATCCCTCCCAACCTATGCCTAATCCTAACCATCCTGCTCATCTCACCCTATCCCTCCCAACCTATGCCTAATCCTAACCATCCTGCTCATCTTAACCTATCCCTCCCAACCTATGCCTAACCCTAACCATCCTGCTCATCTTACCCTATCCCTTCCAACCTATGCCTAATTCTAACCATCCTGCTCATCTTACCCTATCCCTCCCAACCTATGCCTAACCCTAACCATCCTGCTCATCTTACCCTATCCCTTCCAACCTATGCCTAATCCTAACCATCCTGCTCTTCTTACCCTATCCCTCCCAACCTATGCCTAACCCTAACCATCCTACTCATCTTACCCTATCCCTCCCAACTTATGCCTAATCCTAACCATCCTGCTCATCTTACCCTATCCCTCCCAATTTATGCCTAACCCTAACCATCCTGCTCATCTTACCCTATCCCTCCCAACTTATGCCTAATCCTAACCATCCTGCTCATCTTAACCTATCCCCCTAAACCTATGCCAAATGCTAACCATTAACCTAACTATCCGATACTCATCTTCTATCTTCTTCATAGCCCCACACTTATGCCATATAATAGCCAAATGCTGGTATCAAAGTTAAGTAAACCCCACTGCCAGTAATCATTTCTAGTCCAGTTTTTGGACAGTCCAATGGTGACAACAGTTGCCTTTGTGTCTGTGCATGTATGCGTGTGTGTGCGTGTGTGCGTGTGTGCGTGTGTGTGTGTGCGTGTGCGTGTGTGTGTGTGGGGGGGGGCAGTAATGTAGCAGGGCAGGTTTTTTTGTAGATGTATCTGTTATGTGGGATGGGAATGGTGGCCTCACTTGCTGTGGAAGGAGGTGAATGGTGGGCATGCTTGTAATTGTGGAGTGACGAGTGGTGACTTCACTTGCTAAGAAAGTAGGTGTGAGTCATGGTTCCTGCTGTTTTTATGATGGAGGGAGCAGCCGGTGGCAGCACATTTTGGGTGAGGCGGGCAAAGCAGGTTATTCCAGAGCTCAGCGCCAAAGCAGGGTGTCGTCATGGCACTAGTGCTATGCTGCACACCCCGTGCAAGAGTAATTCGGGGATCCAGTGATTGCCAGACCCTGAGTTACACTTTCATCTACATTGCTACAACTCAGAGGGGGAATAGTATTAACCCCCCCCCCCCTGTGATTTGAGCAGCCCACCCTACACCCGGCTGACCCCTGGCGCTATAATTTGTACACGGGGTGGGGGATATAGGTTGTCAAATTTAGTATGGCAGAGGTGAGGAATGGCTCCTCACTTGCTATGGAGGGGAAGGCAGATTATGACTGCACTTGTTATCTGACCAGAGGTGACTTAGCATAGGTGCAATATAGACAGGGGGCCCCATCAAAGTTTTGTTCAGTGGCCCTATGATCTGTAGTTACACCATTGGCTAGCGGCACCCAGATTAAACGTTGATATCCTTATGTTTTCCATAATGTGCTAGGATCCCTTGTGCCAAAACTATCTTCTTTGTGATTTAACCACCTCCACTAGTAAATAGCATGGACATTAAATGTGTTTCAACATAAACTTCTTCTTGAAGAAAATTGATTCGAAAAGTTCAATGACTCAAAGACTGAGTTTGTGCTTTCCAAGTGCTCTTTGCACTAATATTACTTTGACTAATTGATAATGATGTGGCCAGTTTTAATGTTAGACTAGGCTTGACTAGGGACTAATAAACCATAACTTGATTCCTTTTACCTATTCACCAATGTAATCTTAGTTGGCTTGCCACTCCCTTATAATGAGGATGACTGGATGGCACCATAGCTGGTCAATCACGCCACTTCCTTTTCAGAGGGGCACATCGGTGTGAAAGAGCCCCTTGTTCCTGAACACTATATGTTCCTCAACACAAAGGATGCTGCAGAGAAACATCCCAGTGCAGGAAGCCACACTATTAATGCAAAGGGGAGGGCTATCATTTTAGTGGCGACTCTCTCCTAGCCATGAGGAGAAAGGAGTCTTTGGAGGGGGTGTGCTGTTTTTTTATTAAACTTTTACTGTTCCAACATTTATTGAAGTCTCACTTTTCACACTATGGCCCATCACTGTCCCATCACTACAGCCGATCACTGTCCAGCCTATGGAGGGGACAGCCGTGTCACACGGCTGTCCCTAGTACAGCCGTGTCACACGGCTGTCCCCAGTACAGCGTTGCTGCCGATCGCAGTGCTGTACGTGTAAATGGATGGCGATTACGCCGTCTAACAGTCTCCCGAGCTACGATTGTCGCTCGGAGACTGAAGGCGGGGTGGAGCTCCGCCCCCCGAGAAGGAGATGTGCGCGCAGCCTGTGCACGATCTCCTTCAATAGCCGGCTCCAGGACCTGACGCCAATTGGTGTGGGGTGGTTTTTAGGTAGGTAAACTAAATTTTCATCATTTTACAATTGAAAAGGTACCCAAAAGTTGGTGAAAAAGTACTATCACATTTATTTTGAGTATTTTCTTGCTTGCTGGTGGCTTAAAATGCATTTTATGACAAGTTGTGAAAATATCAACTAGGAGAAAACTCAGGAGAAAAAGGTAATTGCCTATGGTCCCATGTGCATTCATTAATCCCTATGCATTTCAATAGAGATTATTGTGAGTCCTGCTATGCAGAGAGCCACACAGGTCCAGAGCAGCACATTGCATTGGCATCATGAACCATGGAGGATGTGATGGGATTTCATCTTCCAGTTATATACTTACCCTCATATTAAGGCCTGTTTCCATTAGCACGGAAACCGGGCCGAATCCGCAGAGTTTCCCCGCAGGCAAATTGCTCGGGGAAACTCTGCCATAGGAAATAATGGCGCCGCCGGCCGAATCGCTTGCCCTAGCGATTCGGCCGACATTGCCCACAGTTTTCGCACGGGAGGCAGAGAATCCCCTAGCTGTGCATGGCACGGCTTCTGGGATTTGTCTGCGTCCCCGCAGATCCGGAAGAGCCGCCGCGCATCTCGCAGCCGCGCACGGTGGCTAGTGGAAACGAGCCCTTAAGCTGAAAGAGTGCAGTTTGCAAGTTTCTGGCTTAATAAATCAGGCTGTAATGTACAGCAGTTCACACGAGGAGAGGAGAGACAGTGGTGGCAATGAAAGCTGGGATAGGGCACACTTTAATATGTGTCTCATTACAGAATCACAGCGCAAGGACAAGACAAAACACGGACATTTATATCTCACTTTTCTTCTGGCAGACTAAAAGCACCAGAGCTGCAGCCACTGGGGCATGCTCAGTCAGCAGCATCAATGTTAGGGAGTCTTGCCCAAGGTCTCCTTACTGAATATGTGCTGGCTTTAGAACCCTGGTCTCCCATGTCAGAGGCAGAGCTATCCAGCCACTAAGCAAGGCCCATGCATGTTGGCTTAACTCCTCCTATTTATTTAGTTTTGTTTCCCCAGACTTTCAGCTTAAAGAGAAACTGTAGTGAAAATAACCGAATGAATAAAATTGCTTATTTTTATAATAATTTATAAATCATGTACTGGTAGTCATTGTTTTCCCCTGGTAAAATATTTCCTATCACAGGTGGCAACATATTTAGTCATGTCAGGTGCAGCTCTGTGGACAGTATAAAATATTCTCCTCCCAGAATGCTCAGGGAGGAGAATTTCTCATAGCTAATCAGCCTAGGTCAGTGATCTGCAAACTTGGCTCTCCAGCTGTTAAGCAACTACAAGTCCCACAATGCATTGCGGGAGTCTGAGAGCCACAGTCATGATTCATAAAGGTGAATGCAATATGGGACTTGCAGTTCCTTAACAGCTGGAGAGCCAAGTTTGTAGATCACTGGCCTAGGCTAAAAATCACTGGGAGGGCAGTGCTACATCCAATATGCAGCAATATACTGTATAGATAAGTGTTTATGATGCTGAAAGCAGGAAAATTACCACAAAAGTGGATATCCTGAACAATTTGCTGCATTCTGCAATATGTCATTCTGGTGCCTCTTCCACACATAAACTGCAACACTGTTTACAAAAGGGAGGTGTGCTGTGTATTAAACGTGAGACTTTTTTTTTTCCTTTTCTTCATTTATTTTTCTGCTCCTAATATTCGGGAGTCTAAGTGTTGCAAAAGGGATAATAATAACAATAATCCTATTTAATAATTTGCAAGTATTTCTGCGTCCCATGTCCCCATGTCAGTGCTTCCAGTTTGCTGCCTGAGAACCTCATTGCATTGTGGGAAATAACATCTTTTTCCAACTGCCAAGCAAGCAGCATCTCCCTGTGTGCATATACTTTGGAAAGCGGTGGAGGATGGGCGACCGTGATGCGTCTGTGCACACGTTCTGGGGGGATGGGGGGGGGGCGCAGACGTGGCCTAGCACGCATTTATTAACGGGCCAGCTTTTTTACTAGTAATAATAATACATTAATAATATTAAACATTAATAACCATATCATTAGGATACAAGATCACTGGGTATTTGGTGGCTGATGAAAAGGGGAAGAGGCTGCACTTGAAGCAGTTTTATCTTTAGACTGAAGTCAGGCTGGAAAGTAAGCTGGTAGCCGATGACGATGATGTCTGGATGCTGCTGCGGGTAAATCAATAGAGTGATGGATATGAATTTAAGGTGTCCCTATCAGGAATGAGACGCAGAAGGTGCTAATGCTGAGCTCCTAAAAAGTCTAGTTTTCTGTCTGTAATCCTAATTATCCAGCCATAATGCTTTCTAAATCACTCATCTGGAATGAGTACACAGTTCAAGTATTCTGACACTTCCTATACATTTCCAGGAGAATGACACAAAACAGCGTCATAACTGCAGAATCATCACTGCAGCCAGCTGATTAACATTGTCAGAAGGTTGCAGTTGCCAGTTGTACGGCCTGGGTCACTATGTAATGTCATGTGAATGGCAGTCAGACTCAGGACAGGTGTTGGCTGTCTCTAAGATATCCACACATGATAAAACAAGTTGGATTTTTAGGTTTATTCAATAAAAATGGTTGATTGTGCAGAAAAGAAAAGTTAAACTTTTCTTTTTACCTATGGGTCGTGAAGAAATAATGAATACGTGCGGTGGCATTTTTTACCTGATTAAAACTGCTAAAGAGACATGTTAAATGTATAAAATACATGTCACCTTGCCAGCATTTTGGAGATGAGTCCGGCTCTTCCAAGTGCCAGCTCAAACAAACGCCTTCACTTCAGGCCAGCGTGGTCGAGTTACTGCCTGGCCACATAGCATCCATATACTTCTAGACAGGCACATACAGCTAGCGATGGTCAATGAGATGCAAATAATTTCAAGTTGATGCAGGATTATGCAAATTTTGTATGCAAAATGTGTGCAGCTTGAAAATGGGGGAATCAAATTTTGCTTGAAATTATTTGCATCTTATTGATCCCTATGTTCCCTGTGACATTCTGCCACGCACCCATCTTTTTCCCTCTGGTGGTAGATGAGTGGCCAATAGGCCACAGTGTTACTAGAGCAGCCACTGAGCTGCTGGCTCTTGTAGTGCCGGGGGATTGGTCATTGCCCAAATAAAGTTCTGCCTCATTAAGTGCATCCCCACCCGTGATAGCGTTTAGCTGTTAGTTTGCTAATCTTCCTGGGTCTGATTTCAGACTGATATAATTGATTAAGTTGGAGTGCTGGATATATATACAATACTTCTAGTTAATGTTTAATACTTTATTGAGAGAATATAATACCTTACTTCTATCACACATACATTCACTATCACATACAAGAGCACACTGGTTCCTTTTTAAAAAAAAAATGCAAATGCAAACAGCATATATACAGTATTTGATATAGAAGAGTTCAAAAATATCCCAAAATAACTACAATGCAAAAATAAAAAATAATAGAAAAAATGTGTAGATAATGCTCAAATCCGAGTGACTGTGCTAACTGAGATCCTATAAACCCTTCTAGAGATCACAAATTGTCCTCATATAAGGGGTAAGTACTTCCGCTATATGCAGTACACTCTGTCACTGACAAGAGGCATGGCATCTTGCTCATAGACCTTGTACCTACTACGCTGCAGATAATACTGGAGGACATTATAAGAGTGTACTGCATATAGCGGATAATTTTGATAAACATTTTTACTCATACCCAGCCCCTTTTACCCTCCCCCTTCCCACCCTAGCCCTCCCTTGGTCTCTCCACCACCATCGTCTTAAACCTGGTCCTTTTAAACTCTATTCCTGCTAAATAATCACTCTTATAGAGTAGGTTAACATAGACTCTTACAACTTATGTTTCGGAGGTTATGTGTTAGTAGCATTTGAAATTTGTAGTTTTCCAAGGGTACCCAGAAGTTGCTGTGTACAGTACCATGTTGAGTACTTGAAATGTTCCATCAGGGAGTCTATATGCTACTGTTGAAAAGTATGTTGAATAAAATGTCTCCATGCTTTAAAGAATTTGTTAGATCTTTTTTCCTTGTCTTGTAAAGTATGTAACTTTTCGCTCAAGAACAGTCTAAGGAGTTCTTCTTTGACATTTGTAATTGAGGGAGAATGTTGACTGATCCATCTCTGAAAAACAGTGCACTTAGCCACTATTAGAATCAGATGGTATAGGTCTGAAGGAATAGTTTTGGGATTGTTGTCTGCAGACTCATAGTCTGCCTTATGTTCTGTGTATGACCCCTTGCTTGTTCCTAGTCATCTTAACTTCCATGTTGGATTTTTGGCCTTGCTCCTGGACTCTTTCCCTGTTTGGCTCTTGGGCGCTTCATAACTTTCCTCAGCCTCAGATCCTATACTTTAGATAATAATTAAGATCTGGGGCAACTAAAGTCAGGTAGGCATTTCCGGTCTCCCATTCAAGTGGGAGCTTGTATAGTGGTAGTGGACGCTTGTGGCAGGGCTTGGGATCTAGGACCTGAATTTCTACATATATTTCTATGATCCTTTCATGATGACAAAGGCCAGAATGAAGTAGGCAAAGGAGTGCCCATTTTTCCGTACGGCTAAGCAGTCTCACTCACTTTTTCCTACAACGAAGTGTCTGCTGTATGGCAGCAGAGTGGCACAGCGGAAGTGTGCTGGGCCCATAACCCAGAGGTTGATGGATCGAAACCATCCTCTGCTAGGCATGATTTCATTTTTGCACCTTGCTTTATCGCATGGGCAAAACGGTTTCCATAGCCCTGTAAGACAAAGTTTAATAAGGGCCCTGCCGTAACATAGATATTACGGTAGCTAAGACTACTCCTGGGCCTTTCTTGTAGTTGAAGAGATGAGTGAACTGTGACACTACACAAAAAAAAAAAAAAAAAAAAAAAAAAAACCAGCAAACAGAGAAGCTTCCTCATATTGGAGCATTGGATTTGGTCTTAAAGAGAACCTGTACTGAGTAAAAATATTTAAAATAAACACATGAGGTAACTTCAAATGAACATTGCATAGTTACCTTGCCATCAGTTCCTCTCAGCAGCTCACCATTTTCTTCTGACAATAATCCCTTCCAGTTCTGACAATATTTTGTCAGATCTGAAATATATCAGTTGCTGTCAGTAAAATATCAGTTGCTGTCAGTTATAGCTGAGAGAAAAACTGATGTACCAGGTAATGTTCATGTCTCCCTATGGCTCAAGTGGGCGATGTTACAGTTTAACTGTGTGCTGACCAGAAAACTGTTATGGGTAATGGCAATTTTCAAAATGGAAGACGGAAAATTCCCTTGATCACAGTGAACAAACAGGACGCGGGAAAGGAGAAAGACACTGAGGAGTAGAGTACATGGAAGGTAAGTATGACATGTGTATGCTTATTTTGACTTTTAATTTTCAGTACAGGTTTTCTTTAAGCCAATGTGTTGTAAGCCACAAGTAAGCTTTAGCTTAGCAGGAATGGTTGCATGGCCACCTAGCTTTTCATCCTTCCCACCCTTGCCCTGGAATCTTCCAGACTTCAATATTGCTGTTTTGCTGTGTGTGTTACACCAGCATCATCCAGGGGGGCATATTATCTTTCTGAAGTCTTGAATTGAAGCCTGTAAGCAGTATCACCATGTGTCCCACTGCTTTCATCTAGCAAATTAGGCAAATAAGCAAGCTCATTTTTCTCTTGGGTATATCGCAATGGTACATGCTAGGCTGGCTTCAGCATGTAGTGTTGGTGGTATAGTGGTGAACATGGCTGCCTTTCAAGCAGTTGACCTGGGTTCGATTCCTGGCCAATGCATGTGAGCTTGCTTTTGAGACCCTACAAATCCCTGGAAGACAAGATCCATGGAGGAAGAGGAAGAGGAGGATTTATATAACAGATAAAACCAAAGTTTGTATTCATGAACATCAACCTTACACTCCAACAGTAGTGCATAAACTTTTCAAATCTAAAGGTATTAAAGGTGTGGAGTTGTATTGGCTTGTGACACATAGGGTTTGATTCACAAAGACAAATAGCATGCCTTATCAAATTTAGCACGTCTTATCAAAGTTAACAAGCCTTATCAGAGTAGCTTAGCGAGCACTACGAATGCGCAGGGGCTCAGGGTAGGACGAGTGGAGCTCTCGTCATTGCCAATTATCAGGCATAAGGTCGCTATTCTACACTGATAAGGTGTGTTAACTTTGATAAGGTGTGCTAACTTTGATAAGGCATGCTATTTGTCTTAGTGAATCAAGCCCATAACTTGTAATGAGCAATGCAGCAAAAGAAACCACGCCTGTCAGCTGGTCACAATCTGCTCTAAACCATTATATCTGTAAACTTAGCCATCTTCTTAATTTTTGCACAAAAAAAAAAAAAAAAGTAGTAGCTGTCACCTAGCACACGTGTCACAGCCCTTAGCTGCATTCTCAGAGCCAGAGGTCCAGGAAGCTAAATAACGTGTATATTAGACATATACGTACACAAACCCAATAGTTGATTGCAGGGGTGTAACTAAAGGTAAGCAGCTCCTACAATCGCGGGGGGCAGAGCTGTAAGGGGTACAGTACTTCACTTCCTCCGATAAAGGGGTCCATCCTTTAGATCAGGTGTTTTTGTGGCTTCACTTGTTAAGTGGGTTTGAAGATTACAATGTCCACACTTGTTTTATGACCATTGCAAGTTTGGTCTTCATACTGTGAGGCTCACAACTGGTTAGTAATGGAAAGGGTGTGAACACTGGGGGGCATTAACATTTTCCTGGGGGACCCCATGATTTATAGTTACACCACTGGTTGCTTGACTGTGTGTATCATTACAGTCTTGAATTTGAGTAAGCTTCCATAAACACAAATTAAGGGAATTGGCTATCAGTCAACAGACCAAGAGAGACTATAAGTGGAGTAGGCTTTAAAGAAAACCTGAACTGAAAATTAAAAGTCAAAATAAGCATACACAAGTCATACTTACCTTCCATGTAGTGTACTCCTCAGTGTCTTTCTCCTGTCCCACGTCCTGTTTGTTCACTGTGATCAAGGGAATTTTCCGTCCTCCATTTTGAAAATGGCCAGTACCCATAACAGCTTTCTGGTCAGCACACAGTTAAACTGTAACATCGCCCACTTGAGCCATAGGAAAACATGAACATTACCTGGTACATCAGTTTTCCTCTCAGCTATAACTGACAGGCAGCAACTGATATTTTACTGACAGCAACTGATATTTTATTGACAGCAACTGATATATTTCAGATCTGACAAAATATTGTCAGAACTGGAAGGGATTATTGTCAGAAGAAAATGGTGAGCTTCTGAGAGGAACTGATGGCAAGCTAACTATGTAATGTTCATTTGAACTTACCTCATGTGTTTATTTTAAATATTTTTACTCAGTACAGGTTCTCTTTAAGTCCAGCTTGTAATTGTGTACCATGTGAGCAAGCTATATACTGTCATGATTCTGTTGTAATGAGGAGCTATATATGAAAACCAACCAGAGCGTCTCTCCCATACCATTGGGTATCACCTCAGCAGGAAGTGAGAGAACATGTCCTTGGAAGGGACACAGCAATAATATCTGGACTCAATACAGCTCACTGCAGGTCCCATTCACTTGGACAGACAGCAGATTATCCTTAGATGAAAAAAAATGAAGTCAGATCTAGTAATACTGTGAACAATTTTGTTTATTAAACATCCTATCTCCACATTCTCAATTACCATTTTTTTGTCTCCTTCAGGACATGAATTTTGACCTAGACCACTTCTGTCTTAAATTTATTGTATCTGGTAAATGTACCTGTCAGAGTGTACCTTTCTATAATAATTCACAGAGATTGAAAATTCACTGTTAAATATATTCTGTATAGATAGCTTCACAGTCAACATAGGCAGACTTTATGATGATGTTTACACTGTATCAAGTGTAGCAAAATGAAATGCCTTGCATGATAGAATGTTTCCTATCCTGTAATTTGTCTCCAAGTTCCATTACAATCTCCTGTTTTCTCTTCTAGCTTTACTCACAGCGAAGCCTCCTAAACCATTGTTCCCTGTGGAGAACCAGCCAAGTGTTATAGATGTCCAGCTGGGTAAGTCCCCTTCTGGGAATAATACATTCTAAACTTCCACTCCATTAACAGATGGGAAAAATTGCACGTAGGAAGGGAAGGTTTATTACCACAGTTATTACATGCAAATCAATTTGCTGCATCCCATTTATAATGCTTGAGTATACTGTTGCAGCCGTTTAAGGGTATAGGCTTGCTTAGTGGCAGAGACTGTTCACGTTAATTGGTTAAGCTGCATATTAAATACAGCGTATGCAATGTTTGCATTTCTGTTTTATGTTGGGAGATTAAACGGAATTTATTAAATACCATCTGTACGAACTTATACATTGGAATTTACGCTAATGTCCCCTTTCCTGAACGTTGATGGGGTTGTCTGCTATTAGCAAAAAAAACAAACAAAAAAAAACAGCTTTATCAGTTTATTCATTATATTGTGCTTGTCTATAATTATATGTGGATTTTTATTTTGAATTTGTAATAAGATAAATTGGGCTAATGCCAGTAGATCTGTATGTAACAGATGGATTTACAAAAAAAAGTAGGCCTTTCTAGTGAGATGCACTTGAACTTTGCTATAGTGTTTGTTTGTATTAATCTGCTGTATAGAAGCATCATTTTGTTTACTGAAATAAGATGAGGCATCATGTGATTTAATTAAAAGCTAATCTGGCCACTTAGTGTTTTTGGTAATGTTTGAGTTGTGTACATAAAGCCAGATGTTCCTGTTTTATAGACGCATCAGAGTAATGCTTATATCATAACTGATCAACTTCTCGTATTGTGCATATATATGTGGAATTATTTAATATTAAAGTAACCAGTTAGATCAGTGGTGTTGTTATCCAGCTGCCTCTTCAGCACTTGTTTGCCTAGGCATATGCCTAGCACACCCAGCAATAAAACTGGCCTTGTGTATACTGCCAGGAAATACTTGTACACAATTGAGAATATAAATATGTGGATATGCAAAAATGTAAGTTGACACCATGTCAGTTCTGTTATCCTCTCTTCCTCTCCATGGGCAAGGCCACATTTGCCATAAAGCACTTGAGGGCACATACCGTAGCTGGCACTAGCAGGGGTAGATTACTATGCTTTTTTGTGCAATGTGAAATATGCAGTATGGTATAAGGGAATAAAAGGGGAGTGCCTTGTAACTGGAAGAACTGCGGTCTTACAGCCCCCACTATTGAGGGCTTTGCAAGTAGAAAAATGACAGGTTCATCATCAGAGCTTCTGTTAACCATTTAAGGACCAGCGGTCTCTGGGCACTTAAAGGGACACTTAAGTCAAACAAAAAAAATGAGTTTTACTCACCTAGGGCTTCCAAAAGCCCCCTGCAGCTGTCCGGTGCCCTCGCCGCCTCCCTCCGATCCTCCTGGCCCCGCCGGCAGCCACTTCCTGTTTCGGTGACAGGAGCTGACAGGCTGGGGATGCGAGTGATTCTTCGCGTTCCCAGACACATTAGCACTCTCTATGCTGCTATATGGTATATGATATATGCTATAGCAGCATAGATGGCGCTATTGTTGCCAGGAACGCGAAAAATCACTCACGTCCCCAGCCTGTCAGCTCCTGTCACCGAAACAGGAAGTGGCTGCCGGCGGGGCCAGGAGGATCGGAGAGAGACGGCAAGGGCACCGGACAGCTGCAGGGGGCTATTGGAAGCCCCAGGTGAGTAAAACTCATTTTTTTTGTTTGACTTAAGTGTCCCTTTAAAGACCAGAGACCGCTGGTCCAATCACGACGGAATCCCGACGAATCGCCGCACGTACCCGCCGCAACCGCCATCTTTGCCGCTCGCCAAGACTCCCAGGACATAGGCTCTGCCTGTCTCTATGATGGCAGAGTCATGTGAGCCGGTCAGGAGCCGCTTTCATTGTTTTTCAATGTAAGCTAATGGGAACGGCTTACAATGAAAGACAGGGCCAGGAGCCAATGAAATCGGCTCCTGACCGGCTCACATGACTCTGCCGTCATAGAGACAGGCAGAGCCTGTGAGATGCGGCGAGAATCGTCGGGTTTGAGCGGCGTGATCGGCGGGGAGCGGTGGAAACGGCGGATGCGCAATGCGGACAGTGATTGAGATCTACGCCTTAAGCAATACAAAGTACCTTGCAGCTGCAACCCAAATCAGTATTCACCAGGGAGTCGACCAGTCACCACCCGTATCCACCAAAGGTGTAGCAACAGTCCAACATAGAGATCAGACTGGGTCTCGACCTGGATTTAAGGCCCAATGGCCACTTCCTTAAATGGTTAAAGGACACCCGAGGTGAAAATAAACGAATTAAATAAACAATTGTATCTATCCTCCTTCTCCTAAAAATGACTTTTTAAAATATTCCACAGTTTTATTTTGTATTTAACCTTCTTGGCGGTAACCCCCGGTAACTTTGCTAGCTGCGTCAGCACACCGATCGCCGCCACCCTGCACTCGGTCGCCGCTATCCGTCGCGCCACGCGCCCCCCACCCCAGACTCCATGCGCTGCCTGGCCAATTAGTGCCAGGCAGCGCCGAGGGGTGTATAGGGACTCCCAATGATGTCACGACGTCGCTGACGTCGGTGACGTCATCCCGCCCCGTCGCCATGGCGACGGGGGAAGCCCTCCAGGAAATCCCGTTCTTTGAACGGGATTTCCTGATCGGAGATCGCCGAAGGCAATCGAAGGGGGATGCCACTGAGCAGCGGCTATCATGTAGCGAGCCCTGGACAGCATACTTATTTGTGTGATAGGCTCTGTACATACCTATATCTATCTCATCATGTCACAGTTCTCTTCAATTTATTTATTAATGACCTAGTAGATGCAGTAGTGAGCAATGTTGCTATTTTTGCAGATGATACAAAATTGTGCAGAATCATCAACTCTCAGGAAGATAGTGTCATATTGCAACAGGATCTAGATAGGATGGCTATATGGGCACATACATGGCAGATGAAATTCAATGTTGAAAAATGTAAAGTCATGCATTTTGGTCGTACCAATGGTCTCGCACCATACAAAATAAATGGGATACAGTTGGGGACATCAAACTTGGAGAAGGACTTAGGAGTACTCATCGACAACAAGTTAAATAATCATACTCAATGCCAAGCCGCTGCAGCTAAAGCTAACAACATTTTGGGATGCATTTAAAGGGAAATAAAAACTTGAGATGCTAGCATAATATTGCCCCTGTTTAACTCTCTAGTAAGGCCACATCTGGAATATGGAAGTCAGTTCTGGGTACCACATTACAAAAAAGATATTGCAGTTTTAGAGCAGGTGCAGAGACGAGCAACAAAATTGATACGTGGGATGGAAGGTCTCACTTACCAAGAAAGGTTAGATAAACTGGGTTTATTTAGTCTAGAGAAAAGACGCCTTAGGGGGATCTAATTAACATGTATAAATACATCAGAGGGAAATATAATAGCTTGGTGGATGAGCTTTTTGTCCCTAGGCCTTCTCAAAGGACTAGAGGACATGATCTGTGCATGCAGGAAAAGTGTTTTAGCCATTTATTTAGGAAAGGGTTCTTTACAGTAAGAGTGATAAAGATGTGGAATTTATTGCCACAGGAAGGCGTTATGGCAAACTCTATACCTGCATTTAAAGGGGGCTTAGATGCTTTCCTTGCATTTAAAAACATCCATGGCTACAATTGCTAGGTAATGCCTAATGATGTTGATCCAGGGATTTTATCTGATTGCCATCTGAAGTCGGGAAGGAATTTTTCCCTTTTGGGGCTAATTGGACCATGCCTTGTAAGGGTTTTTTCGCCTTCCTCTGGATCAACAGGGATATGTGAGGGAGCAGGCTGGTGTTGTACCTTATACTGGTTGAACTCGATGGACGTGTGTCTTTTTTCAACCAAAATAACTATGTAACCATGTAACCTCGGGTATCTTTTAAAGTGAATCTGAAGCCAATTAAAAAAAAAAAAGATACTTACCTAAGGAGGGGGAAGGCTCTGTGTCCTATAGAACAGTGTTCCCCAAACCAGTCCTCAAGGCCCACCAGCAGTGCATGTTTTGTAGAAATCCACACAGGTAGTTAATCATCTCTGCTGAGACACTAATTACCTCACCTGTGAATGTTTGTGGTTTCCTGCAAAACATGTACTGTTGGTGGGCCTTGAGGACAGGGTTGGGGAACTCTGCTAGTATAGAGTCTTCCGATTCCTCTCCTGGTCCCCTCGTTCCAGTGCTTTCTCTCATCGTTTGCAGCCTCCGACTGATAATTTGGAGTCTGCTCTCATCCACAGCGGGAGGTTGTGGATGTGTTCAATAGCCTCCATGCTTGCAAAGGCGGGCAGCTCCATAGTGCGCATGTGCAAGGGTGCTCTCTTGAGCACTTGCGCATGTACAGTACGGAGCCGCCCGTCTTCTGGAGCACATGGGCTCCCAAAGACTTCTGAAGCCTCCCACAGTGGGAGATTTGAATGGGGGAGACAGCGCTAGACCGAGGGGACTGTGAAAAGAACGGGAAGGCTCTATAAGACCCACAGCCTTTCCCCTCCTTAGTTAAGTATCTTTTTTTTATTTTAAATTGGCTTCAGGTTTGCTTTAAGTATAGGACAAAATTCTACATGTGTAACACATGTTGAGCTGGGGAAGGAAACATTTATGTCTGCTTCTCATGAGCGCTGGTGGATTTGCTTCACTGATGCTCATGGCAGCGCCTGTTCTGCAAGTGGAACTCAACAACAATTTTACTGTACTGAACTAGGAGAGGATATGGCCTCATCCAGCAATCCATGTGCTATTACCTGTATATGAAGAGGAGGTGGAGGGGAATGCAATACAGTCACTGTCAGATTACTGTATGTTCTCCTATGGTGTTCAATTTGAGACCCTCAGGAATTTTACCTAAAGAACTAATGGAAAGGAGAACAGACAGAAGAAGAATAGTGTGCACACTGATTAATTAACAGTTAGTGTTTAACACACTGTTAGTATTTAATTGTTTAACCTCCTTGGCATTCAACTGATGCGGCCACGTGTCCGCGAGAGGGATATTTTAGTTTTAAATTTGTTTTAAATAGTGTAGCTAGCACTAGGCTAGCTACACATGTGCCCCAAGTCCCCCGGCACCGCTCTGATCCCCCCGATCGCCGCCAGCTATATTTACCTAACCGCAATCCAGCAAGAACCGCAACTTCCCCGAACAGCTTCTGTCGTTGCTATTGCGATGATCAGACATGACGTCTGACGTCATCGACGTCATGCGCAGTCCCGATCCTCCACATAGCGATGTCTGGAGGCTATTGGAGAGGCTGCGCCATCGCAGGTTCCAGGGGGAGGTATGTATAAGGGCAGCGATCGGGGGGGATCAGAGGGTGCTGGCGGTGATCCGGGTACACATGTAAAACAATTTTTATTAAAAAAAAACCACCCGGGGCCAAGTGATCCCCTGTGGTGGTATGGACGAGCAGAGCTTGTCCATACTGCTCAGGTGGTTAATGAGAACAGGATATTTAGCTGTCTCTGTGGCCATTTCCAGAAGTGTTGGCATTAGGCTGTGTGCACAATCCAGTGGTTTGTCCATTGCTATTTGTGTCATTGGGTGGAAATTTCACTGCAGGCTGGTTCCCCTAAATGAAACCCCTTTCAGCACAAAATTCTGTTGTTAAATCTGATTGGTAGCTTTAACAGGGTTGTACATCTGGAAAGAACACAGAAGCCTGGGCTTTGGGCGGCCGCAGCCAAAACCTGAAAGCAGGGATGCTACATATGAAAGAGGAGGCTGAAAATGGGGAGCAACACATGAAAAGGGGAGACTGATGTCCAAGAAAGCTGTTTATAAAAGAGAGAGGCACATTACATGGGTTATACTTATGGGACAGTGGGCTGCACATAAAATGGGAGGGGGTGCTGCACATAAGAAGGGGAGCCACAACATACTGTGCTTGGAGCCACTACTAGCGATGATCGTAATCAACAAATTACGATTTTGCTAAATTTCACGTACATTTTTGCAATGAAGCTTATATGTAATTACGATTTGCAAATTCAATTGATTTCATGTAGTCAATCGTAATTTTGCATAAAATTTCATGAAATGTTGCGTAATTTCTTGCCAAATTTAGCAGTAAATAGCAAAGCCCCCATACAGGCTATTGACACCAAAATTGCTACATATGTTACGGAGAATCGTGGGTACAAGTAAAAAACAAGAATTTTGCAAAAAGACGTTATAGTTTTTGAGAAACTTGATTTTAAAAATGCAAGTAAAACATTGTTTTTAAACTTAGAATGACAGTTTTTTTCTTTGCATTTTTAAAATCAAGTCTCTCAAAAACTACAAGGTCTTTTTGAAAATTCTTTATTTGACTTATACCCACTATTCTGGTTAACATATGTAGCAATTTGAGTAGCAATAGCATGTTTGGGGACTTTGCTATTAACCTCTAAAGTTGGCATTTTGCAAAAAATCTCACAAAATTTTGAAATACCACTATTACGTACTAAATAAATTTCGATTTTTTTTCTGAAATTTCACATTACGATTACGATGCGTAATTGCAAATTTCGATGAGACATTTCGCATTTGCGAAATTTTGGCCCACCGCTGGCCGCTACATACTGTACAAGAAAATAGAGACTAACACTAAACACTGGGCATGATTCACAAAGTTTTTTCACATGTTTTCCTATGTTTTCACCTTATCGTTATTACATTTTTAAGCTCCCAAAGGGCAAAAATATAATATAATAAAAAATAGTAATATTGAATTGAAGTTAATCAGGAGCAACTTACTTTGAGTGATTATTTTACTAGTAAAAGCGCTGAAAGGCTATTTTTATCTATTGGGTGATAAATAAGACATTTATGAGAAGTTTTGTGAATTGAATTCATTGTCTGTGCATGACTGCAGACATTTTTGCTCACTCCTTTTAATTTGCAATCAAGATAAATTGTATGGAACGCATGCAGTCATAGGTTCAAGATAAATTGATTAAGCACTTCTCTATGAATTCTCCTTGCTGAAGAAAAAAAAAAGCAACAAAAACACCCCTCTCAGGATCAACTTTGTTGTTAGACTGCATATGTTACTGCAAATAAGGAAAACAAAGCCAAGTAGCGCTTCTTGCATCTCTCATTTTTTAAACCTCTTTTTAGGACCATCTTGCCAACAGCCAAAAGATTTGATGAATCCATTGTTGCCACATCAGTAGAGCTGGTAAATGAGACGCAAATGATTTTAACTTGCATGCAAATTTAATCTAAATTGTATGCAGCTTGAAATTAGGCCAATCAAAAATGACAGGAAGTGCATATGATTGGTCCAACTCCTAACTGCATACAATAATTTGTATTACATTTGCATAGAAGGCAGCATTCTTTATATCTCACTGATAATCTGTGCTCCTGAGAACGTTTTGAACAAGTGCGTGTATTTATTCAAAATTTTGTGCGTTAAAATAAGAATTAATATAGTGAAAAAATATTTCTATGTACATGGTTATTAGTGAATCAGAAATGTACTACGAGCGTGATATAAAATTACATACATTAAAGCACAAATCCATTTTAACCTCCCTGGCCTTATGATTATTTCTAGATTTAGGGTCTAAAAGCCATGCAATTATTTCACAAGCTTTTAGACCCTAGAAACGAGAAAAAAAAACGTACCCCAGAGAGATCTGCCGCAGCTCCTGCATATATGCGGGGTTACTGCTCTGAGTTGTTGTAATGTGCAGTGCACACCGATTTGCACTGAATGCAGATTGTCACTTATTTTGGAAATACTGAAGACCAAACCACAGGTAAAAGTGAAATAATGTAAAGGTTTATTTACAAGTGAATGATATGCACAAGTGAAAATGCAATTGGTGCATGAACATACATACAAGCGCATTCAAGCAACTGTACAAAATAGCAATACGATTGCAGGCGAATGTCTTGCGATCAGACATATAACCAACCAAATATACAGTATATACAGTGTGCACACAGTGAACCCCGGACCCTGTCTAACTAAGCTAACTAACTAATATATATATATATATATATATATATATATATATATATATATATATATACACACACAATAATATACATTCAGGCATAGTACATAATGCAGCAGGCAATTGGAACATCATACAAGCCAAGATCAGATACCAGGAAGTCAGCCAAATACAATCGATAAACAATAGAATATTCGGGCAAGCCAATATTATACACCAGGGAGTTAAACAATCAGGTATCAGGTAACAGGAATCAGGAAATGGGTAACAAGTATCAGGTAACAGGTGCAGTGACCAGAACACAGGCTCTTGGGCTAGTATTCACATCAATGAACTAGCAAAGTTGTTCGGCTAGAACTAGTCTTATATTCTGTGCAGGATGGTCATGTGACCACCTCCAAGTTTGCAGAGACACAGTTCAGTTCTTGAATATAGAGACCACTGCTGGTGGGCAGAGGGAACTTCATGAAGACCGCAAAATGTTCTTGATGTGAGGGGGACATCTGGTGAACGGAGGAAGTTCATGCAACAGTTAACAAATGTCCCCAGCAAGAACAGATCGTGACAGCTGTGGGTTTCCGTCCCGAGCCTGACTAGGGATGATCAATGATCTGCAATTATTTCCTTGTTGAAGCAAATTTATATACTAATATATGCAGCTTGAAAATGGGCCAATCAATTTAAACCCGGGTAGGACTTGATTGGTCCATTTTCAAGCTGCATATGTTTTCATATGAATTTGCATAAACTCCCAAAAATGTGCATCTCTTTGATCATCCCTACTCGGGATTACCGCTGAGGAGGTTAATGAAGCAACCTTTTTTAATTCCTCATTATGGTTGAGTTCTTCTGTTACAATTTATGTTTTTCATTTCTCACAATAACAGCCTAATCATTGGTCTAACTATTATGTCTCCTAGTAGGAAAAATGTTGTAACTTGTGAAGTTTGAGTATGAAGTCTTTTTGGTAGCAAATGGGTTAGAAGCTGTAATATGCTCTTTCCATAAGTGACAATTTCCAGCTGACATTGTACTGAATTTCCATTTAAGACTGGAAGAACTTGTCATTTCCTGTGTCTAGAGAATCAGGTTCACAGCTGAAAAAGTCAGCATTGTCTCTGCAAGCCGTAGGCTGTTTTGTACACGGTCTGTCCTGGCAAATTAGCTCTTCTACAGGGAGTCCATAACACATTTTTTGCCTGTGGCACCAGACAAGACATGTGCTGGTCAAGTGGTGGTGTTTGCGCTCTCACATCTGTCAGGACCGAGCAGTAGGTAGAAAAGCATTGTTAGGCAAAGACGTAATCCACAAAACTAGGTTACATTACACTGGAATGAGAAGCAAATTAGCAAAATGTTTTTAGGTGTTTTTATCCAATTGTCCAGTAGTAAGCGAACGCCTGGAAGTAAGAGCTTGCTTAGGAGTTCTACGTAATGAACTCCGAGCATTCGGTTCATTTAGTCAGTTAGCTTATTTTCCTAAGCAGAAAATACATTTATATGCTACATTTTGTAGCTGACTTATATTGAATTTTGTTTCAGCCAGTTACTCTTGTTACATGCAGGCAAAACTACAAGGGCGTAATTACAAATCATGGAGCCCCCCAGCAAAACTTTCAAGGGGCCCCTTAATGTTTACACCCTTTACCCTTGCCTACCCCTGATGACTCTCACAGCCAGGGAGCTCATCTTGCAAGAGACATAAAACATGAGTGGACATTGTAATCTTCACACCCATTACAAGCGTAGCCACAAAAACATCTGATCTGACGGATGGACCCATTGCTGAAAGAAGTGAAGGAGTAGTTGGGGCCCCCTTACAGCTCTTGGGCCCCCCTGCAGTCGCAGATGTTGCTCCCCTGTAGTTATGCCGCTGCAAGTCTGCATCCTCCTTTCACGTGATTCTATTCTGAGGCTGCAGGCTGTAGAATAGGGAAGAAATGTGAACACAAAAATGTAGACTTTGCTCTGTGAACAATTGTTTTTTTATCTGCTCAACATGAATTAGCACTACTGCCTAGAGTCTTTATTTTAATGCCAATATTAGTATTATTTTTCCCTGGCAGATATTGACGGAAGCTATTATTCGTATCCGTTGAGTGTGAGCTCAAATGGGCAAGGCTGTGTTTCCCCATATGTATTTTTACCGAGGCATAAGGTGTGTGTGTTAGGTACTTATTTTCCACCTTTATGTACACTGCACTAACTGCGGTAGCAGTGGCATAACTACAATTCATGGGTCCCCCCAGCGAAACTTTGATGAGACTCCCAATGTTCTTCTCACCCCTTCCCTTGCCTCCCCTTGGTGCCCTTCAGGGCTTTGGGGCCCATCTCACAAGGGTAATAAAACAAGTGTGGCCATCATGATCTTCACACCCATAACAAGTATAGCCACACACAAAAAAAATCTCATCTGGATGATAGTCCCCTGTATCAGAGAAGTGGAAGATTAGTATTTGGGTCTCCCAAAGGGTCTAGGCCCACCTGTGATCCCAGGGGCTGCTCCCCTCTAGTCATGCTCCTGGGTGGAATTCAGCTGTGTATCATCTGTATCCAATTGTTTTCATACTATCTATCTATATATATAAAATCGGATGTATGTGTGTGTCTATGTGTGTGTGTATGTGCCGCGATCACGTGAAAACGGCTTGACAGATTTGAACAAAACTTGGTACACAGATCCCTTACTACCTGGGATGATATGTTCTGGGCATCTCGCGTCCCCCCTGCTTACCTGGGCGGAGCTACAAACAGCAAATCAGATTCCAATCATTAAAGTGAATGGAAAAAATGGAAAGGGCTGCCATTCTCACAGTAATCGAACCAGAGTCCCCACACTTGGCACAGTTGGTCACTTGGTGACCGAGGTTACAAATCCAGGAAAAGTGGGAGGAGCATAAAACAGCCAATGAAATTTCAGACATTCATTTTAAATGGAAAAATACAAACTGCAGCCATTCTTACACTGTTAATCGCAGGGTTTTCAAACTTGGCACACTTGGTCACTGGGAGAATTAGTTTAATTTTCAGGAAAGTGAGTGGAGCCTACAACAGCCAATCAAAAGTCACCTATTGATTTTCAAGGGGAATATTAAAACTGCTGCCATTCTTACACTGTTAATGGCAGAGGCTTCAAACTTGCTACAGTCGGTCATTGGGAGACTGGGAATTCACTAAAGTGGCGGGGCCACAAACAGCCAATCAGACTTTCTTGGTGGATAAACTGCTTCCATTCACACATTTTTAATGCCAGGAACCTGAAAGCTCACAAACCTGGTCTTTGAGTGACAGTGTGTCAAGGTTGCAAAAAGTGGGCGGAGCCAAAAATAATAGGAAATTATAAACTGCAGCCATTCTTACACTGTTACTGGCAGGGTTCTCAAACTTTGCACAGTTGGTCACTGGGTGAATGGAATTAATATTGAAGAGAGTGGGTGGAGCCTACAACAGCCAATTAAAATTCACCTGTTGATTTTCAAAGGGAATATTTACATTGCTACCATTTTTATCCTGGGTACACACGTTGCAATTTCTCGCTCGATCCGCAGGATCGATTGGATCGATTAGATTATTTCCAACATGTTCGATCGGGTTTCGATGGATACAGCCGTTGATTTTGCATATTAAGTATCCATCGAAACCCGATCAAACATGTTGGAAATAATCGAATCGATCCAATCGATCCCACGGATCGAGCGGGAAATCGCAACGTTTGTACCCAGCATTGCACAGTTAATAGCAAATGCTTCAAACCTGGTACTGTTAGTCACTGGGTGACTGGGGTTCAAATTCGGAAAGGGGGCGGAGCCACAAACAGCCAATCAGATTTTTTTTTATTTCAACTGGAATATACAAATTATTGATACCAAAAGCCCAAAGCTCATAAACTTGGTCATTGAGTGACTGTATGTCAAGGTTAGAAAAAGTGGGCGGAGCCAACAACTACATTTTTTACAGGGGAGAATATAAATTTCAGCCATTCTTACACTGTTAATGGTGGGGTTCTCAAACTTGGCATAGTGGGCCACTGGGTGACTGGGATTCATATTCAGAAATGTGGGTGGAGCCACCAACAGCCAATCAAATTTCACTTATTGATTTTCAAGGAGAATATTTACATTGCTACCATTCTCATACTGTTAATGGCAAAGGCCTCTTGCCTAAAAGGTGACTGGGGTCCAAATTCACTAAAGGGGGTGGAGCCACAAACAGCCAATCCAATTTGTTATATTGATTTCAGCCATTCTGTTATTGGCAGGGTTCCTCAAACATGACACAGTTGGTCAATGGATGACTGGGATTAATATTCAGGAAAGTGGGTGAAAACTACAACAGCCAATCAAAATTCACCTATTGATTTTCATAGGAAATATTGAAACTGCTGCCACTCTTACACTAATAATGGCAGAAGCCTCAAACCGGCTACAGTCGGCCATGAAGTGGCTGGGGTTCAAATCCACTAAAGGGGTGAAGCCACAAACAGCCAATCAGATTACTTTATTGGATAAACTGCTTCCATTCACACAATTTTGATGGCAGAAACCCGAAAGCTTAAAACTTGGTCACTGGGTGACTGGGATTAATATTCAGAAAAGTGGGTGGAGCCTAAAAAGAAAATCAAAATTCACCTGTTGATTTTCAAGGGGAATATTTAAACTGCTACCATTCTTGCATTGTTAAGGGCACAAGCCTCAAACCCTGCTACAGTTGGTCATTGGGTCACTGGGGTTCAAATTCAGATAAGGGGTGGAGCTCCAAACAGCCAATCCGATTTGTTTCATCTTACTGGTAAATTACAAATTGATGCCAAGGACACCAGAGCTCACAAAATTGGTCATTGAGTGACTGTGTGTCAAGGTTACAAAAAGTAGCCGGAGCCAAAAACAAATTTCACAAGGAAAAACTGCAGCCATTCTTACACTGTTACTGGCAGGGTTCTCAAACTTTGCCCAGATGGTCCCCGGGTGACTGAGATTAATATGATGGGAAGTGGGTGGAGCCTATAATAGCCAATCAAAATTCACCTGCTACAGTTGGTCATTGGGTGACTGGGGTTCAAATGCCAGAGAGGGGCAGAGCCACAAACAGCCAATCTGATTTGTTTAATTTCTATGGGAATATACAAATTATTGATGACAAAGACCCCAAAGCTCACAAACTTGATCATTGAGTATTTGTGTGTTAGGGTTGGAAAAAGTGGCCGGAGCCAACACCAGCCAAATACATACCCGAGCAATGCCGATTCATCAGCTATTATTCATAAAAGTGGACAAAAGCCAATCAAAATTCACCTATTGATTTTCAAGAGGAATATTTCATTACTGCCATTCTTGCACTGTTAATGGCACAAGCCCCAAACTGGGTAAAGTTATTTATTGGGTGACTGGGGTTCAAATTCAGAAAAGGGGTGGAGACACAAACAGCCCATCAGATTTGTTTCATTTCAATGCAAATTATTGATGCCAAAGACTGCAAAGCTCACAAATTTGGTCATTGAGTAATTAAGTAATTGTCTGTTACTGTTAGAAAAAGTGGGCATAGCCAACACCAGCCAAATACATACCCAGGCAATATTGGGTCATCAGTGGGCGGAGACAAATACAAATTTCACTGGGAAAATAAAAACTGCAGCCATTCTTACACTGTTAACGGCAGGGTTCTCAAACTTTGCACAGTTGGTCACTGGGTGACTGGGATTAATATTCAGAAAAGTGGGTGGAGCCTACAAAAGCCAATCCAAATTCATTTATTGCTTTTCAAGGGGAATATTCAATTGCCATTACCATTCTTGCACTGTTAAGGACACAAGCTTAAAACCTGGTCCAGTTGGTCATTGAGTGACTGGGGTTCAAATTTAGAAAAGAGGGTGGAGTCACAGCCAATCAGATTTGTTTCATTTCAATGCAAATTATTGATGCCAAACAATGCAAAGCTCACAAACTAGGTCATTGAGTCATTGTGTGTTAGGGTTAGGAAAAGTGGGTGGAGTCAACCCCAGCCAAATACATACCTGGGCAACGCTGGGCAATCAGCTAGTAGTCTATATAATACTGGGCAGTATCATGGAAGATGATGGTGCTATCTAAATACAAAATAACAATATAAAATTAATAAATAACAATCTTCCAGAGAGCAAAAAATCCAAAGCCACTCTAGATAAATTTCTTAACTCAGTTCTTTATGGGCTAGGATCAAGGAGTTATGAGATTTCAATGAATTGGTTTGTGGTCCAAATGGTCACTTAGGCCCATATGCAATTCACTTTTTCTCCTGAGTTTTCTCCTAGGTGATAATTTTAAACTTGTCAATAATATGCCTTTAAAGCCACCAGAAAGCAAGAAAATACTCAAAACAATTTTGATAGTACTTTTTCACCTGCTTTTTGGTACTTTTTTTTAGTTGAAAAGTGCTGGAAAGTTATTTAAAATCGAAGATTAAAAATGATCTCCTAGGAGAAAACTCAGGTGAAAAAGAGAATTGAATTTAGCCCTTAGTGTTTGTTTATTAGATTAGTTTTCTTGTGCATACTGCATACATTAAAAACCGGCAAGGGCAAATTTGAAAGCAGGGTGAAGCCGAAAGACAGCTCATACTAATCTAGCTTATCTACTGGTTATTTTGTAATCGATGACCCTACTGACTACCTAATTTAGTATCTGCCCATGTAATTTGGGCTCTGCCTTTTGCCAGCGGCCAAATCACCCTGTTTTTTTGTATTTATTGCTCCAGCTATTGCCGGCACCCAAATTAGTCAGTGAGCGCCGCTATAGCCGTAATTCATATTACAATCTATGGGGGTTCCCAAATCCTGTCCGCAGAGCCGTGACGAAATTAGCTGTCTTGATGCAGACTTGATAAATGATCCAAGATAAATGATCCTGAATGACTGCATCTACTCTGAAATCCCAACTAGGAAAGCAAGCTCCATACAGCACAACTTCCTCATGTTCACTTTCTAGGATTTCCCTGACACAGGCTTTTCCTGTTAGTAGACATCACTTTTGTTTGGGATGGGGTTTTGATTGATTTTGATTTTACCTTTCAGACTTTGTATATAATTCCTCCCTGAGCGAGGCCATTATGGCTGAACCATGTTTGGTTTTGTCTGTGTTTTTTAGGGTGAAAATCTATATGCAATTTCCTTTACCCTCCGTCGACTACTACAATTAATGAGGATGTGCTGTGTCCAATACAGTAGAATCTCATTATAGTAAACTTTGATATAGTAAACACCTGGATATAGTAAACTCAGTAATCAGGTCCCAGCATCTCGGTCTCTATAAATATACAATGTATGACCAATTCTAATATAGTAAACGTCTGATATAGTAAACTGCATTCCCTGGTCCCTTGGAGCTTACTATAAAGGGATCCCACTGTACTGACAACAGCACAACTATAGCCCGAGCCTACTGATCTTAATTTGGTAAATTTAGTGCAGTTTGATATTTAGCAATTGCACCTGTATATCACTAATATTCCTACGGGATTGGTTTTTATTCCAATGGATCTGGTTTGTAGGTTTTCACTGGTATGTTAGCCCCATGGGGTCAAATATTTCAAACAAAACACTTTGTGGTTCACAAATTTATCTAAGTGATGTACCAGGAGCACACTGTACCAATCAAGGTCCACCAGGTAGCATGAACTCAATCAAGGTCCACCATATAGCCTGAACTCAACCAAGGTTCACCAGATAGCCTAAACTCAACCAAGGTCTACCAGTTAGCTTGAACTCAGTCAAGGTCTACCAGTTAGCTTGAACTCAGTCAAGGTCTACCAGTTAGCTTGAACTCAGTCAAGGTCCACCAGGTAGCCTGAACTCAATCAAGGTCCACCAGATAGCTTAAACTTGTACAAAATCCACAAAATAGCACAGCTCCAAGATGCGAGTTCATCCCAATGTATTTCTGCCTCAGAAAGGCGATCTACCCTAAAACCTCAGGCTTGGGCTTTGTGCCTGTGGTACTGATGTTACTGTTTACTTACTGTATAACTTACAAATAACTGAGGCATGTACCGGAAACTCTGATCCAACAAATTTACAGCTGGGAGGATTTGATCTCCCAAGAATACAGTGAAATCCTAATTTATTTTCTTATTAAGATAAGAAAATAAATTAGGATTGCACTGTATTCTTGGGAGATCAAATACTCCCAGATGGAAATGGGTTGGGTCAGAGTTACCTGTAAATGCCTCAGTTATTAGAGTATTATCTTAGCATATATTTTATTGTTTACCTCTTTTTTCTTTTGATATTTCCCAAACAGAAGCGTATAATAGTCATCTTTTTTACAAAAAAAGTTTAATGCATCCCTTGAATAAGAACATCAGCTAATAAGGAACAGAAGATACATTCCAGACATATAAGTAAAACCATTCAGCTGGTTTGCTCTGGCTCATGAGTCAACAAATGAAAATGTTCATGTTTGACTTGACCCTACTGATATAGGAATACTACACCCGAGGCATACGTAGGTCATGATTTACTGAGCTAAAGCATTACAAATTGCAATGTGCATAAAAGTGACCACATTATATCCGGCATGCGATGCAGCACAATGCATAGAGAAACACAGACCTACTACAACTATGTACATTAAGAGTCAGAGTCAGCTCTATTAAATTGAATAGGGATTAATGGATTCACACAGAGGCAGGCACATTCCCTTATTAATCACTGTAAATAACACGGCATCTTTGCCAGCCTCCTCACATTATTTATTAAACTATGTCCTGGAACCATGCAGTGAAAGGCATGGTACTGGACACATTTTTTTTTTTTTTTTTTTTGCATTTGTGTGTGTAGCTGAATGTGCATGCACTAAATCTTGTTAAGACCAAAAAGGGTCCCAGTGATATATTAAATCTGTAACAGGCCCCTTAGTAACACATCCTTTAGTGACAAATGCCTCTGTGACAAACCCTTTAGTAATAGAGTGAGTAACCAGTGAAAAACCCTTTCCTCTGCCTAGGACAGTACCTTCTGCGATAGCCCCGCCTCCTATGCTCCCAACCAGGCTGGCTTCTTTCTGCAGAAGATACTGCCTTTCTCCGGTGCCCTCCTTCCCTGACCTGCATCCATCAACTGAGGAAGCTTGTCCTCAGAGATCAGATGCTATAGTGGCGGGTTTGGATTATAGATGCTAAGCTAGGTGTGCAGAGAAGGGGGGCACAGGATAGGGGCAACATTGAACGCAGCAAGGAGTCAGCCTGGTGTAGAAACAAATGGGTAGGGTGTCCTGCAATGCTCCGTTCATCGTCTTGTTATCGCAATCAGCCGGCTTAAATTCACTCTGTCTGCAGCCACTTCACTCGAGTTTTGCCTCATCCAGCATGTCCCCAATAGGCAGTGTCTATCCTGCCTTCCTGGCATGTGCACACTAGAATGCAGTAGAATATAACAGAGCAGGTAGTGCTGCTGCTTCCTTAGCACACAGTAGGGCATCCAGGACTCAGGTGGCAACATCAGTAGCATTCTGAATAATCCACTACTGCTGAGCAACCTCAACTTTGCAATGACAAGTAGGCAGGGGCGTAACTAGAAATCACTGGGCCCCCCTGCGAAAATCTGGTTGCCCCCCCCCCCTCATAGGTGCCAAATAATTGTAATGGGACAGCATTTCACTATAAAATAATCATAATGGGGCAGCGTTTCACCATAAAATAATTGTAAGGCAGCAATGTTTCACCATAAAATAATTGTAATGCAGCAATGTTTCACCATAAAATAATCATAATGCGGCAATGTTTCACCATAAAGTGGGCAGCATTTCACCAGAAAATAATTGTTAAGTGGGCAGCATTTCACCAGAAAAAAATAATGTGGGCAGCATTTCACCAGAAAATAATTAATCTGCAAAAAAAATAATTTACTCACCTGGCAGAAGTCTCCTCTCCCGGCCAGCCTCTGGCGTGCAGTTACCCCGACGATCCTCCTGCAGCAAATCTCCCGCGCTTATGAGCAGAGAGCAGGGATATGGGAAAATGGTGCCCAAAGCCCTGTACTGGAGACACAAATACTCTCAAGTGCAGGGCTTCAGACGCCATCTTCCCATAGCCCTGCTCTGCCTCCCGGAAGACTCCTGCAGGCTGAGGTGAGCTGCGGGTTGCTAGGAGAGAACTGGCTAATGACGCCGTGGCCAGTTCAACACCTTGGGGGTCCACCATCGGGCGGCAGCGATCTCCCTGCACACAGCGTTTCTGCTTCTACCCCCCTAAAACGGCCCTGGGCGGGCCCCAGAGCGGCCCGGGCCCCCCTGTGGCTGAAGGGGTTGCAGCCCTTGTAGTTACGCCCCTGCAAGTAGGTTATCCAGAACTCTCAAGCAGCCAAACACAAGAATGCACAAAAAAATGTAGAGTACATGGTTCGGGTAGGGCAAGAGGTGCAGAGTTAGGCCTATTTTTTAATAGTTACTTGCGAGCAACAAGAAACCACACTTATCCATCGTATACCGATCCCAGTGATGCCAGATAACTAAGATTCTACTGTATTGATACATGAATGGATGGATGGATGGATGGATAGATAGATAGATAGATAGATAGATAGATAGATAGATAGATAGATAGATAGAGATTGTAGATTCCAGTCTCGGAATGAACCTTTTTCTCCACAGGAAGTCTAATTCACTTCTGCTGAATCAGAACTTTGCATGGGGTTAATCAGATGCAGATGGCTGGTGATTAATACCTGACAGCTGATTATTTAGCTGTCAGTTATCAATCATTAACCTTCCAAATATGATTAGTTCTATGTAGAAATGGGAAGTGAAATTCTACAAGGTGGTTTCTCTTGATCTCCAACCCAGGGGAGTTAATGCTCGTTATAGAGCAAAAAACCCTGACATGTCAGAATTCCGTTAACATCTCTACTTAGATTGAAATAAGTGGGAAAAAATGCCAGTTTCATTTACCTCTGTGGTCACCAACCAGAGGTTTTGCACTTTACCATTGCTGGTCACTGCCGCTGTCTCAGCACACCTGTTACCCACTCATTTCAAGTTCTGTATGTCAGGTGGTGGTCTGGAAAGAATGGTGGACAATCTAAAATAGTCTATTAATAGATTAAACTGGCCTAAACTAAAGGACCTACAATGAAAATATTAACGTGAATGATTAATTTATAGCATCCTAACCTTATTTTACAGTTAGTTATGGCAGAAAGGCGTCATTGATCAATGTTTGATTTAGCAGCTCCGATAAGTCTTCATTTTTGTAATAAACCATTTAATTTATAGTCAACATGGTGGAGCACAGCAGAAAGTAGAACAGTTCACACTGTTATAGAATAAGAAAGTGATACAGAGGCAGAATAACTTTTTAGTAGTTGATAAGACAGCAAAAAATCAGAATGTGAGAAAGCTAGTGTATGAAATAGATGCTTTTTGAGAGGCCTTACGTTCTGTTATTCTGGCTCTGCTACCAGAAGAACCCCTCTCCCCAAACCCCACATCCCCTACACACACAAAAAAAATCAGCAAATATTTAATGTTTAGTTTGCATGCTCAATTGCTCATTAGCCATAGCCAGTCTCTTTGAGTACCACTTGCCACCACATCACTTCCTGCACATCATAATATGCCATTACCAGACTCTGCCTGCGGTATGCAATGGCTATAAGCAAAATAAGTGCAGAAAGCATTGCTTACTAAATGTTGTTAGGCAGAATTCTGAGTTGCCTAACTGTTTTGCGGGAGTGGGGGACTGTGCTGAACCAGGTAATTTGGACGTGTGCACACTGTTGTGCTGTGCTTCACCTAAGCGCTGCCATAGATGTAATGTTATTGCGTCTACAGCGGTGTAGCAGAATTTACAGTGTAATTTGGGTGTGAGCAAAGGTTGGACCCCAAATTTGTTCTCTCTCCCAGTTCCTACAATGGCAGCAGAGTAATCTGTCATTTGCCTCAACCTGCACCCAACTGACCGGGCAGTAAGTACAGACTTGACTGTGCTTGCTGTTTGGAGGATGTTGTCTATTACTTTGTGAGCATCACTGTCTAAATGTGTTATTAAACAGAGCATAGATGGCTGTCCTAATGTTTTGTTTGAGGGACATTGCATGTTAAATGCAGACTTCCTAAGAAGGTATGGCTACCAAATTGTGTTGCTTTGGGGACATGATGCCTGCCTGATATGTTATTTGTGGAACAGGCCTGTTATTGTTGATATCTGCATGTCATTGAAACCGATATATTTCTAACAAACAATGCTTTCTTACAAAGTAATTTTTTTTTATATAATATTGCCCTTGGCTCAGTCACACCATAAAAATTGGGATGTCGCCCATCGGTCTTCTGGTTCATCCTTTTCCATTTGCGCCTCACATGCCGCTGGCACATACCGCGTGGCTCGTGTTAGATGTCACATGCGCCACACAATAAACACCATTGGGGTGTGAGACACAAATAGAAGAGGAACAACCAGAAGATGGATTGGCACCCCGCGGTGGGCAAAACAGGACAGGCAGTGTATAAATGCACACACAGGAGGCACATTTATACTCTAGTGGGGCAGGAGCAAGGTGGTGGATATGCGGTCTAAGATGATTCCCAAAATATTTCATGCTGAAATCTATTGAGAAACAGGGTTGGAACCCACTAGAGCCCTTTTTGGAGCGTTTAGGGAGCGCTTTAAATCTCTAGCGATTTCCCTAAATGCTCTGCCGATGTAAATATATGTAACAAATTCCACAATAGCGATTGCAAATAGTAAAATCGCAAACGCAAGACATGCTGCATTTTGGGAGCATTTGCGCTTCAATATAAAGTATATAAGTGCTGGAAAATCGTTCATGAATCGCTACACATATCGATTTGTGTGTGATTTTAAATTACTACAAACTGTAGAAAAAAATGTAATAATTTGAAAGGACCAATCAGAATTAAAATCATTCATCGCAAATCGCTATCACAATCGCTGGCAGAAAGCTTACACTTTTTAACATTGCTACCAGAATCGCCAGAAAATGCTCATGAAATCGCTTACAAAATTCCAATTTAAAAACGCTAGCGATTGGGATAGCGCTTTACGATTTGTAGTGAGTTCCAAGCCTCAGGCTGCAGGGTATGGTAAACCAACAGATCTCTCTCTAATCAGATTCGATCAGAGAGAGATTTGCCTCTAGGATGAATCTGCCCATCATCCCTAAATATATGGGCGCCTTTCTTGCTTGGAGCTCTTGCAGTGAGTGTAGCCTCACGTTAATGTCCTTTTTTTTACATATCATATTTTAATGTGTTTGTCTTTTTCTCTTTCCTATCTATTTTCTAGTTATTATGTGTTCAGCTTTGCCATATATTCCCTTTATGGCATTGTAATTTATGCTGATTTCTAAATAGGAAGTCTGTGGTGGCTTCAGCACAAGAGCGCATGATGAAAATGCTTTTTTTTAGATCAGCAGCTTAAAATATGTTAGACGTTGATTGAATTACTGTGCCTACGTTCTCTGGTTTGCCTTTCTGACCCAGAATCCTTTGCACATTTCTGTAATAACCCTTTAATACTGGCAAAGTGCTCCTGCTTGTGTCAGAAATTATCAGATCGCCGTGGTTATGTTGACAGATTGTTTTTCCAGTTTTTTGTTAACCTTAATAATCTGTAGATGTTCGCAAATTGCAGCGAAATATAACTTAAGCATCTCAGCATTGCATTCAGCATTAGGGTTATTGTATAAATATACCATTCAAGTGTATTGTAGCTCTGGGGGGTTTTCTGTGAAGTGAGAGTAACAGAGCGAATATCGATATTATTAATATATATTGTTTTCCATCTGATCTTACTAATGTGAAATGCAGAGCTTTATTTGTTTTGAAAAATTTTCTGTACTACATTGTGTTTATATTTTATAGACCTATTCTCATTGCTGGGAGCGTTTAATGAAATCAAAAGGTGTCAAGCCCCGGCTGTTTATTCTCTCGCTAAAATAATTTGTTTTGTCAGTTTGTTATGAACTGATAGAGAAAACCATGATCATCTCATACACAGACAGAACTAAAATTGGCCATAGACTTAATGGGGTAAACTATGCAACCATCATAGCTGTGTAAATAAATATTTGTGTAACTCAGATGAGCGTCCATGTTTAGTGGAATGGAGAAACAGACAGGGCGGCAATGATAGACATGGAAGCCCCAGGAGGAGAGACTGGGCCAGCAGTGTGAGCTGGGGGCCCTGGAGGATGAGGTCACTTCCTGTTGGACTGCAGTAAATACGCACCTGTGAGGAATGCCCATTTTCAGAGACTCTCCAAACAAATCCCAGATTTCATCGGTATATACAGGGGTCGAGTCCTGCGTGGATGCGGGTGGACGGCGTCCACCTGCTTTTTTCAGAGAGTGGACGCCATCCACCCTGGCTTGTGTGGAGGGGAGCAGCGCAGAGAAGGAAAGCTTTGGGGACAGCGGGGAAGGGCGGATGTCCCCCCCCCCCCTTCCCTCACCTTCGTGCTCCCCTTCCTGCCTCTCCCCTCCGGTGTTTTCAAATGTCGGGCCGGCGGATAAAGTGGACGGAGACTTACCGCTTTCTTCCAGCCGCAAGGGACGCTCCGCTCTGTGTGTGGCTAGAAGACCAGACTAGCCGCACACAGAGCGGAGCGTCCCTTGCGGCTGGAACGCCGTAAGTCTCCACACACTTTAGCCGCTGGCCCAACATTTGAAAACACCGGAGGGGAGAGGCAGGAAGGGGAGCACAAAGGTGAGGGAAGGGGGAGGGGGGAGATGTCCGCCCTTCCCCGCTGTCCCCATAGCTCTCCTTCTCTGCGCTGCTCCTCTCCTGCTGGGGGCACACCTGGCTACCTGGGCACATATACCCCTGCCTACATATACTGGGGACATATCCCACTGGCTACATATACTGGGCACATATACCTCTGCCTATATATACTGGGCACATATACCCCTGGCTATATATACTGGGCACATATACCCCTGCCTATATATACTGGGCACATATACCCCTGGCTATATATACTGGGCACATATACCCCTGGCTATATATACTGGGCACATATACCCCTGGCTATATATACTGGGCACATATACCTCTAGCTACATATACTGGGCACATATACACCTGCCTACATATACTGAGGACATATACCCCTTGCTATATATACTGGGCACATATACCCCTGGCTACATATACTGGGCACATATACCTCTAGCTACATATACTGGGCACATATACCCCTGGCTATATATACTGGGCACATATACCCCTGGCTACATATACTGGGCACATATACCCCTGGCTACATATACTGGGACATATACTGGGGACATATACCCCTGGCTACATATACTGGGCACATACAGGATATTCTCAAAAAATTAGCATATTGTGATAAAGTTCATTATTTTCTGTAATGTACTGATTAACATTAGACTTTCATATATTTTAGATTCAAATACACACAACTGAAGTAGTTCAAGCGTTTTATTGTTTTAATATTGATGATTTTGGCATACAGCTCATGAAAACCCAAAATTCCTATCTCAAAAAATTAGCATATTTCATCTGACCAATAAAAGAAAAGTGTTTTTAAAACAAAAAAAGCCAACCTTCAAATAATTATGTTCAGTTATGCACTCAATACTTGGTCGGGAATCCTTTTGCAGAAATGAATGCTTCAATGCGACGTGGCATGGAGGCAATCAGCCTGTGGCACTGCTCAGGTGTTATGGAGGCCCAGGATGCTTCGATAGCGGCCTTAAGCTCATCCAGAGTGTTGGGTCTTGCATCTCTCAACTTTCTCTTCACAATATCCCACAGATTCTCTATAGGGTTCAGGTCAGGAGAGTTGGCAGGCCAATTGAGCACAGTAATACCATGGTCAGTAAACCATTTACCAGTGGTTTTGGCACTGTGAGCAGGTGCCAGGTCGTGCTGAAAAATGAAATCCTCATCTCCATAAAGCTTTTCAGCAGATGGAAGCATGAACCCACTTTTGAAACAGAAACAGCGGCAGAAGCGCCTGACCTGGGCTACAGAGAAGCATCACTAAACTGTTGCTCAGTGGTTCAAAGTACTTTTTTCGGATGAAAGCAATTTTTGCATGTCATTCGAAAATCAAGGTGCCAGAGTCTGGAGGAAGACTGGGGAGAGGGAAACGCCAAAATGCCTGAAGTCCAGTGTCAAGTACCCACAGTCATTGATGGTCTGGGGTGCCATGTCAGCTGCTGGTGTTGGTCCACTGTGTTTTATCAAGGGCAGGGTCAATGCAGCTAGCTATCAGGAGATTTTGGAGCACTTCATGCTTCCATCTGCTGAAAAGCTTTATGGAGATGAAGATTTCATTTTTCAGCACGACCTGGCACCTGCTCAAAGTGTCAAAACCACTGGTAAATGGTTTACTGACCATGGTATTACTGTGCTCCATTGGCCTGCCAACTCTCCTGACCTGAACCCCATAGAAAATCTGTGGGATATTGTGAAGAGAAAGTTGAGAGACGCAAGACCCAACACTCTGGATGAGCTTAAGGCCGCTATCGAAGCATCCTGGGCCTCCATAACATGTGAGCAGTGCCACAGGCTGATTGCCTCCATGCCACGCCGCATTGAAGCAGTCATTCCTGCAAAAGGATTCCCGATCAAGTACTGAGTGCATAACTGAACATAATTATTTGAAGGTTGACTTTTTTTGTTTTAAAAACCCTTTTCTCTTATTGGTCGGATGAAATATGCTAATTTTTTGAGATAGGAAATTTGGGTTTTCATGAGCTGTATGCCAAAATCATCAATATTAAAACAATAAAACGCTAGAATCACTTCAGTTGTGTGTATTTGAATCTAAAATATATGAAAGTCTAATGTTTATCAGTACATTACAGAAAATAATGAACTTTATCACAATATGCTAATTTTTTTTAGAAGATCCTGTATACCCCTGGCTACATATACTAGGCAACTATACCTCTGGCTACATATACTGGGGTGGGGACTCCTCTACTCATGGCTACTTATACTGGGGACACCTGTAGACCTGGCTACCTATACTGGGGGTACCTATTTTGGGGGAACTGCTGTCAAATTATCTGCATTTTTGTGGAACCGCTGTTATGTATTTTGGGGAACAGCTGCCAGATTATGTGTATGTTAGGGGAACGGCTGCTGACAGATTACGTGTACTTTGGGGAACTGCTGCCAGATTGTGTATGTTTGGGGGACCACTACTGCCAGATTATATGTCTTTTGGGTGTTACATGTATTTTGTGTGATCCGCTGCCAGGTCTCGCGTATTTTGGGGAACTGCTTCCAAATTATGTGTATGTTGGGGGAACTGCTGCTGCCACATTGTCTATTTTGGGGGAACCACTTCCATATTATCTGTATTTTGGTGGAACTTCTACCAGATTATGTGTCTTTTTGGTGAAATGCTGTCAGATAACATCTATTTTTGGGGGATACACTACGGCAGAGCTCAAACTTCCTCGGCAGACATTTTACATCACTGCTAAGGTCATGTGTACTTGGCCCCACCCATGACCATGTCCATGTTATGCGTGACCACGCCCACATTATGCTTGACCACACCCATTTTTTTGTGGGTCCACTCACTTCTTTTCCCAAGACTAGACCCCTGTCTATATATGAGGAGTGGAAACTCTACATGCTACTGGGGCAAGAGGAAACAAGTAGGCAAATACCTGCCTGATATGCCACTGCCTCTACCAGTACCAACTGAGAGGAACATGATACCCCTTTCACTGTATACCCCTTATACTGTCCCCTATACCTACCCCACCCCTATGGACTGTGTACTCCCTGTACAACCCATAATCCTCTACACCCCTATAATCCCACAACCACCCTCCCCCATGCATTAATCTGTATGGCAACAATAAATGCATTTGGTCCTGCCAATAAAGCTTTTTTTGAATTGAATTGACTGGTAAGGAAGTTGGCGTTGATTATTTTACTGAGGGATAATACCACTCAGAAAAGACCTTTTAACCTGTGTAATTCCTTTTTCTTCCAAACATCTGGCAACATCTGCTTACCCTATTCAAATGAGATTCCATTGATAACATTTGTATGGGTTTGAATATTCTCCCCTTCCCTTCAGGTGCTCCGGTTTTCTCAGAATACCTGAAAACAGATTGCTATGCTGGTCAATCTACCAGTTCTAGGCTGATTTGTTTTTCCAGTTATTTATTTTTATTTATTTATTGTATTTATAAAGCGCCAACATATTACGCAGCGCTGACATTCCCATGACAGTTCTGAAAGTAATTTTTAACTGACTCTCAGTCAGCCTGTAACGATTGTGGAATTATCTCCGTGACCAGCGCACAAGGCGTGCGCTGACACGGCGGAAAACATCCACAAGCGTATGAAAGGAGAGAACCCAGCTTTGGTGCAAAGCACCAGTAGAGGGAAATTCCCACCGGCAGGTGTAGCTGTGGAGTACAGAGGAGCAAAGCCTCTGTACTGCCACAGATGCCAGATGGGAATTGTCCGAATTGCAACCGAGCAGGGCAAGATAGCTCCTAAAGAGAGAGAGCACAGCGACAGGGTGTATGTGTATCCACCAATCTAGTTGCCAACCCGCGACGATGAACACACAACCGTGATGATCAGGTGGGAAAGCAATCGCAAGAGATGGTGATTGCTAATAGTGACACAACGGTGAACACACAACAAAGGAAACCAAGTGAGAACGCAATCACAAGAGAAGTGATTGCGAATGAGAATGAGCACAGGGACAGAATGTATTTGTGTGCACCAATCTAGTCGCCAACCCGCGACGGTGCACACACAACAGCAGAAACAGAGTAGGAACGCAATCGCGAGAGAGGCGATTGCCAGAGGTGACACAAGACTAAGCAGAGGTAAACCCAGGAGTAGAGCAAAGGCACAGCAAATCATACAATGAGAATGATAAGGAAAATAACAAACGCTAACTAAACGCAAACACCTGACCGCACTCATTCGCAACAGCGAACGCGTTAACAGCGCGGTCTCCGCACGATAAGAGCAACAGAGACAAGCACGCCACCCTAACTAACCACCGACACACAAACACGAAACAGAGAACGCGAGCGCTTGCTTAACAGTTACCTCACCGAGCCTACAGCAAGCGTTCGTATCAGACAAGACAGACAGACGGACGGGAAACAGGAATATGAGCGATACGATCCACCGCTCTTCCGCCAGAGCGAGTGCGATCCGGGTTCAGGGACAGGATAGGAAAGATCCACTGCTCTTTCCGCCAGAGCGAGTGCGATCCAGGTTCAGGGACATGATAGGAAAGATCCACTGCTCTTTCCGCCAGAGCGAGTGCGAACCTAGTAGGGAAACAGTTAGCAGGATCCACTGCTCTTTCTGCCAGAGCGAGTGCGATCCAAGTATGGAAACAGAGTTAGCAGGATCCACTGCTCTTTCCGCCAGAGCGAGTGCGATCCAAGTACAGCAAGATGAGGTAGCCAGTAGTAACCGCTGCTCCAGCTTGCCCTCCAAGAATACAGATCAGAAGGATCCACAGCCGCTACCGCTAGAGGCAAGTGCGATCCAAGCAGTTGAACAGAAGGAGCTACCAGTAGCAACCGCTGCTCTGGTTAGCACCCCACAGACAGACAGAACCTTTGGAATGGTATGCTCTAGCTACTCCTAAAACTGAATTACCCCTATTTACACCTCACACTATCTCCCCCCCCCCTCCAGCCCCACCTATAGTTTACACTTAAAGAGGAACTCCAGTTAAAATAATGAAATAAAAAAGTGCTTCATTTTTACAATAATAATGTATAAATGATTTAGTCAGTGTTTGCCAATTGTAAAATCTTTCCTCTCCCTGATTTACATTCTGACTGTAATAAACTCACCTTCTGATCGCGCCTGTGACGATCGCAGCACTTCCGGCCGGGTCTCAGCCGCCCACTCTGCATAGTGTACCTGCTGCTAACCAGCATGCGCATGACAGAGGTAGAGTCAGCTGAAACTTAGGCAGGGGTTTAGTTTATTCATATAAAATGATGGATGTTGGCCCTGGCTGGGATAGAGCCCTGGTCTCTCGCGTCGCTGGCGATGCTCTTGACCAGTATGCTATGGCTGACACACAGTCAGGATGTTTTTGCTGGTCAGTAATGGTTAGTCAGCTGACATGTACTGCCACCTGTGTCAGCTGATCTGTCGTCAGCTGACACCTAAACAAGATTTATGCCTGCGTGTGATTGGCTGCTGTGTGCATGTGGCTGGCCACTGATTGGATGCCTGATATATCTGAGCTTGCTGAGTGCACTCTGACTTTGCCTGTGTTAGCGTATGCTTCTGCCTACTGCTGGGTGCTCTTTGAACTTGTGGATTGCCTTTCTGAACTTTGACCTATTGCTCGTTACTGGATTCTGCCTGTTTGCTGCCTGAAGTGACCTATTGCTTGTTACTGGATTCTGCCTGTTTGCTGCCTGCCCTGACATTTGGACTGCCTGACCTTGATTTCTGCCTAACCCTTCTGTACCGTGACATTCATATCAGTACTCCTGTGCTCCTGGACTTGCTCAGTGGGGTCCTGGCGGGCTGTTTTGCCGGCTCTATGACCAGCTCCTATATCTTGCACGTACAGGGCCTGGGTGTAACCAAAGTCAGGCAGGTGTTGCTTCCTCACCTCCCGTTCAAGCGGGGATGCGCCACATAGGGTGAATAAGGTGGTCATAGATTGGGATATAGGGGCTGATCTGCTGGTGAACAATCTGCCAGGCCTTACACTAACATTTATCACATGGTGACATTTTTACTGTTGGCAGGTGATGTCAGTGGGATAAGATGCTGCTTGCTTTGGTTGTTGGAAACGGCTGTAATTTCCCATGGAACAAGGCACCCACAGTTTGATGTTAGAACAATAGTCCTGGCATCACACTGTGGGAAGGGTTTCACCACAATATCAGCCATACAGACCCCCATGATGATCCATTTGTGAAAAGGAAAAGATTTCTCATGGGAAAGGGGGTATCGGCTACTGATTGGGATGAAGTTTAATTCTTCGTTATGATTTCTCTTTAAGTAACAATGTGAGGTTCAGCTACATAATAGTCAAACCCCCGTGCCCCCAATCAGGTTCCTCTGCTGCTATTTTCCTCTCTTTCTGCCGCTATCTGTCCCTCTGCTGCTATTTCTAACGTCTGGTACATACTATGCAATTTCCCGTCAGATTTCAGGTTGAATTAATAATTTCTGTCAGTTCCAATCTGATTTCCGATCACTTTTCAGATCAATTTTGAACAGAAGTGATCAGAAAATCGATCTGAAAACGATGGGAAATCAGATCGGATCTGTCAATTTGAGCCAAAATCTGACTGGAAATCGCATGGTGTGTATCGGGCATAACTCTTCAGCTATTCAATTGCCTCCAGTAAACAAATTGTGCACTTATAGCCAGAATTAACTTTGCAGTCAATGGTGGCACCCACATTTACAAAAGTCTGTATATCAAAAATGTCTCAATGGAAGCGAATTTTTATCTTATTTTTTTTTCTTTTGAAAAACTCTATACATTCCCAGTAAGTATACATTGTACCTTTGATAAATCCTTTACTCCCAGTCACTTATGGGATATTTTTCAAGCATACTGCATAATATTTTGTACTCTTTGGGGAATCACGACCGTGCATCAGGAAAAATCAAGGAACAATGTTGACCCGAGTCCATTGGAGATTTTAAGAATCTAGCAATTTGTAAAACGCAATCCAAAAATCTGCAAGTATACTTATGGATTTCAAACATGTCAGGTAAATGACTTCTGTTTAAGAACAGAGAGAATTCGGCACACAGTCTACAGCCTGCTTATGCTTAAATGCAGATTTCAGAAATCAGTAGACCTGATTGTCATCCTGCCTCTTCTTTTAATGTCAAAGTTAGCTGCATCAATCATTTCTACTGTGCACTGTCATTTGACATTTCACCCAAAAGCTGATGTGAGTCATTTCATTGGTAAAGACATTCCCAGGTCCTCAAGAAAACTCTCTCTGGAAAAATATGCTCCAAACACATTACGGCTGAGAATTGTTCTGCTCTGATAATGTCTACAATTTGTCAAAGGTCGAAACAACGATTGCCTTCAATTATATTTGGTAAAAGCACTTACATTGCTGTTGTAGGGGCTCTGTCTAGTTTTGAAGGCACAAAACTTGCCTTACAGCCTGGCAGCATATGTGATATTTCACGCGTCTTTAACTTTAGAGTTAAATTACAACATCATCATAGTTGAAGCGTACCCAATATTTTTGGTGGATATTTTTGGGTTAAATGAGACCCAGAGGTTTGTTCACTGTCCTATGCCATGCCATGTCCCTTCTGCCATGCCATATCCCTTCTGCCATGCCATATCCCTTCTGCCATGCCATGTCCCTTCTTTGCAACTCTGTGTCCCCTGCACCCTCCCTCTGAATCTACTGACAAGCAGCTTGAAAAACCCCAAACTTTTTCTTTTGTGATTTGGCATTAGTTGCGCATCTAATGTATTTCAATGGCATCACATTTGTCCTGTGTTTTCATATTTTTTTTTGAACTTTCTTTGTATTTGCATTTTTTGCATTTGCTCTGCATTTTAAAATCACCCTGCAGGTCTGCTTTCTTGCATGTGATGACTCACGTTTAATGCAATTTAGTGGGAATGCAAAATAGATGCTTTTTTGTGAAAGTTTAAATGCAATCTTGAATTTAATTAAATACACTTTCATGGTAATTAACATCATTGGTACGCACAGAAAAAAATGCAGTTCAAAAATTTGCATTCCGATGCGTACAAAATCACAAAACCACACGGACAAACAAATGGTAATATGCCTAGATTCACAAAACACAGCTTCATGCATGCAGAAAAATGTGAAATTTGCATGTACGGTATATGTGAAAACTGCCTTAGGGCCTGAACACACCCTCAGGACTCGAACCCACTAGCAGCCTTTTCTAAGCGCTAGTGATTTGAATAGCTCTTGCTAATGCAATGCTATGTGGGATTTTTATAAAACCACATCGCTCAAGTGGGATCACACCCATAGCATTAGGTTAGCCAGAGCTTTTCAAATTACAGTCACTTAGAAATGGCGTAGTATTTACTGCTAGTGGGTTCCAGGCCTTAAAGATTAAAGCATGAGACTGAAGCTGCTGCAATCCAACATTGCACTGCTTTTAAATGCCTTTTCTCCCTTAAAATAAAAAAATAACACCATTGATTTTATCTGTATGGTCTTTTAAAGAACACCTTTATTGACATGTTTCTTGGGTTTGTCTTGATACATACCAAATTTGGGGTTGACTTTAATATAAATGCAAAAATGGCATGTTTTGGTTGCAATTTTGCAACATTTTTGCCAATTGAAAATCAGCCAAATTCCCTGTGAAATAAAGGAATGTTGCCTAGTTTTGGTACCAGCTCCAGGTGACACCTCATCCCTAGTTTTGGTACCGGCCCCAGGTGACACCTCATCCCTAGTTTTGGTACTGGCCCCAGGTGACACCTCATCCCTAGTTTTGGTACTGGCTCCAGGTGACACCTCATTCCTAGTTTTGGTACCAGCTCCAGGTGAAACCTCATCCTATTCCTTAGTTTTGGTACTGGATCCAGGCACAAACATAAGTGGGAATGGTGTACTACATGTGGGAGAATGTCATGAAGGGAGAAGTGCATTTTACATAGGAGGGAATGTTGCTAGCTTATTTAAAGAGGAGGTGTCAGCCATACTATCTCAGAAAAAAACAACACATATATAAGTAGATAAATACTTGCTCTACTTACATAACATATGTATTGCACTGTCCACGTTTTCATTTTAGTGATTTTTCTACAGTAAAAAAAAAACAGAAAATTCTTCTTAGCATTTCCCATTTTAAGTGTGGCTATTTTGAAGCCAATCCTAATATAATCTACTCCCTTACTATCCTCTGCCTGATTGTGTATGTATTGCCCGCCCTTCACTATATAAAGTGCATTGTCTCAGCATGAGAAATATTGGCCAATCAGAGAGCAACAGAGGTGTGGGAGGGGAAAACAGGAAGCAAAGAGGCTTCAGCAAAACAGGCTGCATTAGTTAAGTCTGAGGGGAAATAGAGAAGCAAAAAAAGACAACCCAGCATGCCCTGCAACTTCCTTTGTGCGGCAATGTACCAAATAAGAGTCAGGGAAACTGGGGAATGATCATTTATCGACAAGAAAAGTAAATTTAACTTTTGGATTGTCTGGTTAGCATCCTTATTACTTGTTTACCAGATAAAAAAATAAATAATTGATTTTTGATTTTACGCCCGGCAGTTACACTTTAAGCAGGAATACTATGATTCATTTAGGGGGGTTATTTCTAGATCATGGAGATAAAGTAGCAGTAGTATGTTAACCTGGGTTGTGTGAGTGTGTGAGTGTGTGAGTGTGTGAGTGTGTGTGTGTGTTTTTATTTTATTTAAATCCAGGGGTAGTACTCCTGCTATACAGCTTGCTAATATTCTTGCAACAAATATAGCTGATTTATTGAATGTCTGTTTCTTCCTGCGGACCCCTGTGGACCAAGTAATATAGCTCTATTACAAGTACTAAAACTATCACTTTCATTTGTTGGAGTAAACGCTCAACATAGCAGCATTTCCTGTCTCACTTAACAAACTTGCTTGTAAATACTGGATACAAAGCTTTCTTAATTATATTGAGTGCACCCTGTTAACGTTCTTTGATTATCTTGCACCACAGTCAGAGTGAAATCAATTATCTCTTGATTGAATGTATACAGCCAGATTCAGTGTTTAATTTAAGGCTGTACAAATACATAATTGCTGCTCTTTTTGCCTTGCTGAACACGTTCACACCTCAGATCTTTTTTCTGCTCTGGGCAAGCCAAACTTCCAGTGTTCTATTGTGTAAGCTGTTTTTGCTTTTGCAGCGAAGCAGAACAGAGCATAAGAATTTTTTAAAAGCTCTTGGAGCTTTGTTAAAAGGCCACTATTGTGAAAAATGTAAAATTCATGTAAATACAAATAAGGAGTACCTTTATCCCAGAGTCTTATGTCGCTGTCACTTACAGTAGGTAGTACAGATCTGACAAATTGGATAGGTTTTGGGCTAACCCATCTCCTCAGGGGGCATTCCCTGGGTTTTCTTTATTTTCACTACTTAATGGCAAACAGGTGGGGGCTTCATCTTTGTATAGATGCTTTCCAGGGAGTGCTTTTTTAAAGAACAAACAATACACTGAAAATCCCCCATGAAGACACGAACTAGTCCAAAACCTGTCAATTCTGTCAGGTTGTTAGATTTCTACTACATACTGTAAGTGACAGCGACATAGGATACAAGTAATTTCTGATGCATTTAACGTTCAAAGAAATGTACTTTTTCTGAAGAAAAACGTTTGTATCATATAAAAGAACTCAATCAAGGAATGTAAAAGGATCAATCACATCATAAGTTGCTAATCCTTTGCAGTAAACTAGTCTACTAAATCACTGCTTACCCAAGGCAGGTTCTAGACTCTTTGCTGCTTGAAGCAATAGATTGTGGTCCTGATAGCCTTTTCATAGATCATTTACTCGGTATGACTTTTCCAGTTCCTTTTGAATTAAATCAACAAGTGTATCTTGCCTACCACTAAGCAAGGTGGTGGAAAAGTCTTGGTTTGAAGCTGCATGAGTGATGGCGGCACTGGGCAGCTACAGTTCACTGACGGGAACCATGAAGGCCAACATGTACCGTGACATACTTAAGCAGACATGATCCTCTCGCTTAGGAAACTGGACCGCAGGACAGTATTCCAACATCATGACCCCAAACACACCTATATATTGACCACTGCCTTGCTAAAGAAACTGATGGTAAAGGTGCTGGACTGGCCAAACATGTCACCAGACCTAAACCCTATTAATCATCTGTGGGGCATCCTCAAACGCAAAGTGGAGGAGCACAAGGTCTCTAACATAAACCAGCTTCATCATAGAGTGGAAGAGGATTCTGGTGGCAATCTTTACAGTTCTAGTGAATTCCTTGCCCAAAATAGTTAAAGCAACGCTGGAAAATAATGGTTAGCACACAAAATATTGACACTTTGGGCACTTTCTTTCACTTTCATACGTCACTTAAGGGTGTACTCACTTTTGTTGCCAGTGTTTTAGACATTAACAGCTGTGCGCTGAGTTATTTTGATAGAAAAGCAAATTTACGTTTTACAAGCTGTGCACTGACTACTTTGCAATATAACAAACCTCTTCAGTGTTGTCCCATGAAAACCTATAATCAAATATTTATAAAATAGGAAAGCTGTACTGTTTTTTTTTGCTATATGAATCACTTTTTCTCCCCCAAAGCTGGGGGAAAAAAGTCACTGCGTCTTATAGTCCAAATGCAGGGAGTCCCTGACTTGTGAACACCTGCCAATATGAACCTCCAACCCGCCACAATGTCGGGGACTGTGCCCATGCAGAGGAGGACAATAGGGGGTTTAGAGGAGGACACAAGAGGGACACAAAGGGGCATAGAGGAGGACAGAGGTGGACACATGGGGGACACAGGAGGACACAGGGGAAACAGAGGAGGACACATGGGGGGCAGAGGAGGACACAGGGAGACACAAGAGGTACAAGGGGGCATGAGGTACAAAGAGGGAATAATCCATAAGATGCCCCTTCACCATGGATGCATCAGGATTAGTATATATATATATATTTTTTTCCTCTGCTTTGTCCTCTAAACCTAGGTGTGTCTTATGTTCAGGAGCGTCTTATAGTCCGAAAAATATGATACTCAATTTTATGAGATACTGCATCTATATAGTGTGTTCCACTGGCCAATACTACAGAGTACAACACTGCACAGCACAAACTGTTCCTTTTCAGAACTTCAGAAACATACAGTTCATACTGGATAGAGGTGAATGCAAAACTGTTCAGTATGTATATAACTAAAATCTCTAGTGATAAATCTTACCCAACCAGTGCAATGAATAAAATGTAATCCTTTGATTAAAATTAATTGGTGCATAGCTTTAACCAAGTCATGAAAGCATTAATCAGTAATACTGATTAACTGGGAATGTGATGTTAAAAACATCTGATTCCATTTCATCTCTCAAGTTTGAAGAACTGATTTACATAGTGACAAATCTTTAGGTTTGTTACACAATCATACATTCTTGTATTTTACAAGAGTATTGAATGCCCCTTTTTGGCTAAACTATGGCAAAAAGAACTCACCCATTCAACTCAATGGCTATGCAATCACGTTGCAGTAGATCCCGAGCAATACAGGTACGAATGCCGACAACTGTCCATCTGAACTGGCCCTAATTCTAATCTTCCATTTTGGAAGGTTTTCTCTCTAAAAAATACTACTATTGACCAACATCTGTTCCCTAAATCTAGCATTAATCTAAGCAGTGGCGTACCTAGGGAATTTGACACCCGGTGCTGAGTATTTATAGACACCACCCCCCCCCCCAAAAAAAAAACAACCAATTTTTTATGGCCAGAATACATAATCAATAGTCCAGGGCACTCTGGTATTACAGCGGCCAGTGCACGTGGCTACTAATGACAGGCAACCTCTGAAGCACTAAAAACACCTCTCCCCACTGATGTCCCAGCTGCAGCACAGCAATCATTCTCGCTACTCACCCTGCTGCTCTGCACGTTCACTCACTGCAGGCTGTTTGTAGAGTTTGAGGAGACACATTGTCCATGGGACAGGAAGGGGGAGGACTGCTATATCTAATGCAATTAGTAGTACAGTCCCCTGCACTGCCTGCTGCTATTTTCCCAAATGTTGCCCAAATTATGAAGAAATGTCCCAGGTGGAAGAACACTGTGGCTGAACACCACAGTGGCACCCCTAGCGATGGCTACACCCCAGATTGTGAGCACCAGCAGCCCTATGGTAGGTACGCCACTGAATCTAAGTTCCACATTAATATTAATCACCCAACCTTATGAATAAGAGGAATTTTTGTTTACATTTTCCCACATTACAACTACTCCCTGGTGGGTTTTATGCACCTGTATACAGCCTGATGATTTCTGCCAAATAACTAAAGAATCACAAATTGCAATCACTCAACTTCATAGATCATTCCCTTCCATTGTCCCCGCCTGTGCTTAACGTTGGTATTAGATGGTGTCCCCGATGCTAAGTAACAAAAGCATTTCACAGTGTTTGTTTAATATACATTTCTCACTGTCCCTTTGAGTTTCCTCAGAGATGGGTTAAGATGTTATGGGGCTCTAGGCAAGATAGTAGATTGGGGGCCCCCTTGTGGTCTTTTTGGAAAGCTTAACTGGAGAGAGGTCAGAGAAGGTGGCATGTGGGCCCCTTGATGCCCACTAGGCCGGGACACCGGCCTAGGTTGCCTGGTGGATGATCCTGCTCTGGGTTTCCTGTTATTAGCCAAGAGCCCTGGTGGGTGATAAGGCAACTCGGATCTGAAACGTTGCCCTAATACTTGGGGAAAGACAGGTTAATTAAAGTACAGACAGAGTCCCCTATGTAGAAAAACATAACTGTTAAGTGAAGATTTGAAATATATTTGATAATAAATGCTTGTTTAAATTGTATTTTAACTATATAGAATATTTTGGAAAAGATCAATGATGTAAAGCTATTTTAACAAAATGTCTAATTCTCTGCTTGTTCCAACTGACATCCTACCTGACATCAGTGGCTTAGCTAAGGAGCTAGGGGCTCCAGTGTGAGTTTTACTATTTGGGCCCCTTGAAGCAACTGATATGGTCAACCGAAACCTACCAAAGACAGCTGCAGTATCGAGGATGTATAAGCAAGGGAGTAGAACAGTTTGTTAATGATGACCACTTTTCAAAGTGCATATAGAGGTGAGCATTGCCAGCATAGTACCAAGGGAAAGCCAATACAGCAGTTGAAGGAGGGCCCCTGATGGGCCACTTTAGGCCGAGGGGCCTGGTGCGATGGCTACCTCTGTATCCCCTATTGCTACACCACTAGCTGACATCCTGCATATTAGTTTAAGTCAACTGATGAACCTTAACCACTTGAGGACCACAGGCTTACACTCCCTAGTGACCCGGCTATTTTTTTACAATTCAGCACACTGCAGCTTTAACAGTTTGCTGCACGGCCATACAACTAAGGCTTCTTTCAGATTACATAATGCTTGCAGGGGCCAATTTCCTGCAAGCATTATGTACTGCGGCGTGTCGTTGGGATGTTGCGGGGCAACACTGATTAGCGGCAGTAGTTATAATTCACCCGATGAGAACATGCCAGCTGTGGACGATTAAAAGCTCCCGGGTGCGATGAGCCGCAACGCACCAAAACACAGTGTTGGATGTGTAAGGTAAAAGTAAAAGTCTATGGACTTTTATTTTACCTTGGTTAACGCAAAGTATTGAATTTGCGTCAAAATGCAGGAAATGAGCTCTGATGTGAAATAGCCCTTAGCAGCCAAATTAATCTGCACTCCTTTTCTGCCCACCAACAGAGCTTTCTGTTGGTGGGATCTGATAGCTGCAGCGATTTTTCTTTTTTAATTAAATTTATTGTGTTAATATCTATTAAAAATGTCTATTTTTTTCTATTTTTTCCCCTCCAACCTCCCCTCCCTCCAATAACAGCGATCACCTCTCTTAGGCCTCTTGCACACTGCAAGCAAATCAGATTCAGATTCAGATTTTTAATCAGTTTTTACCTCCGATTCAGATTCAGATTTGCAGTGTGCAGGGAGCAAACTGCAAATCTGAATCTGAATCGGAAGTAAAAACAGATTAAAAAGCGGAATCTGAATCTGAATTGCTTGCAGTGTGCAAGAGGCCTTAGGCTGATGCCTATGAGAGGGATCTGCTTTTGAGCCACTCCAGGGGACAGCCAAGTGAGAGAGCTGTCCCCAGTATTGCGCTGTGCTAGATCGCAGTGCTGTACAAAGTAAAGAAAAAGGCTGTTTCTTTTCCTCACTACCTGCCAGCAACGATCGCACTGTTTACGGAGCGGAGCTCTGTCACTCAAGTGGGGATGCGCTAATCTCCAGCTACAGGACCTGATGCCAGTTGGTGTTAGGCGTTCCTGTAGCTGCCACCCTCCCGACGCCAATCAGCGTTAGGCGGTCGGCAGGGGGTTAAAATGATGTGTACATCGGGCACCCAGTCTAACCGAACCTGGCATTGTAGAAATTGTGCTCCCTTTAGGATTTGCGCTGCCTTAGCCTAGGCAGGCTGCATAATGGCTTTCTAATGCATTCTGAAAATATGTTATGTACCAGTAAAGACAGATGGTCATTCACAGCTAAACTGCTTTGTACTGGGCTATGAATTTGGCAGATTTGCTATAGTGTTTGTATGGAAACGTCATCTGAGAAAATAGGTTACAGCTGTTGGAAACATAAAATAAATAGTTACTTTGTATTTTGTTCACACTGGAACAATCCTTGCAGAATTGTTACAAAAGGAATATAAATTCTTGAAATTATACAGTAATGATATCATTGAAACAATGGTTTAAAATTGATGTCCTGGCATTTCAATCAAAATTTTAATAAGGTTAAGATGCTTAAGTAGGTTAAGAAGCTTAAATCAAACATGAAGCAAAAAAAAAAAGTATGATATAATGAATTGTATGTGTAGTACGGATAATGAATAGAACATTAGTAGCAAAGAAAAAAGTCTCATATTTTTTATTTTCCGTTATATAGCTATAATTATAACATTGCATGACACTGTCACAGTTGCAGTTTTAAAACCCCACTCTGTCTTTTAAGCTATAAAACAAAGCAGAAGTAAGGACCATTTGAACTTCCTTGCAGTAAAACCTTATCTCAAGCTGTCTCTCGGTGTTTTTTGGTTGATTAAGAGCTTCAGAAAACAGGACTGTATTCAACCAAGTTGAGTTGAATAGCTCAGAGAAGCTCTATTGCATAGATAACAACTCAAGTGTTTTAACTCTTCCTCTACTGGAAAACAATATGAGACTCTTTTCTTTGCTACTAGTGTTCTATTTCTTAGCTGTACTACACATACAATTCATTATCTCATAAGTTTCTTTTCTCTTCAGGTTTGCTTTAAAGAGGAATTGTCACGAAAATCTTAAAATTTAAAACACATAAAAATAAAAAGTACATTACTCCCAGAGTAAAATGAGACATAAATTACTTTTCTCCCATGTTACTGTCACTTACAGTAGGTAGTAGAAATCTGACATTACCGACAGCTTTTGGGCTAGTCCATCTCTCCATAGGGGATTCTCAGCATGGCCTTCATTTTATATAAAGACATTCCCTGAAAAAGATTTATACAACTGCTCGCTGTACACTATTTTGGCAGTTGGATGGAGCAACTGCCATTCAGTAAGTGCTTTTAAAAATAAAGAAAACCCTGAGACCCCCCTCCCCCCTCAAGTGAAGATTGGCTAGTCCAAAATCTTCCGGTAATGACAGATTTCTACTACTTACTGTAAGTGACAGCAAAATAGGAGAAAAGTCATTTATGGCTCTTTTTACTCTAGGGTATATGTACTTCTTATTTGTATGTGTTTTAAATGTTAAGATTTTCGCGACAGTTCCTCTTTAAGTACTGTAGATTAGGATGCAGTGAGAGGAAGGGATGTGATAGTCGGCCACTCTCACTGCAATCAGTGTGCAGACTGAAGAGCTTCTAAACACTTCAGTTCCATGTTTCTACTTTGCCAGTGTGTAATGTTACTTATTTGTTGGAGTTGCCTCACTTGGTCAGTAGATAAAATATGTGTATGATCGGGCATTTGGGCAGTGTAGGGGTGCGGGAGATTTGGGCGCAGCTAGCTCCACCATAGACCGTAATAGGTACTATGGCTATAGCGGCGCACAGTAAGTAACTTAGGTGCTGTCAGAAGACGGAGCTTAAGTTACTTTTAAAACACTGTAATTCAGCCGGCAGCAATAGCTGGAAACTGAATTACATCATTCCCTACCATCCATGTGGACCTGGAAGGGGAATAGAAATTAACATCCTGAGCGTTACACCGCTCAGGAGGGTTTGCAGCCGAGAGTCCCCCAGTATAATTTTTAGAGATCGCATTGTTTTAATAGCTTCAGCTAGCACTAGGCTAAATTTGCTTGGAAATTGACTTTGGTGTGCCAGCCGACCTTGAATCGTTTGTATTGGATTGATGTCGCTTCTACATCAAGGCTGAGCACCCAATAACCCACGGCAAGGTGTGCCTATCCTAAACCCAATATTGCACTAGGCTAGCTAGCAGTGGTGGCCGGCATCCCTTGATTACTTTTGATGCCCCTGATCGCCGCTAAATACATTACCCAGCCTGGATCCAGCGTTTGGCGCAGCCTCCCCGGACAACTCCGCTCTTCTCTATGGTGAGGATCGAACATGACATCATGATGTCGGGGACGTCATGACATCATGCGCAGACCCGATCCTCCCCATGGAGAGAACCACCCATGTGCAGGGAGGCTGCATGATCGCTAGATCCAGGGGGGTAATGTATTTAGCGGCGATCGGGGGAATCAAAAGTAATCAGGGGATACCGGCCACCACTGCTAGCTAGCTTAGTGCGAGCTGAAGCTATTAAAACAAAAATGATACTGGGGGACTCCTGGGGACAGCCGGCGGTATGCCTGACACAGTGTCGGGCATACCGCTAAGGAGGTTAACGCCATCGGGACTTGTGCAGGAGCAGGGTAAGCCGTATATCGGCTGTATCCTGCCCTCAAGTCTCCCGGCGGCTTTTTCATAGGTATGCGAATAGGGGGCCCTTCAAACATTAAATGAAGGGGGAAGGAATATATTTCTCGGACAGGAAGTGAGAGGATCTCCCAAGCTGAAATGTAACAGAAGAAGATAGGGGTTTATTACCTTCTCACTTGTCTGCGACACTCATCTTTTTCATAGGACATGAGTGGATATCTCTTTAAAAGAGGTCCAGACAAAAATGTAAAAAACAAAAAAAAACAAAACACCCATGGCACAACCTCTCTACTGTAGATAAAAGTGGTTGTTATACCAGATGAAATTGTGCTCCAAACAGAAACCCAATAAATGCATAATGAACTTTGCTTGTCAGTTAGCTAAAGATCCATTCTTTCGTGCACAGTTGGCACAAGTGAGGTATCACCTTGCTCTATCTAACAACCAACCAACAACTGCTGTGATCCCCAGAACCCACCACCAAACCATCAGTCATTTGACACATATGCTTTCTCACATCACACAGGGGAGGCTGACTTTTTTGCACTGTGTTGATTTTTGGAACAAATAAAAACTTGCATTGCTAATCATTGGTGGTTCAGCTGATTTTCAGGATTCTTTCTTTTTCCTTCTCATTTGATACAATTGTCCTGTAACTTGCGTACCTAACACAAAACTGAATTTAAATTGGTGTGCGGATATGTATTCAAAGCATTGTGATACAATGATACTGTCCGTGGCAACACAACGAAAGGGACTTGGTGAAAAGACCCTTAAATCAAGAGAAGTAATAGCGATCACTGCATCAATCACCTGGGCCTTATCAGCTCATAGCTCTGGCCAGCAAATAGTTAAAAATCCCATAATGTGATGTAGGAGCCACTTATGGACACACTTACTGATTTTCTCTGATATGAATTATGCATTCACTATTTTATCGCCTTCGCAGTACATTGCGCTAACTGTGCCTAACTCTAACCATTGCTTTAGTAAATCACCCCCTAATTATTAGTTTCTGCATAATTAGTTTTAGGTGATTTATTCACAAAAAGTCGTTCAGGTGTTAAGGCATGTTTTCATCAGTGCACATTTATGTCATTATTCAAGTAAGAGGAAAGTTTTCTGTTAACTTGGTGCACAATTTAGCCTATAAGGTAATGCATATGCAAGACATCATTCATATTTATATCATGTCATTTAGTATTACTGAATGATTCAGGGCAGCTTTTTATTTGCTGGCATTATTTCTAATGCATGACTTGAAGGGCCGCTATCATGAATGAGGCTGTGTCAAGCAAAAGCTGTTTATTGCTGGCACATATATTGTTCAGCAATAAACCAATAGAAATCAGCAGAGTGAGATGGATTATGATTATTATGATTATCAGAATGGATTATGCTCCCCTAAAAAGAGTGCAGGGACAGGATACATATATGTGCCGGCAGTAAACAGGCTTGACACAGCCTCATTCCTGATAGTGGTCCTTTAGGCTACTTTCCCATGGTCGCATAACATGCCCCTAACGCAACGCATGGTGGTGTTGAAGTTGGACGTCAGATTGAGCTGCGTTATGCAGCTCTCAAAGCAGCCACTCCAGGTTAGTGATAGGAAGTCCGGATCTTTTTAAGGATTCGGATCATTTGAATCGGATCATTGAAAAGATCCGGATCTTTGAACCAAATAATTTGAATCATTTTACTAGGGAAGCAGACTGGGTGAAATGACTAGCAGGACAGGACTTTCCCTGCACTGTACATTCTGTATGATCCTGTTTCTTCCAGACAGACATCCACTGTGAACTGAATCTTTCATTGTGATGATCCTGATGATTCGACTCGCAAAAAAGATCCGGATCAAATGAACGATTCATTCATGATCCGGACAACACTACAGTCCCAGCACGAGTCTCCACAGTGCAGTGAATATTAATTAGCCATGTGGCTGGCCGCAGAGGAGGAGGGGAGACCTCTTCCTCCAACATTACTGAGCATGTGCAAACAGTCTAACGTGGCTTAGCCGAGTATAACGTTCAGCATGCAGCACTTTGCTTAAACCTGCTGCGTTACTATGTAACGCAACGTGGGCACTGAGAACAGCACATTGATTTTACAGTGCTGTGAGTTAGGCTGCGTTACTGGCTGCTGTAACGTGGGACTTTAACGTCCCACTGTGAAACCAGCCTAAAAGCAGTAATGTCAGCCACAAAATCAAATTCCATTTACCCACTGCTCTGTGTTTATTATTATGTAGTCTTCTTCATTCTGACCCTGCATTAAAAGCATTCCAATATACAGTAATCATAAATGTTTATCTCAGTCAGCCTTGCTATCTTGTACATTGCTGGGTAGAGGGAAGCTTGTTATCTCCCCTCCCACATTTCTGCTCCTTACTGATTGGCTGAGGGCAGCTCAGTGTGACATGAGGCTGAGAAGGGAAATACACCTCACCCCTCTGCAGAAGCTGCTGAACTTTGATGAGGCCCCCCTAATGTTCACACACATTCCTGTGCCTCTCCTTGGTGTTCCTCATCCTCACAGCCTGGGGGGCCCATCTTTCAAGGGTCATAAAACAAGTGTGGCCATCATAATCTTCATACCCATAACATGCGTGGCCACAAAAAACACCTTATCTGGAGTATCAAAGGGAGGGATGGTTAGTAGTCGGTGGACCCCACCTCTAGGCCCTCCTGCAGTCACAGGGGCTGCTCCCCTGTAGCTACGACTCTTTTTGCAGTTATATAAGCATACAATAATAATAATATATAAAAAAGATATAGATATGTAAGTGGATAAGGATGTTTTTCTTTCCTTCCTTGAGATAAGTATAGAGAAGAGAGAGCACTTGAAAGCGCTACCATATTTTTTCATTTCCGAAGCATTTGTAGTGCAGAGGCTGTAATGTTCGGTAAAGGGACAATATGCTGTACCAACTTGAATTATTGATCGTGCACGTTACAGGCAGCCTCTTGGTACATCATGCTATTTTTAAGCTTGTGGCAGTGACTTTACATTTGTATCTTGTTCTGTAGATCAAATATATGTTGCTAAGGTATAGAATAGAGACACTTCAATGCTCGTACACCATGCTGTACACCAGAGTCCAGACCTCTGCAGCTGCGTCACTCCTTCTGAGCCATACGGCCAGGTCTCCTGCTAGCCTCAGTCTGTACAGCTGAAGGACTGTAAGCAAAAAGAGGAAATTAGTGCAATAAAGTTTCATTCCGTCATTAAACCGCAGAGAGAACATTTTCTTTCTGAATGTTTTAAATTACTGACCAAACTAAACTTTCTTCTGTTATTCGGCTCGGTGTAGTCATATCACAAAGGGATATCAAAACTTGTAGTCACCTAGTAGTTGGCAGCTCAGTTTTTTTAAGTGCATAGATTATCTACTGTCTGTGTCTGTAGCACAAAAATCTAACTTTACATTAACATACATTGTCCTTACCAAATTGCATTATCCCCTTCCAATTCTGTATCAGACTTCGTACGATACGGGCATTTTCCAATAGTGTAATAGTGTAATCTGCTAATTATGGTAATGCACAATTTTGCATACATTTTCACAAATACAACCATACGTAATTACGATTTGGACATTCAACTGATTTTGTGCAATCCATTCGTAATTTTGAATAGTTTGTGCACAAACTTATGCAAACTTTAGTTGTTGATAACAAAGCCCCTATAAATGCTATTGTTGTCAAAATTGCTATTTATATTAACCTTTTCACCTCCCTCGGGACGAGTAACTACGCCCCTGCAAAATGCCACAACTCTGTTCAGGGGTGTAGCTACTACGTCCCTCCCACCGCGCCTGCCCCCCCACCTCCTGCCAATTACCGCCGCTCATTACCGCCGATCGCCCGTCGCTAGATCAATGAATGGGAAAACAAATCCCATTAATTGATCTAATTCCCCGTCTGAATGGCTGCAGCTGTCTATTCAAACGGCTCTGCCATTCATGAATCCCGTACACGTAGTGTTTCCGTTTCCGTACTAACAGTACGGAGCTGCGGAGCTGAAGTCACCACTGACTTTCTTGTGGCCAAATTGTAATATTACATCCCCCTTTTTTATTTTTCAGTTTATCATAAATAGTTACTTTTTTTTTTTAATTATTTTTTTTTAATTAACCCCTGACCTCCCACACTCCCCTAAAGTTACCATTTTTTTTTTTATAAAAATAAAAAATTACAAATAAAAAATATACATAAATTAACCTTACATAACCTTAGGGACTGAACTTTATACAAAAACTGTATACTGCAATTACTTTATAAATCATGGGCTTAAAATAGGGATAGACGCAAAACTGAAAAAATGCACCTTTATTTCCAAATAAAATATTGGCGCCATACATTGTACTAGGGAAAAATTTTAAACGTTGCAATAACCGATACAAATGGGCAAATAAAATGTGTGGGTTTTAATTAAGGTAGCATGTTTTATTTTGAAACTATAATGGTCGAAAACTGAGAAATAATGAATTTTTTCAATTTTTTACTTTCTATTCCCATTAAAACTGAGTTAGAATAAAATAATTCTTAGCAAAAAGTACCCCCCAAAGAAAGCCTAATCAGTGGCGAAAAAACAAGATATAGATTGTTTCATAGTAATAAAGTTATAGGTGAATGAATGGAAGGAGCGCTGACGGGTGAAAATTGCTCTGGTTTTTTGAGAGGAAAAACCCTTTGAGGTGAAAAGGTTAGGGAGAACAAGACCTTGTAGTTTTTGAGAAAATCGATTTTGAATAAGCAAAAGAAAAATAATTTTTTTAACTCAGCAGCACTGCAGTGCACACAAACAAATGACCCTGTAGCAGAGTAAGCAGACAGGGTCATATGCATAGCGCAGCTTCCACCGCATGCCCCTTGCCAAGTGACATACTCCCTGCTGGACAGAAAGTACGTCACTAGGATTCCCAAGATCCCTGTCGTATCCCATCATTCTGCCATGTGCTGCAATGCTGCCGCCAACCTTTTTAAAAGGTTTGTGTTGCCCATTGACTTACATTTCTTCAGCCGCCACGGAAGTCCGGCGGTAACACACTGTTACCCCTGCGGCTCACACGGTAGATAGGGCACTTCCGGCACAACGCAACGACTCAAAGAACTAAGACCATTTTGAAGGCAAAGGGAGGCCCTACTCTACGTATTAGTATATTGCTCCTAATAAAGTATGCAGTGAGCTTATATCAACCCCTCCTTCCCGTTCTTCCTTGCCTAGTAAGTCACGGAAAGCAAAAGTACTTGCTACTTACCAGGCTTCTATTTTTAGCCACTTTTGGAATGCTGATCTAATGTTAGAAGGTCCATGGGCTGCATACATTTAGTAAAGGTGCCAGTTGAAAAGAGCACAGGAAATAGCCAATAGTCGAGTATCAGAAAAATTACTGATATTCTACTACCTATCATGTAGTATAATATTGGTGATATTTACTGATACTATACTATGAGCTAATTAAACCCTACTCTTACACAGTATTCTCCCTGTTATTGATGCCTAACCCTAAGACCTCCCTCGGGGGGGCCTAACTTTAAACCCCCCCTTTCCCCAGTGGTACCTAACCTTAACTGCTACCCAGTGGTGCCTAACCTTAACCCCCGCCACCCATGCCTAACCCTACCTGCCATCATCTTGTTGTAAAGTGCACCAGATAAAATTGTGGGTGTCAGGACTGCTCACTATTTTATTGGGCATCCCTTTCAATAGGACGTGTCTTGTGCCCTTTTCAGCTTCTCCCCATGGGCTGGTGAGTGATAAGGGCTTGTGTAGGCAGCTCATCGCCTCTTCCCTTCACATACATACGCTTTGTCTTTACAAGTCTGGAGGAATGTCTGGCGGATAAGATTGGCATCTATTTCTACAAGTTCTTATATCTTTGGTATTTATTTTGACCTCTTTTTTTGTATATAGAGGCTTAATGCTCTTGCATAAAAAGTCATTGAATAGAACTGCTAAGATTTGCAGGTTCATCTTGACAATTTACAATTAATTCCTACTAAGTTACAGCTGTATTTATTTCAAGGCATTCAGGACATTATTGTGATAAATATATACCTCTAAAATTTTCAATAAAAAAAGAAGCTTTTGGATGAATGGATAAATGAATGAGAACTCTGAATTGCTGTAATTAGTTTGTTCTCATTATGTACGCATTTGCGTATTTTGCTCATCAATTTGCAAATTCCTCCAATTCGATCTTCAAACAAAAAAGGGGGGAAAATGAAGAGGCACCTAAATGTAATGTACAGTGTTCATAGCAGAAAACGCAATTCATTACCGCGGCAGCAGAGAAAGCGCGATCGCTCTGCTGCTCATGTCTTAAATTTCACAAGGAAATAAAATGAACATCCATCTGAATTTATTAAAATCTGGAGAACAATAATCCCACTTTTCTTTCTTTAATTACAACCAGTGGTTGTGGGCTTGTGAAATAAATTCTAGGAGCACTGAGAAAACATGAACTGCTTTGCTTTCTCTGTGCTTTGACTCCTCATAAATAACCAGGCTGTGTTTTATTGAAATGATTTCATTGCAGTGCATGCCAGTGCATTACCCAAAAAAGCATCTGTCTTATTTTGTAGCTGTTGGTATGTGCACTTTGTACGGAGCCTGGTAGTGACTTGCTGAAACGTAGGCTATAAATATGTTCTACTTTTCATCTTACGAAGGACCTTTCTAAAGAACTGTGTTTCATGAATACAATACAATAACATTTTGAAAGCGCTTTTTTTCCAATAGGACTCAAAGCGCATAGAAATGTCTCAAATCAGCACATAGTTGCAGGATGAACTGTGTTGCCAGGGCCAGCCTTACCATAGAGGCAAAGGGAGCCTCAGAGCTTGAAGGGGTCCTCAAGTATCTCCCCCCCAACTTAACTGTTGCTCCCCGGGGCCTGTGTAGAGTCTCTGGCAAAGTAATATCTCACCTGTGCTGGCAGGTGCACTCTTCTTTCAGATGCTGGCCCTGTGCCATCTTCATTCTTCACCCTCTGCTGGCTGCATCATAACATGTGCCACGTCATGGAAGAGAGGCGCCCTTGTGAGGATGAAGATGGGGAGTGCATGGTACAGAATCATAGCAGCAAGCTCAGGGGCCCTGGGGGGAAATTTGGCTGCAACAAAGGGCCCCCCTAATGCCGTTTTTTAGTCAGAGGGTGTCTGTTGGGGGAGCCCAGGTTAATTTTTCCCAGGGGCCCCATTTTTGCAAGGACCAGCCCTTTGTGTTACAGAGGAAATAGTCAGGTGTTCATAAATGTCAGACTACACAGGTAGCTTTTCAGTTACAGACTTAAATTGGCAGGTCCTCCAGCAGTGATGTGTATTTCACTCAATCAGGTGTGCCTCCAGGTATTAGAGCTCTTGAAACATGTTTTCTATCATTTTTCCAGCCGGTAGAATTTTTAAAATTTTCCAAGTTCGCCTCCCCATTGAAGTCTATTGCGGTTCGCGAACTTTTTCGCGAACCGAACCTTTCACGGAGGTTCGCGAACCTAAAGTCGGAGGTTCGCGACATCTCTAGTGAAGCATTGGTGTTATGTGAATTATTGAAATAGTACTGAATACTACAATGGGGAGGTATTAGAGGAGCAGGGATTGTAGCAGGTATTATAATGATGTGAATCCATGATGAGCACATAAAGGTCGCACGTTGATTATCTGCTGACACATTGTTTTTAGTCATTTTACTTTATCCTTATTGTATGTTGGCTTCTTTTCAGTAATGAATAGAACTAGTTGCAGTGAGTTTTGTGGTGCTAGCATTGTATTATATATAAATATAATTACTATCACGTATTTGCAGCGTACCGAGTTAAGACATAGTGACTCAGAACTGCAAAAATATTTGTAAGTGTATAAAGGAACCTAAAAGCCCCCTGCTAAAAAACAAATCTAAAGGTAGCCATACACCTGAAGATTATGGGCAGATTCGACAAAGAGACACATTTATCTCTAATTGAATCTGCCCATATACTGCAGGCCGATTCCCATCCGATTTCAGCATGAAATCTTTAGGAAATCGGCTGAGCCCGCTGCGTCCGCCCTGCAGTTGCCCACCAATATATAAATGTGCCCCCCCTCCCAGTGCGTGCATTTATACATTACCTGTCCTGTAGCAGCCTCCGTGCGGTGTCCATCCATCTCTCTGGGTTCTAACAGCCGCCTACATGCGTACACACCAGCGTGTATGCGGCTATTAGAACCCGGAGAGATGGATGAACACAGCGCAGAGGCTGCTACAGGACGGGTAATGTAGAAATGCCCAAATGGGGGGGCAATTTTTATATGTTATGGCGGCAGCGGCGGGGGTTTCGTCATTGCTCGTTCCGAAATTGGGCGCTGTACCGCCACACATCAGATCAACCAACTTCAGCCTTATATCTTGCAGCATGCGAGGTCAACAATGCGACTAATTTTTGTCCGGAAATTTGTCGCTTTGTCATTCAGGCATGCACTTTGCAGCACCGATTTTCATCCAATTCTAATCTAATAATCAAATTGGATGGTCGATTGGCCACCAAGTCGCCTGATGTATGGCCACATTTAGCTAAATTTTAAAAAAAATGCTTTTTTAAAAACAAAACAACAAAAAAGAAAGAAAGAACAAGAAAAAAAACCTTCATGCTGTAAAGCCCTGATGGTCAGAAAAGTACTCAGAAAGCGCTCGCATTGGGCTCAATTCTGAAAGCATTACCGCATTCGGTAATGCAGAAATACCACTGATTTTACCAAACTTCTAATTCTGGTAGCCTGTTATCACTAGAGTTGGGCCGAACCTCCGATTTTAGGTTCGCGAACTTCTGCGGAAGGTTCGGTTCGCATTAAAGTTCGCGAACCGCAATAGACTTCAATGGGGATGCGAACGTTGAAAAAAAAAATTATGTTGGCCACAAAAGTGATGGAAAAGATGTTTCAAGGGGTCTAACACCTGGAAGGGGGCATGGCGGAGTGGGATACACGCCAAAAGTCCCCGGGAAAAATCTGGATTTGACGCAAAGCAGCGTTTTAAGGGCAGAAATCACATTGAATGCTAAATGACAGGCCTAAAGTGCTTTAAAACATCTTGCATGTGTATACATCAATCAGGTAGTGTAATTAAGGTACTGCTTCACACTGACACACCAAACTAACCGTGAAACGCACCGCAAACAGCTGTTTGTGTAGTGACGGCCGTGCTGGACTGGTGCGCACCATGGCGAGAGTGCAGGTTTTGGTGGCTTTACAGCCCATATGGTCGCCTGGCTGATGTAGCTGAATGACAGAACAGTGACTGTCCAGCTGATCAAATTTGGTCTGACCACAATGAAGCAACGACCTTATTATCTTTTGTGTGCCCCCCGAGACACTCATCTAGGCGCCGGTCATTGCTTCATTGTGATACGCAAGCCCCTTCACCACGGCAAGGTAATGATCACGAAGGGGAATGGGCGCATGTACATGCCTTTTCTTTTGTTGTTGCAGCTGCCCGCAGTGCAGCCAGAAAAATTAGGCAGTCATGTACACGCACCAGAAAAATTATTACAGCAGCCGCTGCTAGCAGCGGCCTAAAAAATTCAGCAATCCGCCTGGAGTCCCGGACCCTGTTGGTGGTGGCAGAGAAGGTAGTCAAGCGGCCTGCAGGCAGACATGCTGTGTGGAGGGACTGAGAGCGACTTAGTCTTCTTGGGGCAGGCCAGGCAGCCAGTCACACGGCGTGCAGGCAGAGATGCTGTGTGTGCGGGGACTGACTTAGTCTTGGGGCGGGCAGCAGCCCTCCGGGATCCATGCCTCATTCATTTTGATAAAGGTGAGGTACTTAACACTTTTGTGACTTAGGTGACTTCTCTTCTCAGTGACAATGCCTCCAGCTGCGCTGAAGGTCCTTTCTGACAGGACGCTTGCGGCAGGGCAGGAGAGAAGTTGGATGGCAAATTGGGACAGCTCTGGCCACAGGTCAAGCCTGTGCACCCAGTAGTTCAAGGGTTCCTCATCGCTGTTCACAGCAGTGTTTACATCCACACTTAAGGCCAGGTAGTCGGCTACCTGCCGTTCCAGGCGTTGGTGGAGGGTGGATCCGGAAGGGCTACGGCGAGGCGTTGGACTAAAAAACGTCTGCATGTCCGACATCACCATGAGATCGCTGGAGCGTCCTGACTTTGACTGCGTGGACACGGGAGGAGGATTAGTGGCAGTGGTACCTTGCTGGCGTTGTGCTGTCACATCACCCTTAAAGGCATTGTAAAGCATAGTTGACAGCTGGTTCTGCATGTGCTGCATCCTTTCCACCTTCAGGTGAGTTGGTAACAGGTGCGCCACTTTGTGCCTGTACCGAGGGTCTAGTAGTGTGGCCACCCAGTACAGCTCATTCCTGTTGAGGTTTTTTATACGGGGGTCCCTCAACAGGCAGGACAGCATAAAAAGACGACATCTGCACAAAGTCGGATCCAGTACCCTCCATCTCCTCTTGCTCTTCCTCAGTGACGTCACGTAAGTCAACCTCCTCCCCCCAGCCGCGAACAATACCACAGGATGGTTGAGCAGCACAAGCCCCCGGCGACGCCTGCTGCGGGTGTTCTCCTGCCGCCGTCCCCTCCTCCTCCCCCAAAGAAACACCTTGCTCATCATCCTCTGAGTCTGACTCATCTTCTGCACACGACTTCTCTTCTTCCTCCTCCTCCCCCCTCTGTGCTGCCGCAGGTGTTGAGGAAACAGCTGGGTCTGATGAAAATTGGTCCCATGCCTGTTCCTGCCGTAACGGTTCCTGGTCACGCTCATCCGCAGCTTCATCCGCCACTCTACGCACAGCACGCTCCAAGAAGTAAGCGTAGGGAATTAAGTCGCTGATGGTGCCCTCACTGCGGCTCACCAGGTTGGTCACCTCCTCAAACGGCCGCATGAGCCTGCATGCATTTTTCATCAGTGTCCAGTTGTCGGGCCAGAACATCCCCATCTTCCCAGACTGTTTCATTCTACTGTAGTTGTAGAGGTAGTGGGTGACGGCTTTCTTCTGTTCTAGCAGGCGGGAGAACATGAGCAGGGTCAAATTCCAGCGAGTCGGGCTATCGCAAATGAGGCGTCTCACCGGCATGTTGTTTTTCCGCTGAATTTCCGCAAAGCGTGCCATGGCTGTGTAAGACCGCCTCAAATGCCCACAGACCTTCCTGGCCTGCTTCAGGACACCTGCTAAGCCAGGGTACTTTGCCACAAATCTTTGAACAACTAGATTCATGACATGTGCCATGCAGGGTATGTGTGTCAGCTTCCCCATATGCAAAGCGGCAAGCAGATTGCTGCCGTTGTCGCACACCACGTTGCCTATCTCCAGGTGGTGCGGGGTCAGCCACTCATCCACCTGTTTCTTAAGAGCAGCCAGGAGAGCTGCTCCAGTGTGACTCTCCGCTTTGAGACAAGACATGTCTAAGATGGCGTGACACCGTCGTACCTGGCATGCAGCATAGGCCCTGCGGAGCTGGGGCTGTGTAGCTGGAGAGGAGAACTGCCACTCAGCCAAGGAGGAGGAGGACAGCGAAGAGCATGTAGCAGGAGGAGAGGAGGTGGAAGGAGGCCTGCCTGCAAGCTGTGGAGGTGTCACAATTTGGTCCGCTGTGCCCTGCTTGCCATCGTTCACCACCAGGTTGACCCAATGGGCTGTGTACGTAATGTAGCGGCCCTGTCCGTGCTTGGCAGACCAGGCATCCGTGGTCAGGTGTACCCTTGACCCAACGCTCTTCGCAAGAGATGACACCACTTGCCTCTCAACTTCACGGTGCAGTTGGGGTATGGCCTTTCTCGAAAAATAAGTGCGGCCTGGCATCTTCCACTGCGGTGTTCCGATGGCCACAAATTTACGGAAGGCCTCAGAGTCCACCAGCCGGTATGGTAACAGCTGGCGAGCTAACAGTTCCGCCACGCCAGCTGTCAGACGCCGGGCAAGGGGGTGACTGGCCGAAATTGGCTTCTTCCGCTCAAACATTTCCTTCACGGACACCTGACTGCTGCTGTGGGCAGAGGAGCAGGAACCGCTCAAGGGCAGAGGCGGAGTGGAGGAGGGTGCCTGTGAAGGTGGAAGGGAGAAAGCGGCAGAAGCAGATGATGCACCTGAAGGAGGAAGAGGAGAAGGAGGGTGACTTTTCTTTTGTGTGCTGCTGCTGCTTTTGCTCAGGTGGCCATCCCATTACTGTTTGTGCCTTTTCTCCAGGTGCCTTCGTAAGGCACTTGTCCCTACGTGAGTGTTGGCCTTTCCATGGCTCAATTTTTGTTGGCAGAGCGAACAGATGGCTTTGCTCCGATCTAAGGCACACACATTAAAAAATTTCCACACCGCTGAGCCACCCTGGGATGTGGGCACTATGGGGACCTCAGCAGCTGATGCTGAAGGGCAAGTTGGCTGGCTGTACATAGGTGGCGATACATGGTGCCGGACACTCCCACCAGCTGTTTCTGACGAAGAGCTGCCCCAGCTTCTTTCAGCAACTTCTCTCCTCCTACTACTCTCTGACTCCCCCTCTGAACTGTCCCCCTCTTCATCTCCTCTATTGGGAACATACAGAGGATCCCTATCATCGTCATCATCATAATCATCCTGCCCAGCTTCGCTTGCCTCAGACAAATCCAAACATGCACTATCAGTAGGTCCTTCATCCTCCTTACACGTTACATCTATAGTGTTGCCGCGTAACTCAGACATATGAGCTGGTGAAAATTCATCTGGCTGTAACAACAATGGCTGTGCATCAGTGATTTCAACACTAAATAATTCTTGCGAAGTGTCAAATGCAGCAGAAGTGGTGCTAGTAGTAGCGCTGGTGGCTGAGCAAGATGAGGTGTTCTGTGTCGCTAAATACTCAACCACGTCCTGACAATCTTGGGAGGTGATGGGACGTGCCTTCTTCCGAGCACTGTACTGTGGGCCAGGTCCACACGAAATTACATTTACACGACCTCGCGCAGACCTGCCGGGTGGCCTTCCTCTGGCTCTGGCACTACCTCTTCCTCTACCTGTTTTGTCCATATCGGGTATGCACGGAGTGGTACATCACACTGCGTGCACTCACGTAGGTAGGTGGGTTCACTTAACTGCACAGGTATGCGCACTGATGCGGTGGGTTCACTGAACAGAACAGGTATACAGTGGCGGGTTCACAGAACAGGTATGCAGTGGCAGGTTCACTGAACAGAACAGGTATGCAGTGGCGGGTTCACTGAACAGGTATACAGTGGCGTGTTCACTGAACAGAACAGGTATACAGTGGCGGGTCCACTGAACAGAACAGGTATGCAGTGGCGGGTTCACTGAACAGGTATACAGTGGCGTGTTCACTGAACAGAACAGGTATACAGTGGCAGGTTCACTGAACACAACAGGTATGCAGTGGCGGGTTCACAGAACAGGTATGCAGTGGCAGGTTCACTGAACAGAACAGGTATGCAGTGGCGGGTTCACTGAACAGGTATACAGTGGCGGGTTCACTGAACAGAACAGGTATACAGTGGCAGGTTCACTGAACACAACAGGTATGCAGTGGCGGGTTCACTGAACAGTACAGGTATACAGTGGCGGGTTCACAGAACAGGTATACAGTGGCAGGTTCACTGAACACAACAGGTATGCAGTGGCGGGTTCACTGAACAGTACAGGTATACAGTGACGGGTTCACTGAACAGTACAGGTATACAGTGGCGGGTTCACAGTACAGGTATGCAGTGGCAGGTTCACTGAACAGAACAGGTATGCAGTGGCGGGTTCACTGAACACAACAGGTATGCAGTGGCGGGTTTACTGAACAGTACAGGTATGCAGTGGCAGGTTCACTGAACAGTACAGGTATACAGTGGCGGGTTCACTGAACACAACAGGTATGCAGTGGCGGGTTCACTGAACAGAACCGGTATACAGTAGCGGGTCCACTGAACACAACAGGTATGCAGTGGCGGGTTCACTGAACAGAACCGGTATACAGTAGCGGGTCCACTGAACAGAACAGGTATGCAGTGGCGGGTTCACTGAACAGTACAGGTATACAGTGGCGGGTTCACTGAACAGAACAGGTATACAGTAGCGGGTCCACTGAACAGAACAGGTATGCAGTGGCGGGTTCACTGAACAGTACAGGTATACAGTGGCGGGTTCACAGAACAGGTATGCAGTGGCAGGTTCACTGAACAGAACAGGTATGCAGTGGCGGGTTCACTGAACAGGTATACAGTGGCGTGTTCACTGAACAGAACAGGTATACAGTGGCGGGTCCACTGAACAGAACAGGTATGCAGTGGCGGGTTCACAGAACAGGTATGCAGTGGCAGGTTCACTGAACACAACAGGTATGCAGTGGCGGGTTCACTGAACAGGTATACAGTGGCGGGTCCACTGAACAGAACAGGTATGCAGTGGCAGGTTCACTGAACACAACAGGTATGCAGTGGTGGGTTCACAGAACAGGTATGCAGTGGTGGGTTCACAGAACAGGTATGCAGTGGTGGGTTCACAGAACAGGTATGCAGTGGTGGGTTCACAGAACAGGTATGCAGTGGTGGGTTCACAGAACAGGTATGCAGTGGCAGGTTCACTGAACAGGTATGCAGTGGTGGGTTCACAGAACAGGTATGCAGTGTTGGGTTCACAGAACAGGTATGCAGTGTTGGGTTCACAGAACAGGTATGCAGTGGTGGGTTCACAGTACAGGTATGCAGTGGTGGGTTCACAGAACAGGTATGCAGTGTTGGGTTCACAGGACAGGTATGCAGTGTTGGGTTCACAGAACAGGTATGCAGCCAGGAACAAGCTAAGCCTAACTAATCTTTCCCTATGAGAGACAGTCTGCAGCAGCTCGCCCTACTCTCACTAATGCAGGCACACGAGTGACCGTAATGGCCGCCGCTGTCTGCCTTATATAAGGGGGGTGGGGCTCCAGGGGCTAGTGTAGCCTAATTGGCTACACTGGGCCTGCTGACTGTGATGTAGAGGGTCAAAGTTGACCCTCCATGTGCATTATGGGGCGAACCGCAAAGGTTCGCCTGCGGGATGCGAACGCGAACCACGGAAGTTCGCATGGAACCGTTCGCAGGCGAACCGTTCGGCCCAACTCTAGTTATCACATGTAAAAGTGAAGTTCCCGAGCAGTGAGCTAAATTACCGACTTATGAGGTAAAATCCTCCTTAAAAGTCAGTAAATGTGAATTCTGAAAGATAAGAGCGTTTGGTAGAACAAGCAAAAGTAGTTGCTTTTTTAGATCAGCTCTTACCTGCTGGTAACTTCACTCATCCATGTGATAAGCAGTGTGGCTAGTGGGAGTAAGGAGGGTGAGAGAGTTTTCTTGTGTGGTTACTGGCTGATAAGGCTGCGCTGGGGGTGGAGGCATGGCTGCTTGAAAGCAGTCTCCTGCTGGGCGCTTTCACTGTGGTGTGTCATTACACCCTTGCCCGCTATGTGCTCCAGCTGATCCTCCCTGCTTCTGGCTGATCTTCCTGATAGGACTCAGAGACCGCTTAGCACGGAGGGGGATGGTGGAAGCCGGCTACTGCACAAAGCTCCTGCTGCGTGACAGCACAGCACAGCCCTTGTACTCAGCCCCGATGCCGTCTGCCTGCACATCAGCCTTGATCAGTGAGCTGAGGAAGGCAACCCGGAAAATTACCTCACTAGTAGAACGTTTTAAGAATACAGAGGAAGAATCAGAAATACCAAATGTGGTATATCTCCTCATGTTTGTTGTTTTAACGAGTTGAGCCCATTGAGCCCAGAATTGAGCCCATTGTGTCTACAGCCTTAAAGTGCTTTTTCTCCTATAGGATGGAAAGAGCATAGGTTTGTCTTGGATGAGTCATCAGTTTCAGAGTATATCTGAGAAGGGGCTTCATCCATCACCTGGGGCTTCTTCCATCCCCCTGTAGTCTGTCAGCTTCCCCTGTGTCCTCCCAGCCTGATCTGTTGTGCTGCTATTAGACAAGTTAATGTTCTAACCTGGCTGAGTCTCAAGCTATTCCGCATGTGCTTTCCCAGCTCCGTGCCTCCTAGATCATGCTCCTGGGGCCAGTAGCCTTCTGTGCATTTGCAGTTCATACAGACTTGTATTTACACATGCAAATACAGTAGCACAACTGAGGAGGCTTGCAGCCTGGAAAAGCACAGACTTGGGTTGCAGACTTTAATTTGGCTGCAGCAGCACAATGGATTGCAAGGGGGGACACCGACAGAGCTGAAAGACTACAGGGGGCTGGAGGAAACCCCAGGTAAGTAAAAATCCTCTTGTCACCCCCCCCCCCCCCCCCATTCAGGTTTACTTTAAACACCTCCAGGATTAGAGCTACCTTAATTGAATGTGGCAGCATAATAGAAGGTCCTCGCTCCAAAGGTCTTAAGGTGGTCTTTGAGGGAGGGACTTATTTGTTAGATCCTGTTGATCTGAGGTAGTAGGAAGTGTGGTTCAATCCTTCAGGTATCCAAGCCCTTTTGTAAATTGTGTAGGGATTTGAATGTTGGTCCATTTTATGGAGTGAGCAAAAAAAAATCAGTGTTATTTGGCAATGGCAGGGTTGGTTTGTTAGCAATAAGGTAGAAGTACTCTATACTAACTCCATATGGTCCAGATCCTTATTTGGAAGGCTTATCTGTATAGGGCATTGCAATAGTCCAGCCATGATTTGATGTGATGTTCCTTAGGTGAAAGTAGGAATATCACACAACAGCCATGATTCGATTACTGAAGTTTAATTGCCCATCCAATAGTACTCTGCACACAAGGCCAGAGCTATTTAAATCTGAGCTTCTTATTCTCAATGGTGGTGATTGAGACAGAAACTATTTGCAAGTACCGTATATACTCGCATATAAGCCGACCCGTGTATAAACCGAGGTACCCACCTTTCCCTCAGAAACCAGGAAAAAGTTATTGACTCGTGTATAAGCCCCCTCCCCAATAGAGCCCCCTCCACAGTAGCCAGATGTTCCCCTAGTACAAGTCAGCCCCTCTCCCAATAGCTGAATGTGCCCCAGGATCATACAGCTGTGTCTCAAGAAGCCACTAGAGGGCGTCATAGATATGAGGCACAGCGATTGCCACACAGGAAGAATCCCCGATCATTGCACCGCTGACACGTTGCTTGCACACTCTGCTCCACAAGCCAGGGGACACAGCTAGTCTTGAGCAGCGCACTCTGCACACCATGTTGCAGGGGATGGAGGGTACAGACACAGCAGGGAGCCAGCTAGTGAGAGCATGATTACTAGTGCGCAATCCTTACGCTCATCTGCCATTAACAAAACCTGTTCCACTATATGTTTTGCTCCACGGACTCACATATAAGCCAAGGGGGTAACGTTTCAGCACATTTTTTATGCTGAAAAATTAGGCTTATACTCGAGTATATACAGTACTTACCTAAATATGGGAAATAAGAGTGACTCCCATGATGCATCTTTTATGAATTAGTGAATTAGTATATACCTAAAGAGTAAGGCATACATCCAGAGCTAAGAACAGAGAAAATTTACTGGCATTGCAGTTAGCACAAAAGGAGGTGAGAAGGGGTGAAGGCTGCATCCGTTGTATTCCTAAGCAGGCTTTGACCTGAGCTGAAGTAGTCATTTGGCAGTGAAGAGAGAGAGGTCGGCACTGCTGATGTAAACTTAATTCATAGATGGTGCAGATTACAAATGTAACAAACATGCACATACTGGACAATCAGCAATCCAAACAATGCGGGAGGGTGCAGGGTACAAAAGCCTTACGCCCGTTACGTGCTTTGTGTGCTTCTACAAAGGGTTTTACATTATGGGCTTGATTCAGTAAACGGTGCTAACCCAGTTAGCAAGCCTAAAGACTTTGGGCGTGATAACTAGGGTGCTAACTGGGTCAGCACTGTTTACTAAATTTACATCGCGCGCAAAGTCCCACACTGAAAACTTTGTGTGCCCACAGCGTGGTGTGCGCGAAATGTCGCATCGCGGTGCGACGAAAACGGTGCGTTGATGCGCCTATAAGGTCGCATTGCGTGCGACTTTAACGTCACTTGGTGCGACATTAAGGTCGCACCCAATGCAACCTTATAGGCGCATCGGGTGCGCTGTTTTCGCGGTGCGCACGCAAAGTTTTGCGTGCAGGACTGTGCGCGCGATGTGAATTTAGTAAAGGGTGCTAACCCAGTTAGCACCCTAGTTATCACGCCTAAAGTCTTTAGATGTGAATTTATCATGCCTAAACTAACTTTAGGCATGATATAGGGCTTTTCACAGGCGTGCTAACACTTAGCACGGTTTACTGAATCGAGCCCTATGCCTTCTTGCTCATGTAAAGCTGAATAATTGCAAATAGCTTTTGTTTTAAAAAGGCAAAGTTATATTTGTAATAAAGGGCTTTTAGGTTTCTTTGCAGTGGCATACCTATTAAAAAGTTGGATAGCTCTCTATTTGCCATTGCTTTTACCGATCACAGACCACCATTATTGTCAGTATAATTGAAATGTCCTGTTCCTAATAATGGAATTAAATTTTTGCCCACAAAATGCATGTTTCCTGCGTCAAGTCAATGGGAGTGCAACAAAATTGCATATCAAAGGCGTGCTATGGGATTTTGGGGGAAATATATCCGTATTTATTATTGTTTCTCATATACAATTGCAGTTGTACCGTGAAACATGACTGATCCAATGAGAAATTGTGCCACAACGCATGGAAAATTGTATGATGTAAGCAAAGAGTTGTAATCGCATCACGGTGCGTTTGCAATCATAATCACTATTTTTGATGGAAAAAGAACAAAGTTTATCAGTAGAAACTACGTCCAGGAACCATGCGCGCTACCGCGCACTCCCAGCCCGCGGTTCGTTAGCCAGGCAATCAGTGAATCGGGCTATGGAGCCCGATCACTGATTCCTCTCCCCCGCTGAAAAAGTTACAGCATCTCTTGGAAGCTACGCCTTTTCTGGCTGTTACCTCCCCCATGCGTCGCTCTAAGCGTGTGTTACGCTTAGGGTGACATCATGTAAACAAACTCATGGCCGCCATCTTGTGGCCAAAAAGTAATACTACAACTAAAAGTTAAAAAAAAATGAAAATCAACACACATTTACATTATAAACATATTGTTTACCTCCCACCCTCCCAAAACTACCCAAATAAAATTTTTAATATAAAAAAAAAAACCATTACAATAAAAAAAAAAGTAAATATTTACCTAAGGGTCTAAACTTTTTAAATATCAATGTAAAGATGAAATATTTCTATATTTTTATTATTTTAAACTTGTAAATCGTGATAGATGCAAAACGGAAAAAATGCACCTTTATTTCCAAATAAAATATTGTTGCCATACATTGTGATAGGGACATAATTTTAATGGTGTAATAACCGGGACATATGGGCAAATACAATACGTGAGTTTTAACCACTTCTATACCATGAAATTTTGTGCTGATCTGTGCTGCGTGGGCTCTCCAGCCCACAGCACAGATCAGGTTGCAGCCAGGCCGATCAGACTTCCCCCCTTTTTTCCCCACTAGGGGGATGTCCTGCTGGGGGGGTCTGATCGCCGCCGGCTGCTTGCGCTTGCGGGGGGGGGGGGCTCTTCAAAGCCCCCCTCCGCAGTGCTTCCTGGCCTCCTTCCCTCCCTCTCCCTCCCCCTGTGAGCGGCGCAGGACGGATTTCCGTCCTGCGCCTGATGGGATAGGCTTTAGCCTATCAGATGCCGGCGATCCCCGGCCAATCAGAGGCCGGGGATCACCGATCTCCTCTACGGCGCTGCTGCGCAGCAGCGCGTTTACATGTAAACACCGGGGAAGATCATTTACCCTGCAAGACGCCCTCCGTGAACTGACATGGAACGTTTCCATGGAATACACTTCAGGATTCAGGGGCGTACATATACGCACCGAGAATCCGGAAGTGGTTAATTATGGAGGCATGTATTATTTTAAAACTATAATGGCTGAAAACTGAGAAATAATCTATTTTTTCCGTTTTTTATTATTCTTCCTGTTAAAATGCATTTACAGTAAAGTGGCTCTTAGCAAAATGTACCACCCAAAGAAAGCCTAATTGGTGGCGGAAAAAACAAGATGTAGATCAGTTCATTGTGATAAGTAGTGATAAAGTTATAGGCTAATGAATGGGAGGTGAACATTTCTCAAGTGAAAACGACGGACCGCGAATGGGTTAAGTCAGAGGTTGGGTTTACTTCCCTTCATCATATATCTGCTGAATGTTATGATGGCAGAAATGTTTCAACCAACAAAAGCAGGGAAATAATGCTCTATGAAAGGAAAGGAGATGAGGCTGCAGAGTGCTTGCCAATTCCAGATGGGCATGACTTAATATCTTGTCTTTTACCAATCAATATGTTTTCACTAAAATACACTAAAATAGGTTGATGAAAGAAAAAACATGTCAACTGAACAGTGCAGGGAGACATTTTCATTATACACCAATATAAATGTACCTGCTTTAGGTTCCTTGGCAGTGGCATAACTATTGAAAAAAATGATAGCATTCCATTTGCTATGGCTCTTTATTTCTCCGAGGAATATAAACTCCAAGAGTAATTAGCGCAGCGGAAAAGATCATCAGGTCACCTTTGTCATGACTAGACCTCCTTCACACTACTAGAATGAAGATGAGGGCCAGGAGGATTTTGAATGACCCCTCCCACCCAAGCAGTCACTTCTTCAAGCTTCTACTATTGTGTCACCGATTAAGAACCATCCCCTCCAGCACCACCATCCACAGGAGTACCTTCTTCCAGAGCAGCAGCATCGACCAGGTAACCCAGGCAAGTGGTTTGGGTCTAGTGGGTGTCAAGGGGTTCGCCTGTCACCTTCTTTGACCTCTCTTCACTTCAGCTTACTGAAAGGACCACAAGGGGGCCTCAAATCTACTACTTTGCCTAGGGCCCCATTACATCTTAAAGTGGATCCAAGATGAAAAACGAACTATAACAAGTAACTTGTCTATATATCTTAAGTTTAGACGGTTTACACAGCAAACCTAGCTGCAAACAGCTTCAACAGTGTATGATTATTTCTTACTGTGATATGAGAGCAGCCATATTCTGCTTGTCATCAATACACACAGGCAAGCTGCTCTGCATCTCCGCCCCTCAGCCTGTGAAAACTCCACTCCGCTCTCCTCCCCTCTCCTCCCCTCTCTGCCCCTCTCTGCCCCTCTCTGCCCCCTTGCCTTTGAAATCTCTGGCTGGTAACACCTCCTTCTTCGGAAAAAAAACCTCCTCCATCCCAGGCAGAGCTCCCATGAGCACTTGCTACATGGGACTCAGAATGCCAAGGCGCTGGAGGAGCTGTGGGCAAGGCTTGTTTAGTTTATAGGGTATTGGGGTACTAAAAAAAAAAGTATTTTACTTGAGGAATGCCCTATAAACTACATATGCAAGTGACACAATTATGCAATAAGTAAAAGTTTGCAAATGCTGCAATGCAGGGAGAGGTGGGTGCCTGATCTCCTTGCTGCGGCCACCTTGCTCTCTGTGCATGTTGGAGTTGTGGTGGGAGGCTACGGACTTGAGCAGTATTGGAGACAGAGGGGAAGAGGAAGCTTCTGCACTGGAGATGAGCATAGAAGTGAGTGACACTGATGGCTGCTGCGGTGTGGAGGTGAGGGGGGGGGGGGGGGAGTGGGAAAGGCGGGTATTAAGGGAGTCATCTGGGCTACCTATACTGGAGAATGAGGGGAAGGGGTCATCAGGCTACCTATATTAGAGGGAAAGAGGGGAAGGGTCATCCGGCTACCTATACTGGGGGGCATCAGGCTACCTATACTAGAGGGAAGGGGGAGGACTCATCTGGCTACCTGTACTGGAGGGAAGGGGGAGGGGTAATCTCGCTACCTATACTGAAGGGGGGGCGGCTGGTCACATTGGCCTTGGGCGGTAAAGAGTACAAATCCGGCTCTGATCGTGAGGCACCCAACTGCTAAGGCACCGATGTGAACGTGCCATTACAATTAACAGCAAGATTCCCAATATCCAGCACAGGCAAGGACTGCCAGTTGTGTGTGCTTGCTGGTTGCTTGGCCAAAAATAGCACAAACCTCCCCGGTGCAGAGAAGAAACTACTTACTGATCCTCCGGGCACCGTCTTCAATACTTCCTGTAGCTCCCACTGGCTTTCCGGTATCCTCTGTGAACAAGTCCTTCATACCATGCAACCGGATGTTGGTCACAAGACATGCTGGGACTCATGCATAGACGCAAGGAAGCCGCTGGGAGCTACAGGAATTGTTGAAAGCGGCGCCCACAGTATTGCTAAGTTGCTTCTGCTGCTGCAAAGCTTTGCATATTGCTAAAATGTCCCCATTATTCCCTTCAAGCATGTCGGTTAGTTGAGACTTCCAGTTGCCTGAGTTCCCGATAATGAGGGTCTTGCTGTATTTGCATTGTGTTAGCTATGTAATAATATTGTCAGATACAATGTGTCACTATGAACGTAGCCTCAATCAAGTTTCATAAGAAGAAAAGGAAGAAGAAACACATTTTATAAATGGATATCAGATGTCCATTGAAGCCCGTGAGGCCCCTTTTTACACTTGTTCTATTCCCTTGCAGTGTGATTGTTATAAGATCGCAACGGCCCCAAAAAGTCACACAGTAGCGTTAACATGCTGTACTGTGAGACATACTTTCCAATGAAAGCATGCCTCACTTCGGGGGTTCACCGCATTCAGTTCACTGTTACACTTGCAATGTTAAGTCAGGACCCGTCGCACCATGCTGCACCGCAAGAGATATTTGCTTAGGGCCCGTTTCCACAACAAATTCTGACCACAATCACTTATGGGTCATTCTCCATGCGTTGTGACCTGATTTTTCATGCAATCATAGTTTAGGGCTGCTTTATACTGAAAATCGCAAAAAAAGTATGATTTTATAATGCGATTTTAGCATGGAGAAAAGCAAAAAAAAAAAAAAATGCCACATGCAGGACATTTGCCATCTGACATAGCCGGATCGAAATGACATAAAGAAGTTTCTGTGATTTTTTTTTTCCTGCAATTTGATCCAATAATGGATCAAAAACACAGAAAATTGCTTCTTGGATAAAACCACCCTAAATCGCTTTGCAATTCTCAGACAATAGGCGGAGGGATTTGATGTCACATAGTAAAATCAAAAGGAAAATTGCATAGTACTGCATGTGCTATGGGATTTTCGTGCACCCCCATTGACTTAACTTAAATGCAGGAAAATTACAGCATGCAGTATGTTTGTATGCCTGTGAAAATTAAATTGCGTCAAATTGCCATTGTGGGAACAGTCCAACACGATTAAATCTAATCTCTGTGTCCTGCTATTGGCAAAGTGTGGCAAAACTCGACCAATCTGATTCTAGGATTGAGATGGCGTTAGTAGGAAAAAGCTCTTAGGCCCAGTGCACACTGGGTGGATCCGCCGGCCGCATCTGCTTGAAAACCCGCGTGGCTAATGTATCTCTATGGGCTGGTGCACACCGGCGGTTTGAGGTTTTTAGCAAGCCGCAAACGTGCCTCTTGCTGCACGTTTGAGGTTTGCTTAAAACCGCTCGGTGTGCACCCGGCAAATATTGGCTCTCTGCTCCCAAAACCGCTAGCGTTTTGATGATCTGCTAGCGGTTTTGGTGTGCACTGGGCCTTACTCTTTTTCCTGCATGATTAGGACAGGTGTAACCCAGGACGTTTTAAAGTAAAATAATAATAATGATGATAAACTTTTTTCAGCACAGTTGCCTCTGCTTTGTGTAGACCAGTCATGAGGCAGATCATGAGGCAGAGGCGGGGGAGCAATGTGTGACAACAGCATGGGAAGACATCGCTGTGGGTCTCATGTGCTTTTCTTACGTGGCATTAAAAATGCTAAAACAAAAAAAATCATAATAAATATGTATTCCAAGGTGATCTTCACAGCCTCTAATGTGCTGGCCGTAGATTAGATATTTCTATTATTATGGGCTTTCAGCTAATTAAATAGCTTCAGATTGGCTCCATAACAGTATTTGAAAGTGCTTAAGAATCATATTAATTTGTTCATTAAACACCATTACATTTTTGCATGTGTAAGAATATACTGAGGGAAGGTTTATTCAATTCCTTTTCTCATACGGTGCTGACTGTCTGGCAATTCTGTTTTCTTTCTGTAGAAATTCCGTGGCATGAACTCAAGTCATTCACTGTTTTTATACTTAAGGTAAGTCTGAAGCGAAAAGAAATTAAAAAATAACAGATACTCACCTAAGACGAGGAAAGGCTCTGGGCCCTATAAAGCCCTCATATTTGTCTCCTCGTCCCGTTGTTCCTGCTCTGGCTCCCCTGCTGGCAGTCTCCGGTCCATCAGTTGGAGACTGCTCTCTTCCACTGCGGGTGGTCTTCGGAAATCTCTGGAAGCACTCAGGCTCTTAAAGGCGTGTCGCTCCATACTGTGCATGCGCGAGTGCCCTCTTTTGTACACTCGTGCGTATGCGGTACAGAGCCACCCATCTTCTGGAGCACTCGGAAAACGAGGAGAGGAACTAGAAGGCTCTATAGGACCCAGCAACCTTCCCTCTCCTTAGGCGATTATCTGTTGTTTAATTTTTGCTTCAGACTTGCTTTAACTCACCTGCTCCTGGAAGAATCTTATTGTATACCACTAATGAGTTTTCAAAGCCAAACATCTAAATCTTCTTTGTTAAAAAAACTGTTGTGAAAAATGTGAATTTTCAAATGTATACAAAAGAGATGCACATTTGTCACAGAGTAAAATGCACTATACATTTCTCCCATGTCGGTGGCACTTACAGTAGGTAGTAAAAAGGATGTAGACAGGCTGTTCTTGGCAGATTTACGGCTATGCTATACTCTATCTACTTTTCAAGGTATGAGTGTACTTAAAGAGAACCTGAGATGAATAAGGAAAGAAAATTCATACCTGGGGCTTCCTCCAGCCCACTTCATCTTGATTGCTCCCCCGCCGTTTTCTTCCGCCTCCTGGATCCTCCGCTATATCTCCCAGTCACTTTGGGAGTCGAGCTCACTGCGCATGCGCGGCTTCTGCCATTGGGAACGTTCTGTCCAGGACGCTCCCGGCCGCCGGGGCACAACGGGGGAAGCAGACTGCCACACTGCGCCGACTGCCCGAAGTTACCGGGAGCTATAACGGACTATCCAGGAGGCAGAAGGGAATGGCGGTTGAGCAATCTAGCTTAAGTGGGTTGGAGGAAACCCCAGGTATACAGTATATGATTATTTTTTTCTTATTCATCTCAAGAACACTTTAAAGAGAAACTCCAACCAAGAATTGACCTTTATCCCAATCAGTAGCTGACACCCCCTTTTACATGAGAAATCTATTCCTTTTCACAAACAGACCATCAGGGGGCGCTGTATGGCTGATATTGTGGTGAAACCCCTCCCACAAAGAAATTCTGAGTACGTACTCTTGGCAGTTTCCTGTCTGTGAACCTTCCTGCATTGTGGAAAATGGCTGTTTACAACCGCCAAAAAAACATGCAGCAGCTTCATCACCTGCCAACAGTAAAAATGTTACCATGTGATAAATGTCAGAATGTAAATCAGGGAGAGGAAAGATTTTACAATGGGCAAACACTGACTAAATCATTTATACATAATTATTGTAAAAATGAAGAACTTTTTTTATTACATTATTTGCACTGGAGTTCCTCTTTAAAGGGAGCCCAAGAACAGCTGCCAGGTGGTAAATTCACTGCCTTGTCAGCTGCCTGTATGAAAGAGACCTAAGTGCAGTCAAACAGTTTTAAAATGTGTAATCCACTAACTATATTCTAATGAGACCCAAGCAAGGTTTACAGTACTAATTGCAGCCCCCAAAGTCAGTATAGTAATTCTGGCAGTAAAACGGCAAGAATAAAAATATAATAAATATGCAATACACTGAATCCCACTGGGGGGGTACATACTGTCCTCCCTATATAAAAGTTTTATATCAAAAGTGCCTGTGTGGATGTACTGAATATGAATGCATATATTTCCTTAACATACACATGAACAATTCAAAGGTCATCAAAATTCATGTCTCATATCTGTATAATTTATAGTGGCATGAGTAAATGAACTTCAAGTGCTGAGATGAGGGTAGATGTGCATTGGACCAAATGGTGACCTGTTCACCAAGAAAAGTTATATTGTGTGTGGAATACAGAATAATGTGGGCATCATGATACTTTTCTATAACTTAAAGTGTATCTGAGATGAGTAAAGAATCGATACTTACCTGGGGCTTCTTCCAGCTTCATGTACTGTGTTGCCTCCCTCGCCATCCTTCCTAGTGGCTCTGTTCCTCTGCAATAGCCCCCCCCCCCCCCGTAATAGAGCTTCAGTCGCGCCAGTCGGGGCACCATGCGCATGTGCAGCCCAGTCCACCCGCACACCCGTCGTGCTCCTATCAGGGGGAGAGCTCTGTGTCTGAACAGTACTATCTGCTACATGAAGACAACTTCGTATCTCTGAAACCTTGTAACTTAAGTCATTTGTAAGTCGGGGACTGCCTGTATAACACAGTACAATACAATATTATACAATCATATTTTTATTCTATATCTATTTATAGATACTATGCTGCTAAATAGCTGTTTATTTTTATGGATATCATTTGAACGTTTCAGTGCAGTGGTATTGCATGTCTTGAAAATATCTCTTCTGTCTCCTTGAAATACTCATGTACAAATTATATGTGAAAAGAAGAACCGAGAGCCAAAATATAGTGTAGTAGGTTATGATAATGGGAAAATAAAGCAGAGTACAATAATATACTCACAAACACGGGTTACCTCCAGGTAACCACTATATAAGCAGGTGGGGAGATTAGCCTGTCCCCACTCAGGATTAAGAAGTCGCTCTCTGTAGATAAGAAGAAATGGGGTATCCCCCTCCACCAAGGGTGGATATTCAATATGACAAAGACAGAGGCGCCAAAAGAATAAAAGCAATACTTAAAAGGTTTAAAAATTGCTGAGGAGGCAGTGGTGGACTTACCTCCAGCAGGCAGACACAACAAGCTGTGTATTTAGAACAAATTAAATTTATTGGTACACTCCGGGGGTAGTCGCAACGCGTTTCGCAGGCAAAAGCCCGCTTCCTCAGGCAATAGTGGACGGAGTACACAACAGCATTAGGTCCGGGTAACACCTGGCGCCAGGTGTTACCCGGACCTAATGCTGTTGTGTACTCCGTCCACTATTGCCTGAGGAAGCGGGCTTTTGCCTGCGAAACGCGTTGCGACTACCCCCGGAGTGTACCAATAAATTTAATTTGTTCTAAATACACAGCTTGTTGTGTCTGCCTGCTGGAGGTAAGTCCACCACTGCCTCCTCAGCAATTTTTAAACCTTTTAAGTATTGCTTTTATTCTTTTGGAGCCTCTGTCTTTGTCATCATGTACAAATTGCACTTTATTTCAGTGACAAAACTAGCATAATATGAACTTTGACTAAAAAATAAAATGGATCCTTGAATACAGCAATGTATGACTTTTAGTATTTCATCTATTTTTTATTACTGATGCATAAACTGTACATTTGCCATCAGAAGCCTGACATTATGGCACTGACCTCTGGTCACATATTTCTCCTGCAGAGTCTACTACACTGACAACTCTGTGATTTCATCTCATTATCATCTGATTTTTTTTTCACCTTCAATGACAAAAATAGTCAAATATATCACCATGTCCTTAAAGAAAGCCGACCATAACTGGTCCTGTGCAGGGCTGTAAAATTGCTGTAGCTATAAAGACATAAGTGTGGTTTATACAACATCTTTTTAAATGCTTGGAAAGGAGTATACATTTGTATTTGCATGTGGAAGGGCTTTTCTGGCATCCAACCTGAAGTGTAAGTTTAAAGGGAACCTAGCACCACTTTTTTTTCTTGGTTTCTAAGAGCTATGAGCTGCGATGTTTCCACCTCCCCTTCTAGCTGCCCATTATTTATCCAGGAGAAGGAGTGAAGATTGCATTTGTGACTTCTCTAAACTCTTAGAAGCACAGTGTACAATCTAACCACGCATGCACGCACGCACGCACGCACGCACGCACACACACACACACACACACACACACACACACACACTTTTGTTTGCTCTCTGCTAATGTGTGCAATACAATATTTACATCAGTCCTTATCTGCATGAAACTTCTGCAGTGGAGCAGGACTCAGGGTGATACAATCTTCTGCGAAACTTTTAAATGCAAAAAGAAGTAGTAAAATTGAAGTTTGTTTTTACTGAGCTACATTGTGGACATGCATATTAAATGTGCTTTTGAGATGATCTGGGTGCTAAAAATGGTGCTTGGTTCACTTTTAAGCTTGGGCAGCAGAACTCAGAGTAGAATGAAGAAAACTGTCCCCCAATCAAGAAAACCGCCAAAGCATTTTCCTGCCCTTCCAAAAGCTTCTAAGAGATTGCATCAAACGTGAGAGGGAGGTGTTTCTTACAGTCGGCCAGTAGGTGTGGCCTGAGAGGTGTTGCATTTGTGTCTGTGCTATACAAACCAGCCTATCACCCTCTACAGAAAGGGTGCAATGAGAAAAAGTTGAGTGTCAGCCACAGTATTAATAATGCCGGCAACAGTGTCAGTGAACAGCAGCTCAAGTTATACTAAAGCTTTTTTGAGGCTCATCTTATTATATACTGGTAGAAAAATGAAATTCCTCATGCCGGAGTCATTATTGCATGACTATGCCAGTGTCAATCACAAGCATGCTCAAGGCAGGATTTATACTTTTTCTGTCCCACATTCCTTGTTGCTCCCTATCTATGTGCAACAGCACCATTCCCATTCCATGTGTAGCTGCCTCCTCTGTGTGAAGCTGAAGCATAATTGTACAGCAATCCCTCTCTATTATGTTCATTACTTTCAGCAGCATCTCTTCTCTGCTATAAGTTGCTATATAAGGCCCCACTGAAACCTTTGAATGTATTGCAGCTCAACTGTCAGCAGAAGTAAACATCAACATATTGCTCATATACCGCCCCCCAAAAAATGGTCCAGCCTTTCTTAAGGAAATATCTGAACTCTTATCCTGCGTAACAGTGGAACACCCTAGATGGATCATCCTGGGAGACTTCAATGCATGGGTGGATGATCACGACTCCCAGCTAGGAAGTGAACTACTTCTCATAATGAGTGAACTGGGTCTCTCTCAGGCTGTCAACCTCCCCACCCACAAGAAAGGGCACACCCTGGATCTTATATTTCATTCCGGACTTTTAATATCACACATGGATATAAACCCAGTGGTATGGTCAGACCACCACACCATTCACTTCTCTCTGACAGCACCAGCGATAAAAAACAGAGGGAAAGAACTCATAAAATACTGTTCACTGAAAGATGTCTCACCCCAGCACGTTCAGAATATCCTCAACTTCGACGCATTAACCAATCATTGCGCAGACCCAGACTCCATGGTCCTGATATACAACCATGCAGTGTCATCTGCCTATGACGCCCTCGCCCCAGTTCGCATCAAACGATCTACACCACTTCACCATGCACGGTGGTTTGACAGCTCACTAAAGGACCTAAAGAAAGAAGTGCGCAGACTAGAAAGGAAGTGGCGAAAATCTCAGAATTCAAAAGATAAACACACCCTTGTCTCTCACCAGGAAAGCTACCAAAATGCGATCACCAAGAAAAAATCCTCCTACCTATCACAGGAGATCGCAAAGGCCGCCAACAGACCAGCCCAACTATTCCGCACAGTTGATAGACTATGTAATCCATCCTGTCTAAAACCCACTATAACTCCCTCAAAGGAGCTATGTGAGAAATTTGCCTGCTACTTTGCTGACAAAGAATCTTCTATTCGGTCTCTCATTCAGTCCACAGCACCCAAGACTCATGCAACTAATGGAAATAGCTGCAAAAACAACCTAACACCCTGGACTGATTTCAAAAGTATTAGTGAGGAAGAGATCTCAGACATCCTCTGTCGTCTCCGCCAGACAACCTGCGACCTGGACCCTGGACCAACTAAACATATGCTGAAATGCCCTGACCTGCTTGGTCCAGCATTTCACAAAATAGCAAATTGCTCTCTGCAAGCAGGGAGGTTTCCTACCTCTCTAAAAGAAGGAATCATCAAGCCCCTTCTTAAAAAACCTTCCATGGATCCAGATGCTATGAGCAGCTACAGACCTGTCTCCAACCTCCCCTTCTTAGGTAAAGTTATTGAAAAGGCTGTCTATCTGCAACTTGAAACCAGGCTGTCAGTAAACAACATCCTGGACCCTCTACAATCTGGCTTTAAGAAACACCACAGCTGTGAAACAGCCCTCATCCAAGTCTGCAACGATCTGCTCATGGCAAGGGACAGAGGGGAATGCTCCATCCTAATCCTGTTGGATCTCTCAGCTGCTGTTGATACAGTTGACCATGAAATCCTGCTTAACAGACTGCAGGAGTACTGTGGCATCAGTGGATCAGTCCTCCAGTGGTTCAGATCATTCCTGACTGACAGAACACAGAGAGTATCCCTAGGAATTATAATGTCCAAACCTGCACCTCTACAATTCGGAGTGCCACAAGGATCAATCCTATCCCCTCTGCTGTTTGCAATCTACATGTTGCCACTCGGTACACTTATCCAACGACATGGCCTGACGTACCACTGCTACGCCGATGACACACAGCTATACCTGTCCTTCAAACCTGGTGGAACAGACCCTACCCCAAAAATAAACTCTTGCTTAGCTGAGCTTCAGGCATGGATGAATGATAACTGGTTGAAACTAAATGCTGACAAAACTGAGGTCCTGTTTGTCCAAAGCCAGTGCTCGCCATCAAAACAGCTCTATCCTAAAGCAACACCAATCGGGATTGGGAATTCAGACATAAACAGCTCCAACCTTGTGTGCAGCCTTGGCGTACTAATCGATGGGGAATTGAGTTTCAGAAACCAAATTTCATCTGTAGTCAAATCTTCCTACTTTCATCTGAAGAACATTGCAAAGATTAAACATCTGATTCCCCCAGAGGATCTTCCAACCCTAGTCCACGCCTTCATCACATCACGGCTGGACTACTGCAATGCCCTTTATGCTGGCCTCCCCAAAAAGGACCTGCGTCGCCTGCAATTAGTGCAGAATGCTGCTGCCAGATTGCTAACAAACCAGCCTCGCCACTGTCACATTACACCGATCCTTCGCTCACTGCACTGGCTACCAGTAGAATGGAGAATACTCTTCAAGATTGGACTGCTGACATTCAAATCCCTGCACAATCTGGGCCCTGGATACATGAAGGACTTGCTGAAGCTGCACCGGACCTCTCACAACCTCAGATCAGCAAGTTCTATAAACTTGGTCACTCCCAGAGTGCACCTCAAAAAATCTGGAGACAGAGCCTTCTGTCATGCTGCCCCTACTCTTTGGAACTCCCTACCACACCCAGTAAAGACAGCACCATCCCTGGAGCTATATATCCAGACTGAAAAGCCACCTGTTTAGCCTGGCATTTCCAGATTTATAAAATTCTTTCTCTGTACCACGATGGTTGGAGCCATGCTTATGCGCTTTGAGTCCCACGGGAGAAAAGCGCTTTACAAATGTTATTTGTTGTTGTTGTTGTTGTTATCAGTTGGAACCCCCTTCATTTCCAAGTTACTCTACTATAATTCAGCAACCTGTTTTCCATGTCCAGATTCCTCCTGGATAGCAGCCTCTGAAGGTCTGGACGTTTATAGCCCTTTCAAAAATCAGTGAGTGAATATTTTAATGGACATCATGCAAACTATTACTCATCATGTTATACATAACTCATGTTATGCACTCACGCTGTGTGTAGCATGTGAGGCCCCCAGCACTCATGCAGGCATTGATGTGGACGCCTCTGTATCCATTCACCACACAAAGCTTACTGCCTATCTCTTTCATGCGCAGTATGCTTGTGTGGTTATTCCCCATACACCTTATTCATTCTTTCTCTTAGAAATAGGATGATTCACTATAGTGTCCCTTTAAAGTGGACCTGACCTCTTGCACAGGACATAAGGAAAACATAGATCCATGCACCATGTATGTATTTAGTGAGTTTAGCCTGTTTAATTCCCCCTCATTTGTGTCTAGTCACAAGTTGTAATTTAATCTCTGCCCTATGTCACATGACTGCCACGGCAGAGATGGCAGATAAGTTAATTTGAAAGTATAGGCTGTTAACAATATGTCTGCTTCCATGAATCAGGAAGTAGAAACAGTGCAGATTTATTTTCGGATTATCTCAGCTGTAGGAAAGGGCTGGTGCACACCATGAGCAGTTCTGAGCGTTTTTAAAAACACTTGTAGGCTGAAAACCGCTTGGCTAATGTATTTCAATAGGATGGTGCACACCAGAGTGATTTGTTTTTTCCCCAAACGCAAACGCGGGTCCTGCAGCACTTTTGCAGATTTTTGAGGCGATTCTGCCTTAATGTTAAGTATAGGAAAGTGGAAAACTGCTCTGAAAAACGCTAGATCAGAGCGGTTTTGCAGGCGTTTTTGTTACAGAAGCTGTTCAGTAACAGCTTTACTGTAACAATATATGAAATCTGCTACACAAAAACGCTCCAACAAACGCTCCAACAAATCTCTCTAAACATGCATAGAATCGCTCTGCAAAGCCTCTTCAAAAACCGCTAGCAATTGCGGATCCGCTAGCGGTATTTGGTGTGCGCTGGCCCATAGAAATGTTTTTCTGGAAAGATTTTTATGCTGCTGTGCATCTTTTAGAGCAGAGAGGATGTTCTGAGTTCAGGTCCACTTTATAGGATGAACAGCATTGTCACTTTATAGTGCTGGTGGTGTTTGCTCCCACTGGTCCCTAATCTACCATGTTGCTTCTGCACACCATAATGCCCAAATGGTGCCAAAATTGCCTGCTTCTTTAAAAACTACTGCCAGGAGCCCAGAAGGTTCTACATGACACTGATGAAGGCTTGGGTGGAGGATGGGTGCTTTTCCGGCAAGCACATGTACCTGGCATGAGTTGATCCCCGTCGGTGCCGGATACTAGGGACTTTGCTGTACTTTACCTTTGATCATGTATTCTGCTTTAACTAAGATAAGATTAAAACTTATTAAAGCTTAGCACAACTGTGAAAGATAACACAACAGCAGCCATGGATGCTCCCACCAAATGCATGCTTGTATTTAACCATATGTAGTGTGACTTTATTAATAGACTGTAGTGTGACTTTATTTATAGGCTACTCTAAAGCAAAAATATGGAGGCTGCATAACTGATCTTCTCCAGAAAATTATTACTTCTTGGCCGCCATCCAACTTTTTGGCTTAAATATTTGTCCTAATCTCCCCCCCCCCCCCCCCTTCAAAATTGGCCTATGATAAAAACAAAATTGGCATAAGACTATAACCATGGCAGGATAAGATTCCGAGCTCCTCTGAGGGCAGTGAGAAATATGACTGTATACTTTCTAATGTGCTGTGGAAGATGTTAGTGCTATATTAATAAATTATCATATGAAAGACATGGTAGGACATAGTATCATAGCTTTGGTAGGGATTCGATTGTGAGGCAGGGAGCACACATAGGGCTCGATTTACAAAACGGTGCTAACTTTAGCACTGGCCCTTAGCACGTCTAAACTCAGTTGAAATGTGAGAAGTAGTGATCGTGCGCAAAGTACCGCGCGCAAGGTTTTGCGCGCGCACTGCACAGAGCGCAGGGCGCTCCGCGCGAAGTGCCCATTAAAGCCTATGGGACTTAGCGCGTGCATAGAACTTTGCGCGCAAAACTTTGCGCGCGATCTGATTGAGAAATCCGGTGCTAACCTACTTAGCACCCTGGTTAGCACGTCTAAAGACTTTAGATGTGCTAAGTAGGTTAGCATCGCTTAGTAAATCAAGCCCATACTGTATTTGAAGCATGGGTGTTTTGCCACACACAGCCTTGCGTTGTGCGAATTCTGACCGTGCAGATTATTCCTGCACACAAAACCACACAGGATTTCTGACAAGTGGAAACAGGCCCATCCACTTGTATTGGTTATGCGAATCTGCATGCAGAAAACGCATGCAGATTCATGATAGTGGAACCGGGCCCTTAGCGTTGCACCACTGGTTGTTTGTGTGAAACTGTTTAGCCACCACTATTTCTACTATATAATTTGTAATGTTCTGCTTAATATGTCAGCGCTACATAAATATGGATGCTCATTCGGATTCTGCTGAATTGAAATTTCCCCATTTCCGGTAATTGGCATTTCCATCCGGAAATCCGTATTTAGTGGAAATCTGATTTACCGCAACTGGATAATTTTAGCCCAATCACAGAACTTGGAAGCATTGGACCAATAAGAAAATGCCGAATTTTTCAGCAAAAATTGCATTACCACAGTCATTTTAGATCAATCGCAAGATTGCTTTTTTCTGATTTTCTTTTTTTGTCATCATTTATTTGCATTCTCTGATGCAAAAAAAAAAAAGGCATAAAATACTCCTCGAGAAAACGGAAGCGAAGGGGTTGCACATTATGATCGTTCGGTTTACGGCTGCCACTATTGCCTATGCTGCAAGGAAACAGCAACGGTATGCTGCCCAAACAGCACGCTGTAGTATTATTCGCTATTCTATTCACCCATAGCCATGCTGGGAATATTGCATGTGTAATAATACTAGCAATGTGTAGAACTGAACTGAAACCGTTTTTTTTTCCTCAACAAAAAAAGGAATTTCCTTATTAAGGTTATCCAAAGAACCTTGGGAAGCATATATGCGTTTTTCTTTTCTATGAAAGTGTTGCTATAGCCTAGATTTCAGTGACATTTCTGAATGTCTGAACTATAAAATGCACTTCATTTGAACTTTCTATACTTATTTTCAGTGCATCTTGCTTTGTCAGTTCCAATTTGTCTGATTATGCTGTAAACAGGCCACCGCTCAGTCTCTCTGCCGGTTCTAGAGTTAGGAAATAGGATACAAGGGCCACAATTTTGTTCCCGGAGAAAATGCATTTACAAATTAATTACTTCCATCATTAATGCTGTTTAATTATTTACAATCATTCACATTAGCAAGCCCTACATACATTAAGCCGTTGATGTATTGTCTGATCGTCTCTGCAAATAAGTTTGGACTGCCCACAGCTCGTCCAAAATCATTTCAATTATAACCCCACCTTCTTTAATCATTGTGGATAAATTTGATTTGATTTTCTCAGGCGATGAGGCTAAGCGGTGCAGTTAGTGTGGTAAATATGCGTGCTTACTTTTTAGAAATCAGTTTACCTCCTGAAATATTTTTAAATGTTGCTTCTTGGATACCGTTTGAGTGTTTTGTGTAGACAACTGAAGACACCTGTGGCCATCTAGTGCGACAAGCTTTAGCAGGGAGCAAACTGTGAACCTTCTACAGTTGATTTAGTGCAGGTATGTCAAACCGGTCCTACGAGGGCCGAGATCCTCACACATTTTTGATACAGCTTAAATGAATTGATGGGTCTGAATCAGGATCTACCTGATCCATCAGGTAGAACACATTCCTCTCTTTCTCAGTCCATCCTAAACACTGGCATGGATCTGGCCCTCCAGGCCTGGAGTTTGACACATGTGGTTTAGCGAATACGTTTGTCAGAAGTTGGAAGGTTGATGTATGTTAGCAAGGTCTCTGTTCAAACAGTAATAGCTGTCTTGTCTATAGACAGCTGTAACCATTTACTCCACTGACAGCATGCAAAACGTGTTTCTAAGTTCAATCAGTACTTTAAAACAAATACCATATGTCATTCTCTCAGCTGCCTTAAAGAAAACCTGTTCCGAAACTCGGGTTCAGAGACACATACTTACCTAAGGAGAGGGAAGCCTGAAGCCTCTGGATCCTACAGAGGCTAAGTTCCCACACTGTCCTCTGGTCATCCACTGCTGCTCGAGACCCTCCAGCTGATCATATGAAGATAAGCTTGAACAGAGGTGCCAGAATAGAGGAATCACTTTTAAAAACTGTTTAAAAAGGGTGGCAATGGTGGGCTTACCTCCCCAACAAGGAAAACACAGACTGTGCCTCAGAGGTGTTTGGCTTGGACCCAGACTTGTACTAGTTTTTACTCCTTTTAATTGCCTGGTGAAGCGGAATAGAATCTGCGAAACACGTTGCATTGTGGAGTACGTAAATAAACAGTATTTTTGTTGAAACTTTAATCAACACAGTCTGTGTTTTACTTGTTGGGGAGGTAAGGCCACCACTGCCACCCTTTCTAAATGGTTTTACAACGTTTTTACTCTGTTCTTCTCTTCATATTGCCAAGTCCATCCCTGTTGGACGGGTGTTACCCCTTGTTTCCTATCTACAGAGAGTGACTTCTTAACCTGACTCAGGTTACCTGAGTAGGGTCAGGTTATAAAATCCCCTATTCAGTGGTTGCCTTTGTGGTAACCCACATTTGTGAGTATAAACTTTTATACACCTTACCACTACTGGGGGGGTTAAAATATTGGAATTTAGAAGATGTATAATATGCGGTTGTTCTTGATTAATAGCACTTTGCCCTTTTTTTTTACTTTTGCACTTATGATGTGATTATAATTTTCAGAATGTGTATCTGTATACTTGTGATATATTTCACTTTGCACAAAATAGCCCTTTGTACTTGTTTATCTATGCAACACTTCTTATTCCAATAAAAACTTTTTGAATTAAAAAAAAAACACCTTACCACTACCAATAGCTTCCTGAATGCACTACACTATTTTGGACTGTCGGTGTTACTTTTTCTCCTCCTGCAATTTTCTCCAGCTAATCATGATCATGCATCTCCCTTGGCATGAGTGCAGCACGGTCGAGCTGATCCAATTACCAACAAGACCTTATGGGTAATTTTTGGGGGTCCGCAGTCTGTTTCTCTTCCTTCTTTGTGTCACACATGATTGGGCTATGGTGCACATGTCAACTTTACCAGCCTTATATGAAACCACAGACACTGGATGCATTTGGCATGTACATAAATGTATCCATATTGCACTATAAAGAAACAGGTATCAACCTGAGGCCAGTGTTTGAACCCCTTTAAAAACACTAAATGCATGTATGTACCATAGAAAAATGGCAGCAAAAGGCTGTGGTTCACTTATTAGATGGATAATATATTTTTATACTATGCTTATTAAACTCACATAGGGCTTGATTATAGATCAAAACAAAATGATCTATACCTTGTCTTTTTCTTCAAAAAAGGCTTCCTTTGGGTGGTACATTATGCTAAGTATTATTTTATTCTAAATGCATTTTAATGGGGATAATACGAAAAAAATGTGACAAATTCATTATTTCTCAGATTTTGACATTATAGTTTTTAAATAAAATGTTCTACTGTGGATAAAAGCCACATATTTTATTTGCCCATTTGTCCCAGGTTTTGCAACGTTTAAATTATATCCCTAGTACAATGTATGGTGACAATATTTTATTTGGAAATAAAGGTGCATTTTTTCAGTTTTACATCCATCATTATTTACAAGCCCATTAATTAACAATAATATACCCTCTTGACAATACATATTAAAACAAATTCAGTCCCTAATGTATGTAGGTGTAATTTAACTATTTGGCCACAAAATGTCCTTGCACATTATTTTCTATTAGCATACTATAAGTATGCAAATAAGAAGTAATGCGTTACTTCAGAAGTGACGCAGGCATCTCATTGATGCCGCCAATCACAGGGACCTGAACGAATGGGAGCAAAGTTCCCATTCATTAATCTAATGATTAGTGGCAGGAGCGAGCGAGAGGGAGCGCGGCGGCAAAATCACTCCTACATCTGAAAATGATCACTTTTTTTGAACAAAAAATAGTGATCACTCTCATTGTACAACGGATTGGCTCGGGCACATCTGTCCCCTGCCACCAATCCCCCCTGTCTCCGAGACCATCGCGAATCTGGGCTTCCGTCCGCACAATCGCGCACGCAGTCCCGCAAACTTCACGGACGTGAGACTCACATCCCTGCGGCTGAAATAGTTAATGAATCAGCTATACAGTATGCTGACATGCAGTGGAATCAGTTGTTATACAGTATTCAAGCAAAGTATATCCAGCAAATGAACTTCCTTGTTTCCATAAGGAATCTTTCACAGTGCGACTTTAAAGTCGCACGTTAGAAAGTGTTTTAACGTCCACGGCCGGCCTTTGACCTGAGCGACCGGAGCGGTCGCTCAGGGCGCCGGCTTCCAGGGGGGCGCACGCTTCCCTCCCTCAGATAAAAGTATCTTCCCTGCCGCACAGCTTCCCTCTTTCCCTCTGATGAATGCGCCCCGCTCTGAGGACCTCTTATTTCTCTTCCTTCCCTCTCTCCCTCCTAGAGAACGGTGCAGACAGTGGCTCTGACTCACCGTCCATCTCGCAAACAAACAGCAGCGTTGCTCAGCTGAGCTCCCGGGACATTCTTCTGCATTGAGGCTTTAAGGGTCCTCGCTTGATGAGGTCATCAAGCAAAGCCCTTATGTCCCGGGAGCTGAGCAGAGCTGCTGTTTGCGAGATGGATGGTAAGAGGCACTGCCTGCACCATTCTCTATGAGGGAGGGAGGGAGGGAAGGAAGGGAAATGACAAGTGCTCAGAGCGGGGCGCATTAATCAGAGGGAAGCTGTGTGCCGGGGAAGATACTTTTATTGGAGGGAGGGAAGCTGAGTGCCAGGTGGCCTCTTATTTGACTCCATGGGGACGTTCTGTGAGGGGGGGAGGGTGTGTGTGTGCATGTGATCTGCGTGTGTGTGTTGCTTATAAGTGATCCGCGTGTGTGTGCTGCTTGTATGTGATCTGCATTTGTGCGCTGCTTCTATGTGATCCGCGTGTGTGTGCTGCTTGTATGTGATCCACGTGTGTGTGCTGCTTGTATGTGATCCGCGTGTGTGTGCTGCTTGTATGTGATCCGCGTGTGTGTGCTGCTTGTATGTGATCCGCGTGTGTGTGCTGCTTGTATGTGATCCGCGTGTGTGTGCTGCTTGTATGTGATCTGTGTGTGTGTGCTGCTTGTATGTGATCTGCGTGTGTGTGCTGCTTGTATGTGATCTGCGTGTGTGTGCTGCTTGTATGTGATCCGCTTGTGTGTGCTGCTTGTATGTGATCTGCGTGTATGTGTGCTGCTTGTATGTGATCTGCGTGTGTGTGTGTGCTGCTTGTATGTGATCTGCGTATGTGTGTGCTGCTTGTATGTGATCTGCGTGTATGTGTGCTGCTTGTATGTGATCTGCGTGTGTGTGTGTGCTGCTTGTATGTGATCTGCGTGTGTGTGCTGCTTGTATGTGATCTGCGTGTGTGTGCTGCTTGTATGTGATCTGCAAATCAAACTTTCCAAGTCTTCACATAGAAGGAAACTTTACATGTAGATATCTGTCAACAAACCCCTTCATAGCCAGCCCATAATAAACCGAGAGCAGGCTGATTTTATTTATTTATTTTGAAACTGAAACAGGTTCGATAAAAACTGATTGGCTGCTACGGGCTGCAAACTTTCCCATAGTTTTTCAACTTAAGGATCATTGAACTGTAGGAAAGAGTACATTAAGCCGTGACATCTCCGAGTTAATAACCATGCAGGAAATGCTTAGCAGCAGAAACCAGATTGTTCCATACTATAAAAGATGGATAAATACCTACATAGTTACTTTTTAATTGCTTTATTGCCTCCAGTTTTCAATGAAATCATAAAAATGAAAGGGAGAAAAAAAAAGATAATTCTAATTGCCTGAAGATGTATCTACATTCGATAAATCTCTTGCTTAATGGACACCGTAATAGACCACCTGTTTCTCTCGCCCGCTCCCGCTTGGTGTGAACAGGATTTTAAGAGTAAACCCGAATGACAATATTAAATTTTAAAATGTGATCTTTTATTCTATACTTTAATCGGTAGTTAATCTCAAATATTGAATTTTTATAATGCAATTACCTTTGGCAAGTCTCCTTACAATAATATATATGCTAGTTTTACAGATACAAGGATATTACTTTTCCAATATCAGTTAATCTTCCCGGCACTTTTTTTTCCCTCCATGGGGAAAGCATCGTATTTATAAAATATATTGCCCTATCTGTGCAAGAGCTTGGATCAGCCGAAACAGAGATATTGCAAAATGGCTTCCTTATTAATCCAGCCTAATGACATCTTATCCCATTCATTCTTGTTAGTTTGTATGTTTGCGCATTTTTTCCTTTGTTCTTGTAAGAGCAATTGTTTAATTTGTTGGCAAATCGTGAGCAATAGACACTACAGGCTATTGTTCTTATTATTCCACATAGTAATTGTGTGCTGCTTGGAAACTTTAAAAGTATTGCTGAAATACAAACTGGCGACAAGACTGTATAATGATCCCAGCCACATCACTTTTCCCTAATGAAGCACTCCTCAGCCCTGGCACGTCCAACATGTCAGACTAAACTGCAACTCCAGCCAAAACCCGGGAAAGTGTTGCCACTTCTATTATGGGGATAAGGATGTAGGATGTGCCCAAAAATGTATGATGAAATGAAGTACTATGATTATTTGGGTTTTTTTTGCTTGTTTTTTTCCTTGGGTCATTCTGTAGGCTATGCGATAAATAAAAGCAGAATACATGCACCATCCAGTGCAAAATGATAATTTATTATAGTGTCAGTTCAGCAAAATCCAGCATAACCAGATAGTTGTACAGTTATCAAGAGTGGCATGTGCTTGTGTCACTGTGCCTTTAACATTGGTGTGGAGGGGGGGGGGGGATGCACTAGGATCCGTCGACGACCGTTTTGCGGCTCTACAGATGCTTGGTTATGCTGGGTCAAAAACTGTCTTTGACCCAGCGTGACCAGTCATCCACAGAGACGTGAAACGGCCGTCACCAGTCATCCTAGTGCTCCACCTCCCATCTCCGCACGGATGACTGACACTACAATAAATGATCATTTTGCATTGGATAATGGCTGCATTCTGCTTCTGTGTATCGCATGTTCTGCCTTATTTCTACCCACATGGCTAAAGCATTCCAGTGGGCCACTTCAGCAAAGAGAGCTGAGACAGAGCCTATACATGGTGAGATCACTTCCAACTTTTATCTCCTTCACCTTTAACCACTTCCTGTCCAGATGACTTGAAAATAGGTCTCTGCACTCTCCTCCCTATAAAATCTTAGATAACACTGTTTGTTTATCTCTGACCTGATAACATCACTACAGAGTTGTAAAGTAATGACAGCAAACCCCTCTCCTCCTCCCAGGGAATTCAATGGCAGAGTTATTTAGTAAGTAAGTGTAAAATACACATTCCAGGAGCAGAAAGTAGCAGATTGTATGCATTACTTAATTCTTACATATAATACATTATCAAAACAAATGAACTGTTTAAATAAACAGGAGGGATAGACAAATTAAATGTGTGGGCTTAATGTACAAAAGAACTGTTTACATTAACCTTTTGCCGACCGCGTCATGCCGATGGGCGTGGCCACGGCGGCAGCCCCAGGACCGCCTAACGCCAACTGGCGTAAAGTCCTGGGGCTTTGTTTTTCAGGAGATCGCGCGCAGGCTGCGCGCGCATCTCCTGCTTGGGGGGCGGAGCTCCACCCTGCCTTCAGTCTCCGGGCGGCTATTGCCGCTTGGGAGACTGTTAGACGGCGTGATCACCGTCTATTTACTTGGTGCAGTGCTGCGATCAGCAGCAGCGCTGCACTGGGGACAGCCGTGTGACACGGCTGTCCCCCGGGGGGACAAGAGAGCGATCGGCTCTCATAGGCAGAAGCCTATGACAGGCGATCGCCATAATTGGCTGGCTGTGGGGAGGGAGGGTTGATATTAAAAGAAACAGGGTGTTTTTTTTAGAAGAGAGCTCTGTTGGTGGGGAGAAAAGGGGGGGCATCACTTGTGTGCTGTGTTGTGCGGCCCTGCAGCTTAACCTTAAAGCTGCAGTGGCCCATTTTACTAAAAATTGCCTTGTCACTAGGGGGGTTTAGCACTGCAATCCTCAAGAGGTTAAAGCTATAATGTATGAAAATGGATACATTGTGTAATTTTTTTCTTTTTTTGTTGCCTTTTTCCTTATTTTCCTTTTAAAATGCATAGAAAATAAAATAATTACCAATAACAGATATCAGCCACAAAACCTAATTTGTCCTGAAAAAATCAATAAATATATCATTTAGTTGTGATAATTATTGGTAAAGTTATTGCCAAAGTAATCAGAGCTAAGCTGAACTGTAAAAATGACCAGGGTATGGAAGTGGTTAAACATAGTGAGTGCTGCACTGACCACACTCTATCTTATGTATTGGGCATCCTATAGGATACTCTTTTTCTCAAAAATAGCTACCCACAAAGATCCTTAAAATACACGATTAGAGATGGGTTTATAGAAAACCTCTATGGGTGCACAGAATGGTTGCCTGTTGGTAGCCTGAACACTGTGAATATAACTCTAGGAAGCGTTAGCATTTTTACCATTAAATGGTACACAGTGACTTTCTAGTTTTGTACCCTTTTATCTCTTCTGAGATAATTGGAGATCCAAGAAAATATAACAGACTCTTGTATACCTTCCAGGTGATACTGGGTCACCATGAGCTGTCTGGGTATTCCCTAGTACTGTTCAAATTCCTATCCCACAGAGCCATATCAATCTATACCATGCACTGATGAGGACAAATAAATATTGGTGAGGCTCTGTAAAATGTATTAGCTGAAAGCTCAATATTAGGGCCTGTTTTAGGCATAGGCAATACCAGGCAGATGCTTGGGGTGACAACTGAAGGAGAGGCAGTGGCGTAGCTAAGGAGCTGTGGGCCCTGATTAGTGTTGGGCGAACATCTAGATGTTCGGGTTCGGGCCGAACAGGCCGAACATGGCCGCGATGTTCGGGTGTTCGACCCGAACTCCGAACATAATGGAAGTCAATGGGGACCCGAACTTTTGTGCTTTGTAAAGCCTCCTTACATGCTACATACCCCAAATTTACAGGGTATGTGCACCTTGGGAGTGGGTACAAGAGGAAAAAAAAATTAGCAAAAAGAGCTTATAGTTTTTGAGAAAATCGATTTTAAAGTTTCAAAGGGAAAACTGTCTTTTAAATGCGGGAAATGTCTGTTTTCTTTGCACAGGTAACATGCTTTTTGTCGGCATGCAGTCATAAATGTAATATATATAAGAGGTACCAGGAAAAGGGACCGGTAACGCTAACCCAGCAGCAGCACACGTGATGGAACAGGAGGAGGGTGGCGCAGGAGGAGAAGGCCACGCTTTGAGACACAACAACCCAGGCCTTGCATGAGGACAAGAAGCGTGCGGATAGCAATTTGCATTTTGTCGCCATGCAGTCATAAATGTAATACAGATGAGAGGTTCAATAAACAGGGACCGGAAACGCTAACCCATCACAGATGTTCATTGTTCATGTTACTTGGTTGGGGTCCGGGAGTGTTGCGTAGTCGTTTCCAATCCAGGATTGATTCATTTTAATTTGAGTCAGACGGTCTGCATTTTCTGTGGAGAGGCGGATACGCCGCCGATCTGTGACGATGCCTCCGGCAGCACTGAAACAGCGTTCCGACATAACGCTGGCTGCCGGGCAAGCCAGCACCTCTATTGCGTACATTGCCAGTTTGTGCCAGGTGTCTAGCTTCGATACCCAATAGTTGAAGGGTGCAGATGGATTGTTCAACACAGCTACGCCATCTGACATGTAGTCCTTGACCATCTTCTCCAGGCGATCGGTGTTGGAGGTGGATCTGCACGCTTGCTGTTCTGTGTGCTGCTGCATGGGTGTCAGAAAATTTTCCCACTCCAAGGACACTGCCGATACCATTCCCTTTTGGGCACTAGCTGCGGCTTGTGTTGTTTGCTGCCCTCCTAGTCGTCCTGGGTTTGCGGAAGTCAGTCTGTCGGCGTACAACTGGCTAGAGGAGGGGGAGGATGTCAATCTCCTCTCTAAAGTCTCCACAAGGGCCTGCTGGTATTCTTCCATTTTGACCTGTCTGGCTCTTTCTTCAAGCAGTTTTGGAACATTGTGTTTGTACCGTGGATCCAGAAGGGTATAAACCCAGTAATTGGTGTTGTCCAGAATGCGCACAATGCGTGGGTCGCGTTTAATGCAGTCCTAGGCCGAAGAGGTCATAGCCTAGGGTCACAAAACCTGTTTATTTGGGCAATTTCAATGGTGGCGAGTCTGACGTACATAAATCGCAGCAATGGCCGTTAGCAACGTCTGAATCTCACGAAATGTCTCATGCAGGTAGAAGACATATTGTTAGACTTGGGCTCCAAAGATGGGTTCCCTACATCTCTGCAAACCAGAGTTACAGGGCTCCAAATTTGGTAAAATCCCCCATAGGCTTTCATTGGGCCTCCTATTTACAGTTCCAAAATCTCACATCTTTTCAAAGGGCAATTACTCAGCAGTACCAAATTTTCTAGCATTGTAGGGACCCTTAGGGGGAACATGACTGGTGAGTTTCGGGCCCCTAGGCCAAAGAGGTCATAGCCTAGGGTCACAAAAACCTGTTTATTTGGGCTATTTCAATGGTAGTGATGGTGACGTACATAAATCGCAGCAATGGCCGTTAGCAAAGTCTGAATCTCACGAAATGTCTCATGCAGGTAGAAGACAAATTGTTAGATTTGGATTCCAAGGATGGGGTCCCTACATCTCTACAAACCAGAGTTACAGGGGTCCAAAATTGGTAAAATCCCCCATAGGATTTCATTGCCTCCCTATTTCACTTTCCAAAATCTCACATCTTTTCAAAGGGCAATGGCTCAGCAGTACCAAATTTTCTAGCATTGTAGGGACCCTTAGGGGGAACATGACTGGTGAGTTTCGGGCCCCTAGGCCGAAGAGGTCATAGCCTAGGGTCACAAAAACCTGTTTATTTGGGCTATTTCAATGGTAGTGATGGTGGCGTACATAAATCTCAGCAATGGCCGTTAGCAAAGTCTGAATCTCACGAAATGTCTCATGCAGGTAGAAGACATATTGTTAGACTTGGATTCCAAAGATGGGGTCCCTACATCTCTGCAAACCAGAGTTACAGGGGTCCAAAATTGGTAAAATCCCCTATAGGCTTTCATTGGGCCTCCTATTTACCGTTCCAAAATCTCACACCATTTCAAAGGGCAATGGCTCAGCAGTGGCAAAACTCACCAGTCATGATCCCCCTAAGGGTCCCTACAATGCTAGAAAATTTGGTACTGCTGAGCCATTGCCCTTTGAAAAGATGTGAGATTTTGGAAAGTGAAATAGGGAGGCAATGAAATCCTATGGGGGATTTTACCAATTTTGGACCCCTGTAACTCTGGTTTGCAGAGATGTAGGGACCCCATCTTTGGAATCCAAGTCTAACAATATGTCTTCTACCTGCATGAGACATTTCGTGAGATTCAGACTTTGCTAACGGCCATTGCTGCGATTTATGTACGTCACCATCACTACCATTGAAATAGCCCAAATAAACAGGTTTTTGTGACCCTAGGCTATGACCTCTTTGGCCTAGGGGCCCGAAACTCACCAGTCATGTTCCCCCTAAGGGTCCCTACAATGCTAGAAAATTTGGTACTGCTGAGTAATTGCCCTTTGAAAAGATGTGAGATTTTGGAACTGTAAATAGGAGGCCCAATGAAAGCCTATGGGGGATTTTACCAAATTTGGAGCCCTGTAACTCTGGTTTGCAGAGATGTAGGGAACCCATCTTTGGAGCCCAAGTCTAACAATATGTCTTCTACCTGCATGAGACATTTCGTGAGATTCAGACGTTGCTAACGGCCATTGCTGCGATTTATGTACGTCAGACTCGCCACCATTGAAATTGCCCAAATAAACAGGTTTTGTGACCCTAGGCTATGACCTCTTCGGCCTAGGACTGCATTAAACGCGACCCACGCATTGTGCGCATTCTGGACAACACCAATTACTGGGTTTATACCCTTCTGGATCCACGGTACAAACACAATGTTCCAAAACTGCTTGAAGAAAGAGCCAGACAGGTCAAAATGGAAGAATACCAGTAGGCCCTTGTGGAGACTTTAGAGAGGAGATTGACATCCTCCCCCTCCTCTAGCCAGTTGTACGCCGACAGACTGACTTCCGCAAACCCAGGACGACCAGGAGGGCAGCAAACAACACAAGCCGCAGCTAGTGCCCAAAAGGGCCCAAAAGGGAATGGTATCGGCAGTGTCCTTGGAGTGGGAAAATTTTCTGACACCCATGCAGCAGCACACAGAACAGCAAGCGTGCAGATCCACCTCCAACACCGATCGCCTGGAGAAGATGGTCAAGGACTACATGTCAGATGGCGTAGCTGTGTTGAACAATCCATCCTTCAAGCACCCTTCAACTATTGGGTATCGAAGCTAGACACCTGGCACAAACTGGCAATGTACGCAGTAGAGGTGCTGGCTTGCCCGGCAGCCAGCGTTATGTCGGAACGCTGTTTCAGTGCTGCCGGAGGCATCGTCACAGATCGGCGGCGTATCCGCCTCTCCACAGAAAATGCAGACCGTCTGACTCAAATTAAAATGAATCAATCCTGGATTGGAAACGACTACGCAACACTCCCGGACCCCAACCAAGTAACATGAACAATGAACATCTGTGATGGGTTAGCGTTTCCGGTCCCTGTTTATTGAACCTCTCATCTGTATTACATTTATGACTGCATGGCGACAAAATGCAAATTGCTATCCGCACGCTTCTTGTCCTCATGCAAGGCCTGGGTTGTTGTGTCTCAAAGCGTGGCCTTCTCCTCCTGCGCCACCCTCCTCCTGTTCCATCACGTGTGCTGCTGCTGGGTTAGCGTTACCGGTCCCTTTTCCTGGAACCTCTTATATGTATTACATTTATGACTGCATGCCGACAAAAAGCATGTTACCTGGGGGGCGTGTCCGCCAGCGAGACAGGACGGACGCGTACTAAGTGAGCTCCGACAGCGGCCTCTACAAAGCAACCCGAAGCATGGCTGAACAGAGCCCATTACCACCCAGAGACACGGAGGAGATGATGGTGGACACCGACAGCGCGAAAAAGCGCAAAAAGACCCAGCCGAAGCTATCTAGACTGACGGACTTCTTTCCGGGCAAAGCCGCAGCCAGATCAGGCCTAAGACAAGATGGCGCCGACAGCTACCCGCCTGCTCACACACAGGCAGCAGCGGCGCGGAAAGCCGCAGCTAACGGAGACACAGGCACCCACTCACCTGACTCCTACGAATCTCCGGAGGGTACACCAACTAGCCGCAGCCCTGTGAAATCACGACCACGGCTCACAGAACCAGGAGAGACCAGAAATCAGGTAGGCCTTGCAACTGCTTCTGAGGCACAAGCTGCTCCCACACAAGCAGCACTAGACACCACCATAGAACTCTTTCCTGCATCAGACCAAGCAGCCACGCAGGCTTACATTAAAGACATCTTACTGACTTTCAAATCCTCTCTCCTGGCTGACATTTCAGCTCAAAACCACCACTTCCAAAGGGAAATATCAGCACTGGGGGACAGAGTGGATGCCACTGAAAACAAGCTAGTTGAAGTCACGCAGGCTTACAACGCTATGATTGATATCACGGAATCCAACAACACAGACATCGACTGGCTTAAGGCTAAATCCGCTGATATGGAAGATCGAAACAGGAGGAATAACCTCAAATTCCGAGGGGTTCCCGAGCAAATAACTACCACGAGCTAAAACCCTTCCTCATGAAGCTCACTAAAGCCACTTTACCTGATTTATCTGACATTGAATTAACGATAGATAGGGCTCACCGCCTACCCAAACCCAGCCACTTGCCTGACTCCATTGCACGCGATGTGATTGCCCGATTCACCTTCTTCCATACTAAAGAGGGCCTACTTCAAACGATCAGACAAAAGGGTTCCCTCCCTGAACCTTACAACAGCATACAGCTGTACGCCGACCTATCTCAAAGCACACTGCAATTGAGAAAATCATTACAGCCTCTAACAAGATCCCTTAGAGCACTACAAATTCTTTACAAATGGGGGTTCCCTACAAAGATCCTCTTCTCCATCCAAGGTAAACACTTCGCCATCTCCTCCTATGATGAGGGCGTTAAGCTGTTTCGCCAACTAAAAATCCAAATCTCACCAGATGTACACAGAACAGCCAAATAGCCTACACCCACCAAACTCACAAGCGGCTGGCAATCTAAAACCTAAACCACCGGAGGCCAGCTACACATCGGAAGCCTCATAAATTACCTCCAGGACCAAAGTTTCCAATTCCCAGTTTCTATTACTCCCAGCGTTACTCCTCCACAACCGGGAACTCCAGAGATGCATCTCTGCGATCCCCCTCTCGATCTATATGAGAATATGGACTTATTTCTCATAGTTATATGCTCCTCATCTATCAAGTACCACACCTGCTGCAATACCCCCGGCACAATGTCGAATAGATCTAATCAGCATGACCTTACCCTCCCAACCCACTTCTTCAAGACTCCCATCCACAACCATTTACTCGGTAAACTACAACCTCTCAAGCTCCCAATGATAAAGGATGGCACTTAAAATAACTTCCCTAAACACAAAAGGGCTTAACTCCCCCTTTAAAAGGTTCTCACTGTGGAAAGAAGCTCAAGCTCAAGCATGCGATATCCTCTTCGCACAAGAGACACACTTATTGCATAAAGACTCTCATCTCTGCAGGAATGCAATGTTTCCAACAATTCTCCACAGCACATTTTCAAAAAAAAAAAAGAGGTGTTCTCATAGCGTTTAACAAAAATCTCCACATCTCTACAGCCCAGATAGAATCAGATACGAACGGAAGATACATAATATTCGTTGGCCAAATCAACTCCCAATGGTACACACTCATCAACATATATGCTCCCAACACCCACTCCAAAAGGTTTCTTCAAAGAGTACTGAATAAAGCCACAGCTATAAGACAAGGCCTATTACTCATCGGAGGTGACTTTAATGCTTGCATATCCAATCTGGACTACCAATCCACCAACCATAGGAAAGATCCCCTCCTCCAAAGTACCCTCAACTGGAATAATCTCTTTGATCCGTGGAGGATACTACATGGAAACGAAAGAGACTACACATTTTCGTCCCAAGTTCATCATTCTCACTCCCGAATTGACTTTTTCCTTACTGACAAACATCTCCTGCAACAAGTAATCTCAGCAGAAATACATGCAATATCATGGTCTGACCATGCCCCGATCTCCATTGCCTTTAAACAATCGTCCACCCCCAATGAATCTCCACAATGGAGAATGAACTCCACCCTTCTAGCTAAAGAAGCAACAAAAAATCGCATACGAACAGCCATTAACGATTACTTCCAAACTAATATAGACCCTGAAGTTGGCTTGGCAACTACCTGGTCTGCCCATAAGGCAGTTCTAAGAGGCATTCTCATAAGCATAGGGGCCAAACAAAAAAGAGATAACAAAGCAAAGTACGAGTCCCTCACCTCCCAAATTAAGAATTTAGAAATCAGTCTTAAGGTGGCCATACATGGTACAATTTTTCAATTAGATAATTTAGTTCGATTATTCTGTTAGATCGAATATAATGATTTTTCCAGCATGTCCGATCATTTTTCCCGAAAAAACGGGATAATCGTTTGAATTTCTTGATCGAAAAAAAAATAATATTTTCACCTTTCATTCAATTCGATCATTTAGATCGAATAAACGGGAAAATCGAACGTTTTTATTGTATCGTGTATGGGCACCATTAGGAAAAACAATAATGAGGAAATCAGAAAAGAACTGTTCAATACTAGACAGCAACTAAGATCTGTACTGCTGTTTCAGTATGAGAACATGATCAAAAAAACTAAACTATCTTATTACTCGCAAAGCAATAGAGCAGGTAAACTACTAGCCCAAATGATCAAGCATAAACAGACCAAATCAAGAATTGACCACCTATCTCACCCTGTATCAAAGCTCAAAATCACTAATCCTAAAGATATAGCAAATCTATTTAAAGAATTTTATGAGCAACTATACAATATCCAAAGCGACCAATCCACTACCCAGCCCAGCCAGGCCACAATCAAAACATTCCTAGATTCCATCCAACTGCCCACCCTATCAAAGCAGCAACTAAACTCTCTCAATAACCCTATATCTACAGAAGAAATTATCAAAGTAATTAAAGAACTAAAATCTAACAAAGCCCCAGGCCCCGACGGCTTTAATAATGAATATTACAAAACTTATACTAAAGAACTAGCCCCCCACTTAGCCCAACTGTTTAATAAATTCGCCTCAGGCTCTCCTATTCCTAAAGAATATCTGGAAGCCTCTATAATAGTTATACCAAAACCAGGAAAAGATGGTGGAAGCCCAGCCAACTACAGGCCTATCTCTTTATTAAATGCTGACACAAAACTATTTGCCAAGATAATTGCTAGCAGATTGATGCCCATAACACCCACACTCCTATCCCATGACCAGGTGGGTTTTACCCAAGGACGCCAAGCAAGCGACGGAACCAGGCGTATGCTCAACCTACTAAAATACTCGGAACTATCAGGAGTGCCTTCTCTGTTTCTAGCCCTAGATGCAGAGAAGGCTTTCGATAGGGTACACTGGGGATTCCTAAAAGGTTGTTGTCTGCAGGTTTTGGTGCGCCATATCAATTGTTATGTATAGAGTGCTTGGGGGGCCCCATGTAAAACTTGCACCAGGGCCCATAGCTCCTTAGCTACGCCACTGAATAAACTATGTACAGTTAGTCATTACTGGTATTTCCCGAATCAGCGTTTGTTGGTTTGAAGCCTTCATATCTGCTTTATGACTATCACCAGACTATACTTCCAAATTTGTAGAGATTTTACCTTAGTTCCTGTTCTTGATGACAGTCCCTAGAGCAGTCCCTACAGCAGAAAGTGGTGGAGATTCGTGGTGGGCAGAAATTACGGCTATGCGCATTGTAATGCGCAATTTTAATGCGAAATTTGCAGAATACACACAAAAAAAAGGTTGCATGTAAGCGTAATCGCTAACCATAATTACGCATGCTAGCTTAATTTTTGCGTAATTTCATTTGCATAATTACTGCTGATGAGCGCAAATTTTTTTTTGCATACGAAAGCATTTTTGCATTGATTATTTAAATAATATTCACGCATGTGCAGTATACTGGCTGATGAATGCAATTTTTTTTCCTCACACGAACACATTTTTGCATTGAATCCTACCTAATAAAACTTCTGTGTCTCTGTGTCCCATGTCTGTGTGTGTGTGTTTTTCTGTAGTGCACATGTGCAGGGATGCAGAGACACTTAGGGGGAGTGACGCGGCTTGCAGGAGAGAACGGGGCCAAGGGGCAGGCGTGTGCGCGCATGGGGGAGATGTGTGTGCATGGCGGTTGCATGCGCAGTGACATGCGGTTGTTACAGACCTACACCCGTTTTTTAAACGGGCTTAGGTCAGCTCGTATTTATTAGCTGTGCTTGTGCAGTATACTGGCTAATGAATGCAATAAAAGTATTGCATAAGAACGCATTTTTTGCATTGAATATTTTAATAATCGCTCTTGCATGCGCAGTACACTGGCGAATATATACAAATATTTTTACGCAATGAAAGCAAATTATGTGTAATTTTGTAAATACAGGTGTGATTACGATTTACAAATGTAGTATGCTGTACGTAACATAATTGCAATTACGCAGTGTGTAATTGCAAAAAATTGCGTAAAATGTTGCATTATTGAAATTTACCCATTACGAACACCACTAGTGGAGATCTCTCCAACTGAACAGCAGGCAGTGATTCAAACCTAAGCACTAGGAGATGGAGCATTATCATTTACAGTAGGTAGAGGAAATGTGCCTGCATCTTATTAGTGATGGTTTAGAGAAAGTGGAAGATGGGCAGGCAAGTTTCAGAGGAATTGTGTGCATGTATTTTGATTTACCTGGATAGAGTCTGACATGCAACAATTGAATTAAAACTATGCCTGTCACATAAAAGAAAAATATGTGTTTTTGTAATGATCTGCTCTGCTCTCTGCACAGGCAGACAGCTTTTTGACCATTTTGTAGCTCTGAGCGTTGCAGGTCTCTTGAAAGGAGACATGTCTTCACTCTGCAACTTGCTGAGCTGCTGTTCTGGTCAGGAATTTGCATCCACTTGGCATGCAAATTGCTTAGCTGCTTCCTTTGATGGCTTGCAGTATAAATACCATTTTCTCCCAGAATCCCTTGCTGGTCATGATGATTTGTTCCTGCTAACTTGCCTGGAAGTCTCAGCCCTCTGCTCATAGTAGGCTATTATTGCTAGCTTAGAGTAGTTACTCTTTGGGAGTGCTCTTTGCACTCCTATTTAGCGTAGTCAGGTTGTATTATCTGTTTTTCCTTGTGCTGTCTATCTGCTGCGATTGTCTTGTCGCCAGCGGCGGTTGACAGGAAATCGTTCAGTCTGTTGGGATCGCATTCACCCTAGCGGTAGTGGCAGTGGTTCCTTCTGTACTCTGTCTTAGGGGTGCAAGCCAGAGCAGCGGTTGCTACTGGTTGCGCCATCTGTCTGTCTGTCTGGATCGCATCCGCCCTAGCGGTAGTGGCGGTGGTTCCTTCTGTACTCTGGGAGTGTAGGCCAGAGCTGCGGTTGCTACTGGTTACTTCTTCTGTCTGTCTTGTCTGGAACAAACGCTTGCTGTAGGCTCGGTGAGGTACCGTTTAGCAAGCGTTCGCGTTCTCTATTCTTTTGCATGTTTCATTGGTTAATTAGGGTTGGCGTGTTTTGTCTCTGTTGCGCTTTTCATGCGGAGACCGCGCCATTAGCGTGCTTTGTCGCTGTTGCGCTTTTCGTGCGGTGACCGCGCTTAGCGAGTGCATTTGTTATTTTCCTTGGCGTTCAGATCATTGTTATTTGCTGTGTCTTTCTTGCTACACTGGTGCTCTGTCTTACTCGGTCTTGTGTCACTGTTGGCAATAGCTACTCTTGCGATTGCATTCCCACTTGCTTTCCGCTGTTGTGTGTTCACCGTCGCCGGGTGGCAACTAAATTGGTGCACACACATACATTCTGTCTCGGTGCTTACTCTCTCTCTCCAAGGGCTATCTTGCCCTGTATAAGCTTCACCTCGTACAGTTCCTTCTGGCATCTGTGGCAGTGCAGAGGGTTGGTTCCTCTGCACTCCACAGCTCCATCTTCCGGTGGGAATTTCCCTCTACAGGTGCATTGCACCAAAGCTGGGTTCTGTCGTTTATACGCTTGTGGAGGACTTCCGCAGTGTCAGCGCACATCTTGTGCGCTGACCACGGAAATAATTCCCCAATTGTTACAGTTTCACTTTCATAAACCAGCCCCAATAATAAATTGATGTTGTATATGGGTTTTGGAGGCAGAGGGGAAGAAAGAGTTCCTATGCCATGCAGTCCTGGTGGAGATGGCCAGAAACCTCTGACCTGAAGGGAGGCTACTGATGTAGCAGTGGCCTGGGTGAGAGGAGTCATTTGAGATTCTCAGCGCTCTGGAGCGCAGTCTAGAGTTGTAGAGGTCGAGTGGAGGGAGAGGTTTTCCGATGATTCTCTCCGCTGATCTGATGACTCTATGAAGTTTGTGTCTATCGCTGGTGGAGGAGTCAGCGTACTAGACCAGAGGACAGATTCAGTGGTGGCGGGGTAGAATATTGTCAGAACCTCTTGGGCCATACCAAACTTCTTCAGATGACGGATAAAGAAGAGTCTTTTCTGGGTCTTCACCAGGGTGGAGCTTGTGTTAGTCTTCCAGTTCCGGTCATTTGAGATGGTAGTGCCCAGGAGGTGGACACCGGTTACTCTTGCCACTTCAGTACCGTCAATGTGAATTGGTGGTATTGTGTGGTCATGCTTCCTAAAATCGATGATCAGCTCAACAGTTTTGGCTGTGTTGAGGACCAACCTGTTCTCCCTACAACAGTGTAATATCCTGTCAACCTGCTGACGGTAGGCCCTCTTGTCGTTATTGGTGAGTGGTGACAAAGCTATGTGATCCTATGGCCTCTTTATAGTTGTACATTAGATGTAATTTACAGTATGAATGGTTTCTTTGCATAGTCTGAAGGCTTTCAGGCTAAAATTACTAGAAAGAAGGCTTTATTTTTTAGGAAGAAAGGCAAGTGCAAATAATTCAAGTTACAGAAATTTGTTACAGAAATTTTATGTAGCATGTTTCGTTTAATTAAGCAAATGATCTACTTGTTTAAGTCTGTTGCATGAAATATAGACTTTCTCCTGCAATGTGCAGACATATGGCACGAGAAATGATGCTATGTTTTTATTGCTTTCCATTTGACACTTGGAAACAAAGCTTGATACACTTTAATTCTCTTCTCTAATCCCCTGTGTACAATATTAAAATGACTCAAAGCTGCCCACATTTAGCTGCCTTTTATATGTAAATTTTGTCTATTGCTACTTTTAGATTACTTCCTGGCTTAGAAAGGGAAATATGACTCTGTATGTCCTCATTTTGGCTATAGAAAGGAATTAGCAAGTACGTGCTTATTATCGCCGTCAAAGGCGTTTCTTACATAAATGCAGGTGGTTCAGATAAGTTTACACACAGAAAATAATTTGCATGATATGAATAGAGTGGCAGTTCATCTCTTCAATTCATGCCTGGGTAAAAATGCTGGTCTGTTGTTTGGTTTTCTTTGAAAATAGTATTTTCAAAAGGCATTTGAAGACTGTCAGATGCTATTTGTCTATGTGGGAGGGAGATATAGAACCATTGTTCAAGAATCTCTCTCTACGCTAAAATCCTCAGCAGAAATATCTTTGTTGCAGCCCAGATTACCATACAATTGCATCCTTATAATCAACAGATAGCATTCTCTACTGAAAATATGGTTGGCCTCTTTTTGGTGACAGTTGTACTTTTTCTGAAGGACGGTTTAGTATTTCCAACTAGAAATGTCTAGGTGAATTATTTGTCAGCTAACCTAATATGAAGATAAAGTCGAGAGACCATATTGTTAAAAAAAAGTTCCTTGTGGATAATCAATGCCTTACTGGGTACTAAATGAGCAAGATAGAAGATCAGAAGATGTTTTCTATTGTTTCCAGGAGGATGCAGGATGCCTTCGTTGACAGCGATCTAATTGTTTTCCACATGCAGTCCCAGTGTGCATTATTAGAAAGCTATTTTCAATGTTTTGGTAAAAAATGAGACCGGAGTTTGTGACCTATCCGTTTCAAAATTGGACAAGGCCTCACATGCTTTGCCCTTTCATTGCATGCCCTTTAATGACTCCCAGGGTCACGTGTTTATCAGCCCTTGTATGCAGTGACACAGCAGATGAAATCTGGTATAATAGTCAATCTGCACAATACTGCTCCAGTGAAACTATTGACTCAGAAACATGTGGCTGTCTATCAGCAACAGCATCACCTTCATACCCTTCATTCATTAATAAAAGTAGCCAATAAATGGTAACATCGTGATTCAAAACTTCTTCCATTAAGAGAAGTCCACTAAGTCATCTTCAGGCAGCACATAAAGCAATCTAAAGACAAGACTCAAAATATTTATATCATGCTTTTCTCCTGGCAGACTCAAAGCCCCAGAGCTGCTGCCACTAGAATGAGCTCAGTAGGCAGTGGTAGTGATGGGCAGGTCTCCTGCTGAATAGGTGCAGGCTTACTGAACAGGAAGAGCCAAGATTCAGGTAGAAAGCTTTTTGCCTTAAACCTCATGAAAAGATAGAAGACCGAGAGCCCAATATAGTGTAATATGTTTAAGTAAGATTGGAGGTATAAATGACTTGTAAGAATTATACTCACAAACCAGGGTTGCCAAGAAAGCAACCACTGTAAAGGCAGGTGGGGAGAACAAGCCTGTCCCCACTCAGGAGTAAAACGTCGCTCTCTGCGGATAGAGAATTTTTAGGGTGGGTCACCCTTCCACCAAGGGTGGACTTCTGAATGCTTGCAGGTGTACAGAGGCGCCGGGAGTATAAAAATGGCTAAAATGTTTAAAATGTTTAGGTTGCGGTGGTGGACCGGCTAACCACAAACTGACAACAAGGCTGTTGATTTTTCAAAAATAAATATACATAATTTATTCGATTGCTCCCAATAAAGTCGCAACGCGTTTCACGGGCAAAGAGACCCGCTTCTTCAGGCAATAAAGACAGGAGCAACAACACTGAAAATGACAGAGATACAAAGCAGACATCAGTATACTGTGTGTGGTACAGTTGTATGGGTGTATTGAATTGTATGCATATATAATTTCTAAGGTATACAAGATGCTGTCACAACAACCTTATTACTGGAGTGACTGATGTTAAACCTATTTGGTTCCGGGGTATGTGTTAAACTTGTGTGCCTCAGTAAAAGAAAAGCTATTCGTGGGCTTAAGCTGTATGTGTGGGGATTCTAATTGTGCAATGTAGGAATGGCATATAGCAGGATAAGGTAAAAACGTGTCTAAAGCTGATGATGAAGAGTAAAACACTTACCAGCGTCTGGTCTGGTTGATGCTTGGCACCTCTGTGCCGGTCTGACATATTTGCGGGGTTTATAAGTGACAAAGGCTATGGAGGATATGAAGGGGGTGGGGCTATGGGGGCTGATTGTATTGTGTGGCCAATGTAGAGGGGCTGGGCGGGGACCTGAGGACGTGCTGTGTGATGCGGATGGGCGGAGGTATGCGGGGGATTATGGGGCGAGTGAGACGTGGCAGGGTAGTATTGCGCTCGTGCGCATCCCATTTCGTCACGTATTGCGGAGAGTGTGGAGCGCATCTCACACTTCCGCATGTGGCGTGGGATTATGGGGCGAGTGGGACGTGGCAGGGTAGTAATGCGCATGTGCGCATCACGTTCCGTATCACTATGCGGAGAGTGTGGAACGCATATCACACTTCCGCATGTAGCTGGGGAAATAAACAGAAGGGAGGGGAAAGGGTGGAGTAGAGGGCTGGTTGCCCAATAACAATACCTATACGCAATGTCCCTTTGAAGAGTGGCTGTTTAGAAGGGATATACGGATGACTGGAATAACAACTTCTAAGTTGCATATGAAACTTACTTATCTCGTAGTGCTGTTTGGAGAGCATGGCAGCCCTCCAGTGGTAATTACATGCAATGGTTTAGATGAAATAGTTTATAACAGACACACATTTATAAATATAAATATATATATATATATATATTTATATTTATAAATGTGTGTCTGTTATAAACTATTTATACTACGAGATAAGTAAGTTTCATATGCAACTTAGAAGTTGTTATTCCAGTCATCCGTATATCCCTTCTAAACAGCCACTCTTCAAAGGGACATTGCGTATAGGTATTGTTATTGGGCAACCAGCCCTCTACTCCACCCTTTCCCCTCCCTTCTGTTTATTTCCCCAGCTACATGCGGAAGTGTGATATGCGTTCCACACTCTCCGCATAGTGATACGGAACGTGATGCGCACATGCGCATTACTACCCTGCCACGTCCCACTCGCCCCATAATCCCACGCCACATGCGGAAGTGTGAGATGCGCTCCACACTCTCCGCAATACGTGACGAAATGGGATGCGCACATGCGCAATACTACCCTGCCACGTCTCACTCGCCCCATAATCCCCCGCATACCTCCGCCCATCCGCATCACACAGCACGTCCTCAGGTCCCCGCCCAGCCCCTCTACATTGGCCACACAATACAATCAGCCCCCATAGCCCCACCCCCTTCATATCCTCCATAGCCTTTGTCACTTATAAACCCCGCAAATATGTCAGACCGGCACAGAGGTGCCAAGCATCAACCAGACCAGACGCTGGTAAGTGTTTTACTCTTCATCATCAGCTTTAGACACGTTTTTACCTTATCCTGCTATATGCCATTCCTACATTGCACAATTAGAATCCCCACACATACAGCTTAAGCCCACGAATAGCGTTTCTTTTACTGAGGCACACAAGTTTAACACATACCCCGGAACCAAATAGGTTTAACATCAGTCACTCCAGTAATAAGGTTGTTGTGACAGCATCTTGTATACCTTAGAAATTATATATGCATACAATTCAATACACCCATACAACTGTACCACACACAGTATACTGATGTCTGCTTTGTATCTCTGTCATTTTCAGTGTTGTTGCTCCTGTCTTTATTGCCTGAAGAAGCGGGTCTCTTTGCCCGTGAAACGCGTTGCGACTTTATTGGGAGCAATCGAATAAATTATGTATATTTATTTTTGAAAAATCAACAGCCTTGTTGTCAGTTTGTGGTTAGCCGGTCCACCACCGCAACCTAAACATTTTAAACATTTAAACCTCATACACAAGTATAAGTACTCTCATCTGCTGGGATCAGGACCTGGTCTGTTGTCCTACAGTTCGGGGACAAGTGCTGTGCTGCTAGCCTGTTGGGTTTTGAGGCCCTTTGCTGCTATGGAGTGAGATGGAGCGACCACAGTGTGGCATACGTCGAATGGGAGAGGTAAGGAGGAGAATAGTAGCCTCAGCCGGCATTTGGACAAGATGACCCAGCAGGCAAGATCTCTTGCTGATACATTTGAGCTACTGTACACACAGGCGGTCCCACTCCCAACCAGTTGCCTCAACTGATAACTATCTAGCATGTGTTCAGAGGTTTAGGCTACAGCTAAACAGGGCTATATTGTGATGCTTTTGAGTCCCTCCATTGTCTAGAATTTCAGTTTTACAATGTTTACAAGTTAGTTCTTGTCCTCTCGTGTGCTCTGACTCCAGTTTAGGTGCAATTCAGCTGTACACCATGTCAGTTGCTCCGAATTTAGCTCAGCGAGAAGGTTTTAATGTTGCTGAATATGCAGCTTGCTAAAGGGTTAATATACAATAGGCAAGAAGCCCACACCAGGAATACATATATAACAATAGCAATAATATTTTTATAGCGCTTTTCTCCCTGGGGACTCAAAGCGTTGTGCCTGTGACCTGCATTATACAGTCTCAAAGGCTTGGAAAAAGAGGTGGGTTTTTAGCCTTTTCTTAAAGCTGTCCAGAGAAGGAGCCTCTCGCACGGACTGTGGAAGCGAGTTCCATAGAGTCGGTGCTGCATAGGAAAAGGCCTGAGCACCAAATGTTAAGTGTATCCTGGAAATAACCAGATTCATCCTGGCAGAGTGGAGGGTGCGTGGAGGGGCATAAAGTTCCAATAGATCCACTATGTACTTGGGTCCCATGTGATTTAGAGCCTTGAATGTCAACAGGCATATCTTAAAATGGAGTCTCTATTTTACTGGCAACCAGTGAAGAGTTTGCTGTACTGGGGTGATGTGTGAGCTGCAGGGAGCATTGGTTAGGAGTCTGGCTGCTGCATTCTGAACTAGTTGTAAGGGGTGCAGAACCTTATCTGGGAATCCAACAAACAGAGCATTGCAGTAGTCCAGGCGGGAGGATACAAATGCATGAACCAGGGCAGGTAGGTCTTCAGCTGGGATAAGGTGCTTGATTCTCATTATATTTCTCAGATGGAAGAAGGAAGACTTGGCGACAGCTGATATGTGCTGTCTGAGTGTTAGCTTGATATCCAGGATCACCCCAAGGTTTCGCACAGAGTCTTTATACTGTACGGTATCTCCTCCAATTGCTAGTTTGAAGTTGGGAGAGTTTTGGACTTCATTCATCATGTGTGGCCCGCCTACCACCTCTGTTTTGTCACAGTTCAGCCTCAACCAGCTATTGTTCATCCAATTTTGTAATTCCACTAGACAGGCATTGACAGATACTGATGGGTCTTGAGTGCCAGGCTTGAAGGACAGATACAGTTGTGTGTTGTCTGCATAACAGTGGTATCCTAGACCATAGTTCTGGAATATTTTGCTCACTGGGAGCATGTAGACTGCAAAGAGTAATGGGGATAGCACAGAACACTGTGGAACTCCATATGCAAGTGGCACTGGATTAGAGTAGTGTGAGCCAAGACATACTTGCTGTGTCCTGCCAGATAGGAAGGACTGAAACCAGCTAAGAACAGCACAGTAATTCTTCAATCTCTGGATTATGATCCACAGTATCAAAAGCTGCAGACAAGGCAAGAAGAATTAGAATTGAGCACTCACCCTTGTCTCTTGCTGTAAGTAGATCATTCATTACTCGGACTAGTGCCATTTCAGTGCTGTGCCTTTTCCTGAATCCTGACTGAAAGGTATCAAAAATGTTATCTGTAAGCCTGGATTCTAGCTGGTTGGCAACTGCTTTCTCGACTTTTGATCGGAATGGTAAGTTCGCCACCGCTCTGTAGTTGGTCACAGAGTCCGGATCCATTGATGGTTTCTTCAAGAAGGGTTTTATGATTGCTTTCTTTAGTTCTTCCGGGAAAAGTCCACTTTGCAAGGAGCACTGAGTTATTTTGTGAAGTGCTGGCCTGATCAGCTCTGGGCACTGCATTAAGGATCCAGTTGGGCCAGGATCCAGGTAGCAGGCAGTGGGGCGAAGACTTTGGATGAGAACACTAAAATCTTCTTCACTCAGAGTGTCAAAGACTTGCCATATATAATATATGTCTACTATGTAAGGTGTATGATCTTTTATTAATCCCTCATGGCATGGATCTTTTAACCAGGAAATGTGGTGGGGGTTTTTTTGTACCGAGTTCCATAGGATGTATGCAAAAGAGTTCAGTACGAGTCAGCTGATGGGGAGGCAGTGCACTTGATCCCCATACAGAGTGTTGATTTGTGGGGCTATGAGATGGCTTTTAGCCAGCTTGGCATCTCACTTCTGTGCCTAGACTCCATGTGAAAAAGCGTTTCCTATTCAAAATGGCTGTCACATAGGGTCCTTAGTGCCCCTGCACCCACTCCTTGTACCCCTTGGATAAGTCATATGCAATATCGGCAATGGCGATGGCGATGTCACGTCTGTCCCATGTGGGGAGAGCCTAGACTCTTCAGATAGTATTTGCATTGTAAACCACTGACATGCATCTGAATTAGAGAGTGCCACAGTTTTACTTTTTGCTAATTTGAACACATAATTATTAGATGAGAGGTGCCCAGGTCCCATCACTTTTGCTGAGAGGCACTGTGTGTTGACCAGAGGAAGGGGGCTAGCACCCGTGAAACGCTGGTCTATTTTGTTTTTTGAATAAATATTGTTCAAGTCCTACAATGTTTTATCTTCTGGAAAGGTAAGAGACTACCTCTCATTTTAATTATTAGAAGTCTGTAGAATATAGACTTGCAAGTACATAATTATTAGTGCATAATTATTAGGATCTGCCTGCCATTAGAATCTATTAATCCCTATCTGCCTGCCGTTAGAATCTACAGATCATTATCTGCCAATCACTGGCATAGTTTGCTTGTGATTGATAATATCTGTATGTTATTGAAATCTGCTTATTGTTGGTATTATCTGCTTGTCTTCAGTGATATCTGCATGTAATTTAAATCTCACTATCATTGGTAAAACTTAACATTGGTGCCTGTGTTTTATTGGTATCTAGTAGACCTAAGCCCGTTTAAAAACGGGCTCTAGGTCTGCTTGCATGTTACATAGTTACATAGTTACATAGTTATTTTGGTTGAAAAAAGACATACGTCCATCGAGTTCAACCAGTATAAAGTACAACACCAGCCTGCTCCCTCACATATCCCTGTTGATCCAGAGGAAGGCGAAAAAACCCTTACAAGGCATGGTCCAATTAGCCCCTAAAGGGAAAAATTCCTTCCCGACTCCAGATGGCAATCAGATAAAATCCCTGGATCAACATCATTAGGCATTACCTAGTAATTGTAGCCATGGATGTCTTTCAACGCAAGGAAAGCATCTAAGCCCCCTTTAAATGCAGGTATAGAGTTTGCCATAACGACTTCCTGTGGCAATGCATTCCACATCTTAATCACTCTTACTGTAAAGAACCCTTTCCTAAATAAATGGCTAAAACATTTTTCCTCCATGCGCAGATCATGTCCTCTAGTCCTTTGAGAAGGCCTAGGTACAAAAAGCTCATCCGCCAAGGTATTATATTGCCCTCTGATGTATTTATACATGTTAATTAGATCCCCTCTAAGGCGTCTTTTCTCTAGACTAAATAAACCCAGTTTATCTAACCTTTCTCGATAAGTGAGACCTTCCATCCCACGCATCAATTTTGTTGCTCGTCTCTGCACCTGCTCTAAAACTGCAATATCTTTTTTGTAATGTGGTGCCCAGAACTGAATTCCATATTCCAGATGTGGCCTTACTAGAGAGTTAAACAGGGGCAATATTATGCTAGCATCTCGAGTTTTTATTTCCCTTTTAATGCATCCCAAAATTTTGTTAGCTTTAGCTGCAGCTGCTTGGCATTGAGTATGATTATTTAACTTGTTGTCAATGAGTACTCCTAAGTCCTTCTCCAAGTTTGATGTCCCCAACTGTATCCCATTTATTTTGTATGGTGCTAGACCATTAGTACGTCCAAAATGCATGACCTTACATTTGTCAACATTGAATTTCATCTGCCATGTATGTGCCCATATAGCCATCCTATCCAGATCCTGTTGCAATATGACACTATCTTCCTGAGAGTTAATGATTCTGCACAATTTTGTATCATCTGCAAAAATAGCAACATTGCTCACTACTGCATCTACTAGGTCATTAATAAATAAATTGCAGAGCACTGGACCCAGAACAGACCCCTGTGGGACCCCACTGCTAACAGTCTCCCATTTTGAGTATGATCCATTGACCACAACTCTTTGTTTTCTGTCCATTAGCCAGTTCCCTATCCATGAACACAGACTCTTCCCCAGTCCCTGCATCCTCAACTTTTGCACCAGACTTTTGTGGGGAACAGTGTCGAAGGCCTTTGCAAAGGCCAAGTATATCACATCTACAGCATTCCCAATATCCATATTAGCATTCACTACCTCATAAAAGCTGAGCATGTTAGTCAAACAGGACCTGTCTTTAGTAAACCCATGTTGATGCTGAGAAATAAGATTATTTTCTACTATGAAGTCATGTATAGTATCTCTTAGTAACCCCTCAAATAGTTTCTGTCATCGCTAATATGCGTTGTGGACAGTATTAGCTGCCGGGCAGGAGTGGGATCCAGGATTTCACTGTAACGTTTGCGGAATCGTTTTCGTGGTCAGCGCACAAGATGTGCACTGACACAGCGGACACCCTCCACAAGCGTATAATTAGGTGAACCCAGGTTAGGTGCAATGCACCAGCAGAGGGCAATTCCCACAGGCAGATGGCGCTGTGGAGTGCAGACGAGCACAGCCTCTGCACGGCCACAGATGCCAGAAGGGAATTGTACAGATCTAAAGCAATGCAAGGCTGAACAGCCCTTAAAGAGAAGAGCACAGAGATAGACTAAATCGTTTCCCAAACTAGTCGCCATCCAGCGACGGTGAACACACATTCGCAGAAACAAAGCTGGAACGCAATCGCAAGGGAGAGACGATTGCCAGAAGTGACACAAGGCTGATCAGAACAGAACACGAGAGTAGCAAAGGCACAGCAAACAACAATAAAAGATAACGAAAATAACAAATGCTAGCTAAACGCGAGCTCTGCACTCATTCGCAACAGCGAACGCGTTTACAGCGCGGTCTCGGCAAGAAAAGCGCAACAGACAAGCACGCCACCCTAACTAGCCACAAATAGCACAAAGGAGCACAAACAGACAAGACAGACAGATGAGGTAGCCAGTAGCACCTGCTGCTCCAGCTTACGCTCCAGAAACACCGATCAGAAGGATCCACAGCCGCTACCGCTAGAGGCTAGTGCGATCCAAACAAACAGACAGATGAGGTAGCCAGTAGCAACCACTGCTCCAGCTTACACTCCAGGAACATAGATCAGAAGGATCCACAGCCGCTACCGCTAGAGGCTAGTGCGATCCAGACAGATGAACAGAAGGGTCTACCAGTAGCAACCGCTGCTCTGGTTAGCACCCCCAGACAGACAGAACGATTTCCTGTCGACCACCGCTGACGACAGGACAATCGCAGCAGAGAGACAACACAGACAAAACAGATAAGCAACCTGACTGCACTAGGGGAGCTGCCTAGTGCAGTCCCAAGAATTACTCTAAAGGTGGCCACACACCATACAATTTTTTAAATATCTGTTCAATTTAAGAATTGCAATACATTTTTCTGACTGATTGTAACATTTCAAAAATATGACCAATGTACCAAACACGTATGTTCAATTTTTTCCTCAATTATGATAAAAATGATTGGAAACTCAGAGGAAATTGCTAGTGTGTGTATATTCATAAATTAACAATCCAGCACACACCATACAATCTTTAGTAGAGATTGAAGAGAAATATCTGGCATTCCGGATCGATTTAAATCGAAAAAAACGGGAAATCCAATCGGATTTTTCAGTCGAATGAAAAAAAAGCTTTCGATTTTTTCGAGAGATACGATCGTTTTTATCGAATTACTGTAAAATTGGATCATTTTATTGTATCGTGTGTGGCCACCTTTAGATAAACTTTAGCAAACTAACAGGGCTGATACTCAAGGAGAGTTCATCAGAAACAAACCATGAAAGATGACCAGCAAAGGATTCTGGGACAACATGGCTTTTATACTGCCAGCCTTCAAAGGAGGCAGCTAGGCGATTTGCATAACAAATGTATGCAAATTCCTCAGCAGCAGAGCAGGTCAGAAACTTGCAAAGAAAAGACAGGTCTCTTTTCCAGAGACCTGCAGCCCTCATACTTAACCTATTTTGGTTCCTGGACGTAGAAACTACGTCCAGGAACCATGTGTGCTACCGCGCGCCCCCGCGGCCGATCGCGCGCGTGCAAGCGCACTCCCAGCCGCGGATTCGGTAGCCAGGGAATCAATGTATCGGGCTATGGTGCCCCGATCACTGATTCCTCTCCCCCGCTGAAAAAGCGACAGCTTCTCTTGGAAGCTGCGCCTTTTCTGGCCGTTCCCTCCCCGATGCGCCACTCTAAGCGTGTGTTACGCTTAGAGTGACGTCATGTAAACAAACTCATGGCCGCCATCTTGTGGCCAAAAAGTAATACTACAACTGAAAATAAAAATAAATTAAAATGAACACACATTTACATTATAACTCTATTGTTTACCCCCCACCCTCCCAAAAGTACCCAAATAAAATGTTTACTATAAAAAAAAAAACCCATTACAATAAAAAAAAAAACGTAAATATTTACCTAAGGGTCTAAACTTTTTAAATATCAATGTAAAGATGAAATATTTCTATATTTTTTTTATTTTAAACTTGTTAATAGTGATAGATGCAAAATGGAAAAAATGCACCTTTATTTCCAAATAAAATATTGTCGCCATACATTGTGATAGGGACATAATTTTAACGGTGTAATAACCAGGACATATGGGCAAATACATTACGTGAGTTTTAATTATGGAGGCATGTATTATTTTAAAACTATAATGGCTGAAAACTGAGAAATAATGAATTTTTCCATTTTTTTCTTATTCTTCCTGTTAAAATGCGTTTACAGTAAAGTGGCTCTTAGCAAAATGTACCCCCCAAAGACAGCCTAATTGGTGGCGGAAAAAACAAGATATAGATCAGTTCATTGTGATAAGTATTGATAAAGTTATAGGCTAATGAATGGGAGGTGAACATTTCTCACGTGAAAACCACGGAACCTGAATGGGTTAAGGAATGGTCAAACAGCTGTCTGCCCGTGCAGCCAGCTGAGCGGAGCATTACATTCACTAGGATGGGACCAGACCAGGTGGCAGATTAGGTAAGGAAGGGGGGGGCTGCTCCTATTCCTGACTATAGTGGCTACACATATTCCTGACTACCTATTCCTGGCTATCTATACTGAGGCACCATATGTACCTGGCTACCTATACTGCACCTATAGCTCACTATCTATACTGAGACACCACATGTACCTGGCTACCTTTACTGCACTTATAGCTTACTACCTATACTGAGGGCTGCCACATGTACCTGCCTACCTATGTATACTGCAAACTGTAGATGATCCAGCTGGTGTTTGAGCAAGAAACCATATCAAGACCATTTCTGGCTTATATGGTGTTCCAGACAAAGTAGACCATGTTAGCCCCTCATACACACAGAAAAACACATAACGCACACATAGTCTAAATATAGTACAATCACAAATTTAACTACTAATATTTGACACCCCATTAGCAGCGTACAAGGTAAATTTCGGCTCCCAAAGGCACCCGAGAGAATCGCAGGCACTGGGGGCTTGCAAATTGAAATGCAAATTGTGGCATTGCATAGTGGGCATGGAGCATATCGTGGCTTTGTGGCGGAGGGTTACCTTTTAGGAGGGGGAAGGCTCAGCCACCACCAGGGGGGGGGGGTAGCATTAAGCACCACCATGGAGGGGTGTCTTATGTTTAGGCACTACTGGGGGGGGGTGGCTCAGTGTGAGAGTATGGTTAAATATTGGTTAACATTACCTATATTTTACTATCGGAATCCAGCAGTAGAAAATTGCTAATTTTTAGCGATATTCTTCTAGCGGTAATACCCTGCGCCCTTGTTTCCAGGCGCCCTTTTTCATGCATGCGTAACAGCCACCCGAGCCTTCTTTTCTCTTGCACAGTTTTATATCTGAGCTATTGGCTATCGTATATCCATTTTCTATGTACTGTATATATTCTGCAGCTACATCAAAAATTTTCCTTCCAAAATTGGATTTGTCCATGGATTCAATTAGCCATCCCAAATTTAATCCGATTATCAAAGGCGTGAGGTCAGCAGTTTATGAAGCTAAAAATTACCTGTCCATCTGTCTGTAATAAAGTGATTATCCTTATGCTTGTATAGCGATGGGGTTAATTATAATCTGGCAATAATCACTTGGCAGGACAAATATGGTGGCCAAAAAAATGATGTCCAAAAACGCAAATGCACATCCAGCTCCTGGCAGACACAGCATATGAAAGATGCATTTCTGTTTTAGCCTCAGTATGTAAGATAAATACGTGGACATACATAAAGTCAGATGAAATATATTGGAAAATAAAAATTGTACTTTTGCCAGCATTGGCACATGTGGGTTTTTTGTGTGTGTGTTTTTCATTTTTTTTTGCTCATTTTGGCATGTGTATTTAACTCTAATTAGACATTGAAGATTAAGCTTGTTTTGGAAGCAATTCATTGTTTGGATTTATTATTGTTATTTCAAAAAACGAAAATGTTGGTTTATTGCTACTGTGATATAGATTTCAGTGAGTTCATCTTCGGGGCATTCATTAGCACAGACCATCTAATAATATTCTGGTTTGTGCTAAACGGAGATTTACTTAAATGCATCAATATTCCGTCTTATGCAAAGATGTACGCTTTACCGTGACATTTTGTTATTTTATGGCATCCATCATTTAAACTGCATAAATAAGAATTTTGTTTATTGAGAAAGAACTTGAAAGATGTTAGCTGTAAATATAGCCATAAGGTTAGGAGGAGTTATGTGGGTGGCACAGAGGGATACAGCAGGAAGTAATTATTATCACATTCTAGCGCTTGATGTCTCTGTATCAAATTATATTCACAGAGACAGAAAGCAACAAAGATGCAGTTGGACACAAATTTTGATTTACAACTTTTTTACCCCACCACTTACAATAGGAATCAAACTGTTAGGTAAGAGATGAACCTGCATATGTCCATAAGGAAATATTAGATAAGCTTAGGCCCGGTTCACATTAGCGTTCCAGGTCCGGCTTCCCTGGACCTGGAACGCTCCGTACACAGCGGATGGTGAACGGATACATTGTTAATCAATGTATCCATTCACACTGGTGCGCCGTCCGGATCCAGATCCGTTCCGGGAACGCAGCTCTGGGACGGTCCGGCTTTTTTTCCAACATGCGCTATTTTTCAGTCCGTCCCGGTGCGGCTGCGGACCTGGGTCGGATCCTGACCCGAACATGCGGCCCATGCTGTGCAATGAGAAACGGATGTTTCTCATCACACTGGCAATAGGACCGGATGCTTCCAGCACCGGTCCTATGCCACTTGGGGGGCCCGGACTACACGCCAGTATCCCCCATGCTTGCAGTGCCTTTCCGGCACTGCAAAGTATCTAGTTCCGGCTACTTTATTGTAGCCGGAACTGACACATGCATCTGGCGCAACTTGTGGCCAGCTTTGCGGCCCCCGGACCCGGACCCCCGGACACTTGCGGACTCGAACCGCAAGTGTGAATGGGGCCTAAGGGAAGTTAATGAAGATACAGTTACCCAAGGTGTACACGAGGCGGTGCTGGAGGGGCAGATGGGACACAGAGGTGTGTTCCCTGCTGCATGGCATGCCGCTGTGGTCCTACCTGCTCTGCTCTTTGCCCCCCCCCAGCACGGCGCTATCATCCCCCAAACTTGCCAACAAACAGCATGTTGACATCTCAATGGGGGGGGGGAGCACTCCCTGATAATCGCCCACTGGGGGCATTCCTGGAAGGCATACCCAGCAGCCATTGGGCAGCTCTGCCTCTCCCCGGTCACTTCCCCCGCCTCCCTGCACTCCAAGAGACACAGAGCGGCGCTTCCAGCTTCGTGACCCGAGAGGTCACGAAAATGAAACTCAGTTATTGAAGGCCACAGTAGCGGTGCAGAACGTGGGGGAGTGGTATATTTGCAGCTAACTCATCCGACCAGCCACCCGGATCAGGTAGTTTTTTTTTTCTTTTTATTAAAATGCCCACTTCGGGTTCCCTTTAAGTTTGGATGTCACTTTAGATATAGCAGATCTGTGAAAGGTGGTTAGAGGCTAAATCTAGATATTTATGGGAGGATCTGATGATTTTTTTTTACCAAGGTGTATATTCTTAGAAGGTCCTGTGTTTACATGGAAAAGCAAGACGTTTTGAATTAGGATTCCTGATTTTTTTTAAGCACCTTTATAGGAAAGTAGAGGGGAGGACATTTTTCCTCCTGCTCTCATACTTTTACAGTGGTGTTTGCTATAATTACCATTTGATAATACTCTGTGCATTCAATAGCTGTGCCCTACTTTGGTTGTCCACCATTAAGTTTCCTACCTCATCTTTTAGGAGTCCTATACAGTCCACTTTTCTCTTTTTGTGGGGGGGGGGGGGGGGCACACATCAGCTTTATTAAATGCCCGGACTAGATGATAATGACTTCACAGCCATGCTCATGTGTCACATATTTGCATCATTGTCCCGTACACATGAAAAATAAAGAAAAAAAAAGAGAGAGAAGGAGAGGAGAAAAAAAGAAAAAGGGGAGGCAACCAGTAAGTCCATTAGCTTCAAAGGAAAAAGGAAAGGGACAGAAGAGAAAAAAGGAAAAGAAGAAAAGGAAGAAGAACTATGAAGACTGGAAAACTGGTATATTATAAAAAATGTAAGTTAGGAAGCAAGAATTTTTTTTTTGAAGGGGGGGGGGGGTTGGGGGCGTTACTTCGATGCTTAGATGGATAGGATCAGGCAGTGGTTCCCCCTAGACCCTAGGAAAGCAGAGTCTTAGATACCTACCCATAATTCCCTGAGCAACCCTGTCTTTTTTTGGAATTTAGTTCTGTTCCTGCTTCTATATTGAGGAATGAAGAGAGCCTCGCTTTCTATTCCGCAATACAGGGGGAGCTATTTTTACAGCTATTAATGATTAATTTTTTAGCAATTAGAGAAAAAAAAATAAGATCGAACTCAAAACCAGACTGACACCTCTCCTAGCTTGACCAAAGAAAGCCATCACTTCATCTAAAACAAAGAGCTGGTCAAGGGTGTTCCTGGTAAATAATTCAAGGTCAGACCAAAACGGGTGATCTTAATACAGTCCCAGAACCAATGGGTGTAAGAGGGATTTAATGCAAATCCCTATTTGCCCGCTGGTCTTCCACCCGGAGGATATAGTACCACCTGGATACCAGTTTGAAGTGAAGTAGCTGCACATAAGAACTGGCGGGTAACCTAGATGTCTCTGAAAACCTGGCATCAATCCACATCCCTGAACTTCTTGCCGAGCTTTTTTCGCACTTCCCTAGCAGTTTCTTCTGACCGCACTCTTTGCCCACGTCCAAAAATTTGTAAATTTGGCCCAGGGCTTTAGCTGGCACAATCCCGTTGATGAAATAAGTTTCAAATTGGTTCAAACCTCTTCTTACTGTATTATATTTTTCACATGCTTTAAAGGATACCACAACTGAAATGTGACATAATGAGATAGACATGTGTATGTACAGTGCCTAGCACACGTATAACTATGCTGTGTTCCTTTTTTTCTTTCTCTGCCTGAAAGAGTTAAATATCAGGTATGTAAGTGGCTGACTCAGTCCTGACTCAGACAGGAAGTGACTACAGTGTGACCCTCACAGATAAGAAATTCCAACTATAAAACACTTTCCTAGCAGAAAATTGCTTCTGAGAGCAAGAAAGAGGTAAAAAAAAGGGGAATTTCTTATCAGTGAGGGTCACACTGTAGTCACTTCCTGTCTGAGTCAGGACTGAGTCAGCCACTTACATACCTGATATGTAACACTTTCAGGCAGAGAAAGAAAAAAAAGAACACAGCATAGTTATCTGTGTGCTAGGCACTGTACATACACATGTCTATCTAATTATGTCACATTTCAGTTGTGGTATCCTTTAAAGGGGAACTGAAGAGAGGGGTATATGGAGGCTGTCATGTTTATTTCCTTTTAAGCAATACCAGTTGCCTGGCAGCCCTGCTGATCCTCTGCCTCTAATACTATTAATCATAGCCCCTGAACAAGCATTCAGCAGATCAGGTGTTTCAGTGGTTCAGACTTTAAAGTCAGATCTGACAAGACTAGCTGCATGCTTGTTTCTGGTTTTATTCAGATACTACTGCAGAGAAATAGACCAGCAGGGCTGCCAAGCAACTGGTATTGATTAAAAGGAAATAAACATGACAGCCTCCATATAGCTCTCTCTTCAGTTCCCCTTTAAGAAAACTGCCTTTTGGCAGCTTGGCCGACGAAACGAAATGCATATGGAGGCTGCCCTTGTCATCCCCTTATAAACAATGCCAGTGGCCTGGCTGTCATGCTGAGCTTTTAGCTTTACTTATATTATTGTTTATTACAGAATGAAGATGGCAGCCTCCATATTTCTCTCACTTTCCCTTTAATGCACTATTTGTCTGTACAGTGTTTCACATCTTTATTTCTGAGGGACTCGGCCTCTCTGGAATGCTTTTTTCTTACCCAATCATATATAGGATGTTCTGCTAGGTGTTTTTTGTCTATTAGCTTTTTTTTTCTTTTTATATGAAACATTTGCTGGCATCAAATTTGAAACAAGCATACAGTATATCATGATGCAATAACATTGCTAAGTTTCATCTTTTGCCTTTTGGCTATTTTCGATTAAATATAGAATTGAGATGATTTTGGAATCATCACTTTCTGCTTTATTTACATTTTACACAACATTCTAACATTTTTGGAAAGGGCTGTAGGCTTTGGTCTCAGAGTGATTTAAAAAGAAAAGCTGAAACTATATAAACCTCTTAACAATTAGATCCCAACTGTGCTGCTAGCTCATGAGCTTGTTCGGGACTTTGTGCCACTTGAATCTACAAAATTAACAGAAGAAGACTTAAAAGACTAAGAACTAAAGAAAGAACCCACAATTTCGAAAGAGACTTTCAGCTGCTGGAACGAGCAATCAGAAATGTGCTGACTATTTTTTCAAAAGGAACTCTCAGCCTGCAGACTGCCAGCTTGATATAATGCTATGAAATAGGGCATCTAGAAGCGACGTATATGTTAATTTATAAGGATAAACTTAGATTAACTATTCTTACTTGAAAGCCTAATTTGATATAAATTAACACTTCAGAATGACTACTTATTTGTAACCCTGATTCCTCAGCAAGAGCAAAATTCCAGTGTAAAAAAACGGCTATGGCAGTGCTAAAAAGTTAATTTAGGTGTCAGGCAACGGAGTTTGGCAATAGTATACCCAAACTCCAGCTACTACAATTAGCAGCAGTGGGGGTGAAATCCAACTCCGGTTAGTGGCGATAGTAGCGCTGATTTTCAGTTAGCAGCAGTAGTGGTGGTGATTTGCGCCGAAATTAGAGTTAGCAATGGATGAGTTCTAGTAAGTAGTCGGTTTCCGGGTAGCAGTGGTGAGTCAGGATAGCGAGGGTAGGTTAGTGTTAGGTGTAGTTGTGATAGGCTGGTTGGTAGGAATGTTAATATTAGGCATGGGTATGGGGAGGCATAATGTGAGAGTTAGGTTAGTGGAAACAATAGTAGATTATTTGTAACCTTATTCTACTATTGGGTTTATCCTTATTGCTGAACATGATTGACTAATTACAAAGCTGTGGAGACAGGGCCGACCTTAGGTTTCACAGCGCCCTGAGCGAAACCTGATTTTTGTGCCCCCCCCCCCTCTCATCCTTTTCCCACGTGCATATACACGCACACACACACACACACACACACACACACACAGGCCCATATGCAATTTACCTTTTCTCCTGAGATATCTCCTAGAACAGTGGTTCCCAACATTTTTGATGTCATGACACATCACGCCAAATGCTCAGATCTTCATGATACATCACATATGTGTAATAGAAAAATACGAATAATAACCAGGAATGGATGGAAAGAGTGCATTATCATGAATACACTTAAAAATTAAGGATATAACTGTTCAGGAACATTAATAAAAACAATCAGTGAGACAGTTAGCCGCCTCCTCCCCCATTTAGAATGATAGCACAGCACCGACAATTTGCGATACGCATTATAGCTGCAGTGCGCCCCCCTCCAAAATGCCCTCAGACTCAGTATAGATAGGTAGCCAGGTATAGGTGCCCCCAGTATAGGATCTCATGTATAGGTTCCCTCAATATAGGTTGCCAAGCATAGGTGCCCCCAGTATAGGAAGTCAGTTGAAGGTCTCCATCCCCCCCATAGGTAGCCAAGCATAGGTGCCTCCAGTATAGGTAGCCAGGAGTAGGTGCCCTCCCTCAGTATAGGTAGCCAGCTATAGGTGTCCCCAGTATAGGAAGTCAGGTGTTGGAGCCCTCAGTATGGACAACCAGCTATAGGTGCCCCCTTGGAAGCTGGCGCCCTGAGCGACCGCTCCGGTCGCTCATATCAAAGGCCAGCTATGCGTGGAGATATTATATTAAAAGCAATCAAAACTTAATAGATGAATTTACAGTAATTTCATCCTTTTCAGGAATTCATCTCACCTTCCTGCCAGTGGGTGTTGGGAAAGTCCACAAACAATTGCCTTTAAAGAGACACTGAAGCGAGACTAAATCTCTCTTCAGCTCTCATATATAGCAGGGGCATGTGTGCCCCTGCTAAAACGCTGCTATCCCGCGGCTGCACGAGGGTCCCTGACCCCCCCAACCCACCCCCCGCAAACCTTGGTCGCAAGTTGGTCATAGATTTTTGCTTCCTGGAGGCAAGGGCTAACGGCTGCAGCCCTGCCTCCCAGCGCGTCTATCAGACGCGCATCGCTGCCCCTCCCCCGCCCCTCTCAGTGAAGGAAGACTGAGAGGGGCGGGGGAGAGGCGGAGATACGCGCTGACAGACGCGCGTGGGGCAGGGCTGCGGCGGTTAGCCCTGCCCCAATGCGGAAGCGCTCCCCCGTATTACGGAGGGGATTTGGCAGGACAGGGACCCCCGTTCAGCCGCGGGATAGCTGCGTTTTAGCAGGGGCACACGTGCCCCTGCTATATATGAGGTCTGAAGCGAGATCTATTCTCGCTTCAGACTCTCTTTAACCTTCATAGCTATGTGTTAATGGTAAAGGGAATTTCTTGACCACATGGAAAACAGATTACAACATTTCCATGGAGCAGTTTTTTATTGATGTTGCAAGCAAGCAAGGTCTACATAACAGGAAGGAGAATATGTCTTCATTTAGAAACTGTGTCTTATTTGTAAAATGTATATCGGCCATATGGCTACTAATTACTCTCATTGGCTATAAGCCATTTCTAGAATGTTCATGACCCACTTATCACTTAGCAGTGAGTCCTGCAGCTGCTCCTGGGTCTTGTGACCTTCCCACAGGCAGTCGTTACATGTTACCAGATGTTTGCATGTGGAACATCTAATATGGCCGTCAGTCTCTAAATGGGCCGAAAGAGAGAAGGAGCTGCAAACTAACCTTACATTACTTAACCTTACATTAGCAAAAGCTTTTTTTAATCACAAGTGTTTAGAAAAGGCTTGGATAAAGTGCTGCTTGTGGGTTCCAGGCCTAACATCTGAACTTTTGGCAGAATATGGGTATGATTCCTTCTGTGGGCACATGCAGAACAATGAGCTGACACTCAGTGAGCTATATGAGTTACACTCAGTGATGCTATATGAGTTACACTCCGTGGCATCACTTAGCAGTTGTTTCATAACTGAATTATTCTGAAATGTCAGTCAATGCACAGCCCTTCTCAGCTATACACATGCCCCATTCTTTGTTTAGGATATTTGCTAATGAGGCCATGTTTGTTTTACTTTGTGACAAAAAAAGTCCAAAATCCATATACCCCAAAAGCTAAATAGATACTGGATAGCACTTCATTAAATCTGAACAACTGACACAGGAAGCAGCGTAATGCTTTCAAAGAAAGAAATATAACGCCTGTCAAAATAGAGAAATGAGTTCACATTAAAATGATTAATGACCTCAGTCTATGGGAGCAGCAGGAGATAAATTGGTGATGTGCAGCACATTAAAATTTACACAAAACTGAATGGATCCCCAACAGTGTAAGAAGAGAAGTTTTGGTGAAGTCTAGTGATTCTGTGTAATTGCACTGTTGTTAATTAGTTACTTTGTTACCATTTTCCTATAAAACACATACTTAGACTGATGTTGTTTGTAATCGTACATTAACTTTGCTAGATAATGCAATATTCTGAAAAAAAATACTGTAGAAAAAAATAGTATATCTTAATGGTAGCACTCAGTTTGTTTTAATGGTGGCACTGAGATTGCCATGCAAGTCCATCTCCAATGTATTCCATGTCATTTCCTAGTGACATTGTAATTTTCTTAAAGCAAACCTGAAGTGAAAAAAAAATTGACACATCACTTAACATAGTGAATAACATTCTCTGCAAGGACAATGCTAATTGAAATCAAGGCCATGTTTTAATGCTGATCTGGCTGCCAAGGCATATATCTAAAGTCACCGACACCACACTTTCTTGCTGCCTTTGTCGCTCCCGATGATTTCGCCCTGTGAGCGGATCAGAAGCCGATTTTATTGGCTCCTGACTCTATCAACATAAGCAACTCCCATTGGCTTACATTGATAGACAAGGTCAGGAGCCAATGAAAGTGGCTCCTGACCGGGTCACATGAACTCTGCTGTCATAGAGATGGCAGAGTGGGTGGCTGAGGTTCCCAGCATGCGGCGTTGACTTACTGTACACCTCACTTGCACTGTCCAGTTGGATCAGTGGATGTTCCTATCAAGCTATGCCAGGTAGATGCTGAGAGAACTGATTGTGTAAATTTGACTTGGTAAGGAAAGGATACTATAGTCAGAACTGCTAGGCGGATCAGTCCCTGGGGTGATATTTATGGGACTTGCACAATTACCCTGTGGTATACTCTGCTGATCATAATGTATTACTTTAAGATAGGTGACCTGATCTGTGTTCTCCCCCACCCCCTTTCTATTCTCCAACCTTGAGTCACCACCAGCGATTAGCAAAACTGCTGATATTCTTTTTGCATAAATTTTCATGAAAATAATATTAAAAATCAACTTTCGAGTGAAAATGCCATAAAAAATCATTTAGTAATAAGTCTGTGATTTTTTTTTTTTTGCATGAATTTTTGCGCTGAAATAAAACGATTCTTGTGTGTTGGGGCAATAATACTTTTTTTTCTTGCATTTTTGCGGTAAAAATAATGATTTTTTCTCTACATCAAAAATGCCATTTTCAATGCGAAAATAACTTTGGCGAAAATTTGTGAGCAATACTGATCACCACTATTCTTACCCCAATCTACTAGTCAGCTACCCAATACCACCATGGCCTCGAGCTGTGTGTAACATTTTCTTCACACTTTCCTTTCCTAACAAATTTATTTTTACCAGTATGCACCTTTAATTTCCAATTTCAGTGAAAAATACTGTATATCTCAAAAAGGGAATATGAATTTTAAGAAACATTTTAACATTCTTACTTGCAGTTGCCATTTTATCCCTAAATCTAGAAGAGCCATTTCCAGCATTTTATATTTCCCAGTGTAATACTTCTAAGCTCAATTTATCACATATTTGTGAACTCAATTCCTAACTGTGCCATCAGACTGTGCTGCGTCATCACAAACTCCTGCAAAGTCTTGATGATGAGTACAACTCCCTCCTCTACATAAATTATGACCTTAGGATCATCATAATACCCAAGAAGGATTTTTACAAACTTCACACAGAAAATGACTTTTTTTTTAGTTTACATAGTTTTTTTTTCAAAATGTAAAGATGGTTTACATGAAGAATTCCTCTGCTCTACAAATGTCAGAGAAAATGTTTCTGAAGCAATAATTTTATTTTTATTTTTTTTTTGTCATTTCAGATTTTTATACTATTTTAGACATTTCATGAAACTGAGCAGAATGATTTTATGCACTATACAAAAGGGATTATTTATACTGTATTAGTAGAACATTCTGCCAGCATTGTGATATATACTCTTGTTTGCTGCCGACCAGTCCTGGGTATGATTTAGTCAAATTGCTGGTTAAGAATATTCTACACTTTTAACCTTTTAATATAGGTTTCCTTTTCCGGTCTCTCTGCTATAACATGAAACTTTATACACCACTGGAGTCCTAGCTCATCTCTTATGCAGAATTAAATATTTTATGAAATATTGAAACTATTTTTTTTAAAAAAGATAACGTATGAGGTTAGTTTGGAGAAAAAAACATTACTTACCTCGAGGTCGAAGCCTCTTGATCCTAAAGAGGCTTCCCCTTTACTTGTACATCAGCCCATTCCAGCAATGTGACCCTCCAAAGCGTTGCCTTCCTGCACATGTACATTAGCACCATCCCGATCAGGCTCCGACGGAAATATCCGAGCCCGAATAGGTTTGTGCAACTGAGCAGGTGTAGATCGCTCACACGTGCGCTGTAGCACAGACCCAATCTGGCCTGGCTTTTTAAGAAGAAAGCAAAGTGGGACGGTGCTAGTGCACCAGTGCAAGCTGTCAACAAGATCTTTTTTGGAGGTGAAAAGATTGCCAGTGGGGAGTCATTCAAATATATACTTTCTTGCTAGCATAGAACCATGATCAACAAAGCAATCCTCAACTCTGTAAATATTGTAACGTTCTGCTGCTAGCAATCGATCAGACCTTCTAGCTGGCAGCATTGTACTGATGATGCAGTGTTCATTGGGGGAATTCCAAACACTGAGACCACTTGTGTGACAAAGTCTTAAATCAAGGCTCCCATATTGAAATATAACTTTTTGTGCTCCTTAGCGACAAGACAAAAAATAGGAACATAAGTTTTCTTTCCTTTATTTTTTATGAGCAAACAGTGTGCAAACGCTGGTTTGTCATGTGATCACTAGGGATGAGTAAAGAAAAATCATAGGACGATGTTTGCAGTGAAAACAATGTTTTGACCAAAGAAAGAACTCACACTAAAACTCACTTCATTTCTATGCAGTATTTCTAATAGAAAGCCGGCCCTATTTCTAAATTATTATTTTTTTTCAGGGATTTATTTGTTTTGTTTTCATAGTTAGTTTGTAGTAGTTTCAAAGTCATTTTCCAATCTCTGCTCCCTTGTCTGATTTGGCATATACTATGGCACCTATAGCTGTTTTACCTATACTATAGCACCTATAGCTAGCTTATCTATACTGTGGACATTCATACCTGGCTTACCTATACTATGGCACCTATAGCTGGCTTACCTATGCTATGGCATCTATAGCTAGCTTACCTATACTGGGGACTCTCATACCTGGCTTACCTGTGCTATGGCACCTATAGCTGGCTTACCTATGCTATGGCATCTATAGCTAGCTTACCTATACTGGGGACTCTCATACCTGGCTTACCTGTGCTATGGCACCTATAGCTAACTTACCTATACTGGGGACACTGATACCTGGCTTACCTAAACTATGGCACCTATAGCTGACTTACCTATGCAGGGGACACTAATACCTGGCTACCTATACTGTGGCACCTATAGCTGGCTTACCTTTACTGTGGAATCTATACTTAGCTTACCTAAACTGGGGCACTTATAGCTCGTTAACCTATACTGGTGCTTATACTCACCATTGCTGTGCTGTTCCCTCATCGCGATGACATGTTCCCAGGCGACCGGTGTTGATGACCCAGGGTCACGCAGCATCAACATTTGGCGGGAAACTATTTTTTTTTTCATATTGTTGAATTCAATACAAAAACCTGTATTGAATTCAATATTAAAAAAAAAGTAAGTACAAAAAAAAAAGCTTGGAAATTATTTGAAATTAATTGAAGCACTTTTTGCACAGAAATTCTGGGGAAAGGGAACACCAGGGAGGTTAAACTTGGAGGTGAGTGTGATTGCTGGCAGCAGTGAGTTCCAGAGAGTGAGGGCAGCCATAGTGAAGTGACGTCCTGCAATCTTGCATGGAGGTACTGCATGAAAGTCTTGCCTATCCCCAATCTATACTTAACAAGACGTGTGTGTGTGTGTGTGTGTATGTGTGTGTACACTTTACCATTAAAGGGCCTCTACAGCAAAATAAAGTAAGCAGGTAAAATCCATCAAAACCAACAGGTTTTGGAGTAGTCCATCTCCACATGGAGGATTCTCAGGTTTTTTTTTATTTTCAAAAGTGTTCCCTGAAGAGCAGTTGCCAAGTCTAACTGCCAAAATAGTGAGTAGGGAGGCTGGCTAGTATCTTACTATTTTGACCATTAGACTTAGCAACTGCCTTTCAGGAAATGCTTTTTAAAACATAAAAAACTCCCCATAAGAAGATGGACTAGTCCAAAACCTGTCAGTTCTTTAAAGTACCCCTGACCCGGACCTATTTTTAATATTGTTTCTGTTACTGGTGCTGTGCGACGAGCACACAGCACCATCCTCCCCACTCCTGTGCCCCTTGTAGACCCCGTTCTGCTCAATCGTAATCTTCGACTGACGCAGAACGTCGAATATGGGTGGGGAGGAAGTGGCCATTCTTTTTCCCCTCTGTCCATCCATAATTAAGCCCCCTTCACCTGCGGCTTTACTTCCGCTTATGATTAACTGCGTATATCGGGCCGCGGAGATGCGCTGTGTGTGGACTTGTGATAATTGAGGTCGGATATCCTTCCGACCTCAATCACCACAAGACCGCACACCGCGCAGCTCTCCTGCGCACGGTGTACAGCAGATCATAAAGGGGAACTAAAGCGGCAGGTGGAAGGGGCTGAGTTGAGGATGGGCAGCGGGGAGGAAGAACTGCCACTTCCTCCCTGCCCATATGTGATGTCAGAACGGGGCTGCAGGGAGTGCTGGAGGTGGGAGGATGGTGCTGTGTGCTAGTCACACAGCACCAGAGAGGAAAACATTTTAAAAATATTAGGGTTAGGGCTACTTTAAGATTTTAACTGCATACTTTTTTCGCTGTAATGGTCCTTTAACTGTCATTAATATTTAAGGTGCAGCTGGTACTGCAGATACAGAGTACCAGTGAAGAAAAGCAGTTAGTCTGAGATTAGAACATGTTTCACAAGTTTAGACTGCTGCTGAATGTACAGGCAGTACGCAACACATGCATGTGCATGACAGATGGTGATGAAGCTCTTTTGGAGTATTTTGTTAAAGTATCACATTGCTTGCTATAACATATACACTGTAGAAAGGACTTCGTATGGCATAATCCCAACTAATTACAAGAGCCAAATGTCTTGTTTTATCCCTAAATAAATACATAAGGGAGTCTACGTTTATAAAATGAATCATTTGGGGATATTTTGTAATGTTCTGGTTCTCCAGGGACCTCTCAAATGATCATCTTGCCATCCAAACATGTCGGCACTTTGGAAACTGGCATATGCGTGCCTATTTCAAGACTAAATAATATGAGAAGCATATACATATTTGATACTCCAAAATGAGGACAACCAAGAGAATCAGAGTTTCACTTGGATATTAAATATCACAGTTTACAAACTTCATTTTATGGGGTGAATATTACATTTTTACAGGTTTTCCTTAAAGGGATGCTTAAGCCTGAAAAAAAAATCAGTTTTACTCACCTGGGGCTTCTACCAGCCCCCTGCAGCCATCCTGTGTCCTCGTAGTCTCGATCGGATCCTCCTGTCCCCCGCTGCCAGCTACTTTCGTTTTCGGTGACAGGCTTCACAGGCCTGGCCACACATCTGCTTTTACACATTCCTGTCCGCAATAGTGCCCTGCGCAGGCGACAGGTCACAGGATGGCTGCAGGGGGCTGGTAGAAGCTGTTGTATATCTAAGCATTGGCTATTGACCACAGTAAAGCCAAACAAAGACTCCAAATTAATTCACAGTAACCAACGACCTGTGCTCAGCTATTCTATGTGCCCAAAATCAAACTCCTCCTGAGCAGAGTCTGATTTCTGGAAAGTCCACAAGGGCTCAGGCCTTGGGCGGATACAGTCCAAAGGGGCACCTGAACATGAAAGAGGGGTTGCTTGCCATATAATGAAAAGAAGGGATTTGTAGTGTGGTAGGCGGTAGCAGAAATTTCCTCAGAAATCCGCCATACTAACAGCTAATAATTTTAAGCCAATCAGAAGACTCGGAATGAATAAGCCAATCAGAGAATGAGCATTTGTAGTGCGGTAAGTGGAACTTTCAGCGCAAAATGGAAATCTGCAGAAATTGTAATACTGTTGGAATACTGCTAAATACCATCAGAATACAGCGGTAGCAGAAATCTGCATTGGCAGAATGTGGAATGTCTGCAGAATATATTTAAATGTTAGGGTTAGAGGGTTCGGAGGCTAGGATTAAGTATTAGGTTTGGTGGCAGTCCATCACCATGACAGTAGTGGTCAGAGAAGCTGATAGCTGCCTTTGGTACAAACACAGTCATCTTAGGTGGCAGGGGAGTCTCTAGGCATAGGCAGTACAGGCCATTGCCTAGAGTGCCATTGGTCCTGGGGGCGCCATGTTGCTGGATTAAGCCACGCCCACTGGATGAAGCCACGCCCCTGACTAAGCCCCGCCCCAGGGGTGTTTTATTACTTGCTTCTGCTGCATCTGCTTAGCGTAAGTTGCAGGCAGCTGCCACTGTGTCCCTCTGTGCCTTGTACATCCTTTTTCTCCCCTTTGTACCTTCTTCTGTCCTTTTTGTGCCTCCTTCTGTCTCCTTGTGCCTCCTTCAGTCCCTTGTGCCATGTCTGACCCCCTGTTGGTCCTTCTGTCTCCCTTTGTGCCTCCTTCTGTTTCCATGTGCCTCCTTCAGCCCCCCTGTGCCACCTCTGGCTTCTTCTATCCCCCTGTGCCTCCATATGTCCCCTTGTGTCTTTCTTTACCCCCCTGTTCTGCCTCTGCCCCCCTGTTCCTCCTTCAGTCCCACTCTGCCTCCTTCGGTCTCCCTTTGTGCCTCATTCTGTCTCCATGTGCCTCCTCAGTCCCCATGTGCCTCCTTCTTTGCCCCTTTGTGCCTTCATCCATCTCCCTGTGGCTCTGTCTATCCACCTCTGCCTCCTTCTGTCTCCCTGTGCCTCCTTACACCCCCCACTGCCTTCTTCTGTCACCCTTTTGTGCCTCCTTCTGTCTCCGTTTGTGCATCCTTCTGTTCCCCTTTGTGCCTCCTTCTGACCCCTTTGTGCTTTTTTCCGTCCCCATCATTCCTCCTTCTGCCCCCTTTATGCCTCCTTCAGTTCCCCTGTTCCTGGTTCTTTCCTCCTGTGCCTCCTTTGGTCCCCCTTTGTGCCTTAATCTGTCACCGTTGTGCCTCCTTATGCCCTCTTTGTGCCTCCTTCTGCCAGATTTTGTGCCTCCTTTTGTCCCCGTGTGCCTCCTTAAGTCCCCCATGCCTCCTTCTGTCCTTTTTTGTGCCTCATTCTGGCCCTCATGCCTTCTTCTGTCTCCCTGTACCTCACGCTTCTGCTCTGTGTACCTCCTTCTGTCCTCCTGTGCCTCCTTCTGTCCTCCTTTGTGTCTCATTCTGTCCCCCATTGTGCCTCCTTTTGTTGCCCATTGTGCCTCCTTCTGTCCCACAGTGTGCCTCCTTTTGTTCCCTTGTAACTCCTTGTGTCATCCTTTGTGATTTCTTCTGACCCTCATGCCTCCTTCTGTTCCTCCTGTGCCCCCCTATGTCACCCTGTGTGCCTTATTCAGTACCCCTGTGCCTCCTTCTGTCCCCCTTTGTGCTTCCTTTTTTCTTCCTTTGTGCCTCATGAAAGTGGAGCCCTGCCCTGTCTGTGTATTTTTTGGTGAAACCCTGACGCAGTAACTTTAATTTCTGGTGAAACGCTGCCGCATTATGATTATTTTTTGGTGAAATGCTGCTGCAATATGATTATTTTCTGGTGAAACGCTGGCACATTACGATTATTTTGGGGGTGAAACACTGCCGCATTCCGATTATTTTTTACATGAGGGTGCCACGGGGGTGAGGGGGACGTAATGGCTGCCACGTGGGGGGAGGGAGGCGCCACAGGCTTTCTCGCCTGGAGTGACAAAATGGCTAGAGGCACCCCTGTTAGGTGGCATTAAAACACAACACGATTCCCTGTAAAACATATGTGTGCTCTTACTACCAGACCTGTGTAACAAGCATGGATCTGGCGGCTGCTGACTCGCAGGGGGGGGGGGTTCTGCAGCCGCCTCTCTCCCTGGCTCTCAAGCGTTTTCCATTCCCTTGGCATCTAGCACGCCGGGAACGGCGTTATCTCCAGCTCATAGGGTTTCTGTCTCGCGCAGGTGCGCGGAGACAGGACCTTTATGCGGGCAGAAGGCGCGTCAGCTGACCTGCCGGTCGGCTGACGTCGCTGATGACTCTCGCTGCACCGATTGGCAGATTCCGTGATGGGAGTGGCTGGAAGCGTGCCCCCTCTTCTTAAGCCTCCAGTCTTCATTCGTTCCCTGTCTGCTGTCGTGAATACTTTGTGTTAGCGCTCAGACCTTAGACTAGTTCCAGGTGTTGAAACCAAAGACTTCACACCAAGAGTAGGATTGTTGTTCTATTGTATTTGATTACCTGTGTATGATTCTGGCTGTACCTCTGACCTTGCTTCCTGCTTAACGCTTCTGTTCTTCTGCCTATCTGATTAGTTGCTGAACTCTGCCTGATTACTGATTACTCTTCTGTCTCACGATTCTGTACTAATACTTACCTCTCTGTTGCAGAACCTAGCCTGTCTGACCTCTCTCACCAGTGGGCCCTCGCCACTGGTGAGGTACTATTGTCTCACCAGTTTCTCTGGGGAGATAGTTTGTTATTGCTCCATTAGTGACTGATAGCACCTTTCCAGCTCCTCTGGAAAGTTCTGATCAAGTCTATACAGTCACTTTCACTACTAGTACCTGGCCAGCCCCTCTGGTGAAGGACTAGTCTGTATTTTCCTATTCTCTCACTATTTGTACCTTTCCCAGCCCTTTGGAAAGGTCTGTGCTAGTATATACAGTCAGTGTACTGATAGTACTTTACCAGCTCCTCTGGTAAAGTTCCTCTCTACTATTAAAGTTACGGTTGCGGACTTCCGGTTCCGGCGCCCGCGTGATGGCAGCATGAAGAAGGAGCTCCGGCAAGCCGCCAGCTAAAACCTCCCCGATCCGCACTAAAAACTGCCCGCGGGGCCCAAAATCATAGCGTTTGGAGTGGGACTCGGCTGGAAGACACCCATCGCTGCATGGACCGCTATTTAACACGGTCCAACGCCAGCACGCAGCCACCCTCGGAAGTCAGGCCTGCTAAGATGGTGGGCAGAGGAGCGGTAAAAGCCACACCGGGCCGAGTGCAGCAGAAAGACACGCAGAGAGAGGACACAGACTGTGACACGGATGACCAGGAAGAAAGCAGAGGGGGTAAGCAGAGAGACTTTAATATAAATTATAAGAAACTAGCAGAGGAGGTCGGGAAAGCGCTGGCCCCGGACATCCAGGCCACAATAGAGAAATCACTGGCAAGTGCACTGAAAATTATCAAGAAGGACATAACTGAGCAAAAGAAAAGGGTCACGGGGGTTGAGCAGAGAGTAAGCACATGCGAAGACGATCTACGCACAGCAAATGTCACCATTGAAAAACTTTCACATGAAAACGCAGTAGCATATGCCCGCATAGAGGATCTAGAAAATAGATCAAGACGCAACAACCTGCGTATCGTTGGTGTATCTGAAGACATACCCCCAGACCAGCTACAGAACTTATGCTCGGAGCAAATACCTAAGCTGCTAGGACTGCAATCTGCACTCAAAGTGGAACGAGCACACAGAGTGGGACCCCCCAAAAGTAACAACAAAAAAGGGCTCCCACGAATGATAATGGCGCGATACCTTGACTACGCAGACAAAACAACATTAATGGCGGCATACAGAGCACACGACCAGGATCTTACTATTGGAGACCACACAGTGTGCCTTTTTAACGACTTCTCAGCAGAAGTTTCACAAAAGCGAAAAGCCTTTGGCAAAGTGTGTAATACTCTCCACAGCAAAAAGATCAAATTTGCTTTAATGTACCCGGCAATTTTAAAGGTCACAGACTATGAGGACAACATCCACACTTTTGAAACACCGGAACAGGTGCGTGACTTTTTGCGGAACCTTGACTCGAATGCCAGCTCCTCTGGCCCTGCGGACTAGGTAAGAGAAACCTGCAATTGAAACTCGCCCCTAAATGGAATAGCCCAAATAGACTGATCCACAGCTGAGGAACCCAAACGTTGATTAAAGCATCATTAAAGCAGTTTGAGCAAATGGGACAGAGCATATGAGCATCTTATTAGAGGCATGTAGCCCATTAGGCCTCTGCTCCAGGATGTAAAAATATAGAGAGCTTCATACTGTGTAAAATCTGAAAGAGATGGGGCGATGCCGTGGTAAATAACCACGGTTGAGATTTAAAGCCAAATGTGAATATATGTATCGGGGAGGGAAAGCTGCGGCCGGCCACTCGCCGGAGGTAGGAGTAAGGAGGTGGTATCTCATGCGGGGAAGAAGAGAAGTCGACTACTATAATGGGTTACAGGGGAAACGGTTTGGGTTAGGGGGGGAGGGTTTTTGGGGTTTTGATATGTCTCTCAGCACTACTGTATATTGTATTTTATAAGCGATATAAGCTGCAATCTGCGACATGTATATTACAAATATTCATAGATAAAGGATGAAACTGCTATCCTGGAATGTAAAGGGTCTACAGTCCCCTGGTAAACGGTCACGAATATTACGGCACTTAGGAAAATTTAAGCCAGACATCTGCCTTCTGCAAGAAACGCACTTAACAAATGAACAGTTTAAATATATGAAAAAATTCTGGGTGGGAGAGGTATTTGGCTCACCAGCAAGAGACAAAAAAGCGGGAGTACTATTCCTAATCAGTAAAAAACTCAATTACAAAACCTTAAAGCATGAGCATGATGCAAATGGAAGATGGTCCAGATTGCAGCTTCAGCTATCAGGGGAAATAATTACGTTGTATAACATTTATGGTCCACACACAGATCACGTAAATTTTTTTCAGGTACTGCAACACAAGTTATTAACCTCCCTGGCGTTCTATTAAAATCGCCAGGGAGGCTGCGGGAGGTTTTTTTTTAAATTAAAAAAAAACTATTTCATGCAGCCAACTGAAAGTTGGCTGCATGAAAGCCCACTAGAGGGCGCTCCGGATCCGCACTTTCGATCGCCTCCGGCGATCAAAAGTAACAAGGAAGGCCGCAATGAGCAGCCTTCATGTTTCGCTTTCCTCGTCGCCATGGCGACGAGCGGAGTGACGTCATGGACGTCAGCCGACGTCCTGACGCCTCCGATCCAGCCCTTAGCGCTGGCCAGAACTGTTTGTTCCGGCTGCGCTGGGCTCGGGCGGCTGGGGGGACCCTCTTTCGCCGCTGCACGCGGCGGATCGCCGCTGCACGCGGCGGATCGCCGCGCTGCGGCGGCGATCAGGTAGCACACGCGGCTGGCAAAGTGCCGGCTGCGTGTGCTGCTTTTTATTTGATAGAAATCGGCCCAGCGGGGCCTGAGAAATCCTCCTGCGCAGGTTACCCCGAGCTGAGCTCGGGATAACCGGCAAGGGGGTTAACAGAACAAAATGCCCAAATAATTGTGGGAGGTGACTTCAACACTGTGCCAGACCTCTGGGAGGATAGGAGTCATCCAAAAAAAGCCCTGCAATATAGGGATAAATGTATAAATCCCTTAATGGAAGCATGCGCTTTATTAGACACATGGAGGTACACACATCCGCTAGATCACGAATACACCTTCTATTCACCCACCCATGGAACTTTTTCCAGAATAGATTTATTCCTAATCCAGAATAACCTAGCCCCCAGATTAAGGAAATCCTCCATAGAAGACCTAGTCATATCTGACCACTCCCCAATATTGCTAGAATTAGAGGACACCTTCCCCAGAGGCTCGGACATAGTGTGGAAGTTCCCAGCAATGCTTTACGGAAATGAGGAATTTGAAAGTAAGCTGAAACTGTGGTGGCAGGAATATGCCATGGATAACACCTCACACATGAGCGACCCAGCCCTCTTCTGGGAGGCGGGAAAAGCAGTAGTGCGTGGCAGAATCATCTCATATGTGTCGGGAGGAAAAAAGCAGGCGCACAAAAATTATGCTCAAGAATTGACAAAAATCAGAAATGCATATAGTACTTTTAAACAATACCCGACCACAGAGAATAGAGATAAATGGCAAGAGATAAAACAGAAGGGAGACCTATGGTTTAAATTGCAAATAGAACTCCAGAGGCCCTACACAAACCTCACATTTCATAAATTTGGGGAAAAAGCCGGCAAACTACTGGCTAACATGGCTAAAACAAGGGGGATGTCACAACAAGCACTACAATTAAGGGACAGAGAGGGAAACCTCCAATCCAATCCCAAAACCATAAACTCCATTTTTAGAGACTTTTACACGAAACTGTATTCCTCCACACACCCTGACCCGTTGTCAATTACAAATGCCCTTGCCAACTTTCCCATAAACAAACTCACAGAAGAGCAAATACGACATTTAAATGTAGAAATAGGAGTGCAGGAGGTCAGAGAGGTGATCACAAACCTATCAAACCAAAAGTCCCCAGGGCCCGATGGGTATTCCGCAGAATTTTACAAGATATTAAAACAAGAAATAACCGACCACCTCACTAAAATGTACAATCAAATAATAGCCAAATCTAGCTACCCAGAGACAGGAGCAATGGCCTATATAAAATTACTCCCAAAAGAAGGGAAGGATCAGTGCGAGGCAGCAGGATATAGACCAATCTCTTTCATTAACCAAGATGTCAAGATCCTTTCTAAAATCCTGGCAGACAGGCTGGCACAATTAATGCCAAACCTTATACATGAGAGTCAGGTGGGGTTTGTTAGAGGAAGGGCGGAGGTCACAAACATTAGAAAACTGTTAACAATTCTAGAACATGTTCGCGCTTACCCCAAAACGTATAAATCAACTGCAGTCCTTGTGCTGGACGCTGAAAAAGCTTTCGACAGCGTGGAGTGGGACTGGATTCTGGGAGTATTGCAAAAAATGGGTTTTACGGGTTCCTTCCTTCAAGTAATTAAGGCTATGTACTCTGAACCAAAGGCTAGAATAATGACGCATGGTTTCCTATCAAAACCACTTCTGCTACAGAGAGGAGTTAGACAGGGGTGCCCACTGTCTCCCTTATTGTTTAACCTTTTCGGGACCGGCCGCCTACCCCCCCTTAAGGACCAAGGCATTTTGGGCGGGAGGGGGGTGCGCGCGTTTGGGGGGGTCAGGCGGCCGGATCCCGTGTGTGGCTGCCTGGAATTGTGTCCCCCCATGGTGGCCTGTGCCCCCCCTTCTGCCAGCAGCCTTCACTTACCTTCCAGGCTCCAGCGATGAGCCGCACGGGACCCTCTTCTCCGGCCGCCATCTCCGTTCTGTCTGACGATCAGTTCCGGGTCGCGGCTTGATGACGTCATCAAGCCGGGACCCGGCGCTGATGTCAGACGGAGCAGAGATGCCGGCCAGAGCGGAGGGGGGCGCCAATCGTCGCTGGAACGGCAGGGAGGTGAGTGGATCCTCTTCTTTTCCCCCCTGCCGCCGCAGCTGTCAAAGTGATCACTACGATTCGACGGCGATCGTAGTGATCACGTGATCAGCAGCCATACGCGATGGCTGCTGATCACTCGGGGGAGATGTCGGCTGTCATATGACAGCTTAATCTCCCCCTCCGGGTGCGCACGATCGCGTCGGGAGCGGAAATTGCGGGCCGGCGTAGATTCTACGCCGCATCAGGCTAGAACAGCCACAAGTGCGGCATAGAATCTAATGCACGCGGTCCCGAAAAGGTTAATTTAGCTCTAGAACCATTGGCTGCAATTCTACGAAAACACATATCGGGAATCAAAGTGGTGGAAGTGGAAGTACAGCAATCACTCTTTGCTGATGATGTTCTCCTCTATTTAGAAGATCCTTTAACACAAATACCCCATGTCTTTGAGATACTAAAAGAATTCACAACTCTGTCAGGACTAAAAATAAACAAAGATAAGAGTGAATTGATGCCCCTTTCTAAATTGGCGGATACTAGACAGTGGGCATCCTTGGGACTACGGATGGCACATACTCACGTAAAATATCTGGGAATAAAAATACCCAGGGACCCTACGCAAATATACACACTGAATTATACACCTGTCACGAACTGTCTCCTGTCATTTCCTGCTGCCTGTTGGTGGTAGTAGCTTGGACTGCCCTGGACATTCATTGCTCTACCAGCAGAGGGCTCTAAGGACTTTGCCTTATCCTGAACCTCCACCATCCACCAGCAGGTGGCCTGTTACTGCCTTCACAAAGACTTGCAGTTCCCTGTTTGGCCTCTGGATGGCTTCATGGGAGCTCTCATTAAAACTGTTCACCACCAGCTGCATCCTGTGGTTGCTGATCACTTGGACTATTTAAGGACTGCCTTTTCCCCTTGCTAATGGCCAGAACTTTCTGTCAGGAGCCTGAATGGAGAAACAGGGTTTGACCACTGTTTGCAGTATACAGACACTGGAACCAGGAATTAAGGTGCAAAATAATGATTTATTGTGAATGCAATAATGCAAGCATACATGCAAGCATAATGCAAATATCACACAAACATATGCACAGCACACAATATATACAAATAACCCGGGAAGCAGTGACAAATATATACAACACCTGACTATCTATCTAACTAAGTGCATAATTATATATACAGGAAATATATACACAATCGCAGTACAAAAGGGATTAGGCAGAATATCAGAGTCAGCAGGAGAGCAAGGTCAGCAACAGGTAATCAGAAAAGCACGGTACCAGGGATTAGACAAAAGCAAGGTCTCAGACAGAATAAACAGGTTTGGCAACAGGAAGGCATACAAAGGAATCAGGGCAGGGAACAGGAACCAGGGTGTCCAGAAACTCAGACCTGGAAACTTAAAGTTCTGGCAATTAGCAAGGGGAAAAGGCAGTCCTTAAATAGTCCAAGTGATCAGCAACCACAGGATGCAGCTGGTGGTGAACAGTTTTAATGAGAGCTCCCATGAAGCCATCCAGAGGCCAAACAGGGAACTGCAAGTCTTTGTGAAGGCAGTAACAGGCCACCTGCTGGTGGATGGTGGAGGTTCAGGATAAGGCAAAGTCCTTAGAGCCCTCTGCTGGTGGAGCAATGAATGTCCAGGGCAGTCCAAGCTACTACCACCAACAGGCAGCAGGAAATGACAGGAGACAGTTCGTGACATAGCCCCCCCCCTTAAGGAGCGGCCTCAGGACGCTCCACCATGACCTTACAAACCCACCACCAGGGTCCCAGGAGACGGCAGGCAAAACAATTTTAAATAGGGTTCGTAGTGGATACCATGGCTGGGTGATCAGGGAAGTAAACAAAAAATTAAATTTTGCAACTGTGTTTTTAGAAAACAGGGAACTGCAAGTCTTTGTTAAGGCAGTAACAGGCCACCTGCTGGTGGATGGTGGGGGTTCAGGATAAGGCAAAGTCCTTAGAGCCCTCTGCTGGTGGAGCAATGAATGTCCAGGGCAGTCCAAGCTACTACCACCAACAGGCAGCAGGAAATGACAGAAGACAGTTCGTGACAACACCTCTTTTTCAGCAGCTCAAAACCCAATTAGACAGATGGGACAGTTTACCAATAGGTCTAGCAGGTAGAGCCGCCTTAATAAAAATGACCACAATGGGCAGACTGTTGTACCCTATGCAAACACTCCCACTCCTTATCCGGCACAAGGACATACAGGCATTAGAAGCTGCGTTCAGCAAATTTTTGTGGAGGGGGAAGAGACCCTGAAGAAATTACAAATGTCCAAGCAGTTAGGAGGACTAAACTTACCCAATGTCAGGAGATACAATCTTGCAGCTCTACTTAGACATGTCCAAGACTGGATAAAAGAGACTAGCAGGTACTCAAATCTAGCCCTGGAATCCGAAATAACGAAACCTTGGTCGCTCCTAGGCCTCTTACATTCTAAGCCAACCGAGCTCCCAGTAAGACTTAGACAAAATGTGATCTTCAGAGATACTGTCATGACATGGAGGGCAGTCAGAAAGGCTCTAGGCCTACATTGCTTAATATCAAAATATATGCCCATCTGGGGAAATCCCCATTTTCCTATAAGTATCACGCAACAGTTCTTTTCAAAGTGGGACCAGAGGGGGATAAATAAACTGGGAAATCTGCTGCACCTGGACACTGGCACATGGAGGTCTTTTGCGGAATTGCGTAGAGAATATTCGATCCCACCGGCAGACTTCTTCCCGTATCTCCAACTGCAATCTTTTGTGAGGTCACATGTGGCCAGGGTCTCAGATGTAGCGCTCCCAAATACCTTTGACAATTTGATAAGCCCTGGGGGCCCCCTAAGGTCCTTATCAGAACTAGTGGCCGGTCTGATTAAAACAGAAAAAAACAAACTGACGTACATGAGTTTTAAAGCATGGGGGAAAGATTTCCAGAAGGAAAACATAGTAGACTGCATAATCCAGGGACTAGCAACATTTAGATCTTATATAACAAATGAACAACATAGAACATCGCACTTACTTTTCTTGCACAGAGCAAAATATGCTTTTAACATCAAGTATGCACACCCCCCAACTCACTACAAGTCATAATGCCCTAAATGTCAATTGCCAAACGCAAACCTAACACACTGTATATGGGAATGTTATGTGATAGATCATTTCTGGGACAAGGTGGTCGAATATGCAAACAAAATATGCAAGAAAAGAATAAAAAAGGAATATCTCTTGTGTCTATTCCACCACCAAGAAACACAAAGTGAAAACAGTAAGGAAAACCCATCGGAACTCTTTCACATTATTTTATCCATGGCAAGACGGGTTATATTCCAAGTCTGGATTAATCAAGATTCCCCTACTATAACAATGCTCCGTAAAGAACTACTCTCCCTCTTTACACTTGGAAAACTGCAGGTTTCTCAAAGCCTAGAAAAAAGATCTCCAAATCTGGAGAAATTACATTCTGGACACCTTCACTGCATCTGAAATTAACAGCTTTATGGGAGACTTTGTACTGACCACTTGGTACTGCAGGGAGGATATATGCGGCACCTTAGGGGCACTCCAATATCGTCCACAGGAACAAGAAGCTTGAGAACATCCACAAACATGCCCTCCCACCAACATTAAATCAAATCATTCTATAAAATCATTCTATAAATATCTGATTGCCTTATATGCGTTCTTTCTCTTTCAGCTGAGAGACAGGGGTTGTTTTTTTTTGGGGGGGGGGGGGGGGAGGGACGGGTGGGAAGAAGAAGGGAGGGGGGAGGGTAGGGGGCCTTTTTGGATCAATGTTCGTTCAAACTTGTTTCTGTAACCTCTTGGTAACAACCGTTATTGCATCATATGTACATCAACCTGGTTTGAAAATGTTGCTCCATGTATGTATGGAAAATCTGAAATAAAATTTGTTTAAAAAAAAAAAAAAAGTTACGGTTGCACTAATACACAGCTCTGTCAGTATTTCTACCAGCTATACTTGCATTATTGGTGATTCTGCAGATCACCACATAATCAGGTATAGTGTCTGTATTATTGGTGATACTGCAGATCACCTATAGTCAGACATCTGAGTTGCAGCACCCAACCGTTACAACCTGACGCAGGAAGACTCCTATCTCTAGGTAGTGGTTGTCTAGATAGAATAAGCAGTTGAATTGTGTGATTATTCAGTTGATTATCGTGTAATAATGAGGTTCTTTATTGCAATGGGTTAGAAAGCTTCATTGTTAATTAACTATTAGCACTATATTTATTGAAGGAGAACGTGCTTCACTCCCATCCTCCCAGTCTAGGAAGTAAAATAACTCTCAGTTGAATCTGTGAGCTGTCTAGAAATCTTGCAACACTATCAGTATTTTGGCAGTTATGCTGTATCCGAGCCAGAGATGGATTAAGATGTATTGGGGCTCTAGGCAAGGTAGTAGATTTTGGGCCCCTTGTGGTCCTGTTGGAAGGCTGCAATGGAGAGGGGTCAGAGAAGGTGGCTGTTGGGCCCCTTGACAGGATCGGACTGAGACACTAAGGGCCCACCAGGAAAGCTTCACCCTCCCCCCCCCACCCCATTTTGGGCTCACATACGCATGTACTCTACAGAAACACATCATTTGGTAGGACATGCGATTACGGTAGATAATAGATTGTGAGCTCTTCTGAGGACAGTCCATAACAGGGAGATGTCAACAAACGGCGCGCCGCAGCAAGGACAATGGGTGTCACCATGCACTGGAACATGAGCGTGGTCATGATGGGTCATGGACAGACCCAAAAATACATGAAATAACAAAAACATACACAAAATAAGTAGTGGTGTTATTCACAGAGAGTGGGTGGGACCAGATAAACTTTAGATAAAATAATCAAGTAGTAACATGCCTCATGATAATTCATAAAGTAGTCAAATGCCGCTAAATAAAAATATTAAGTAGTCACACACCTCCAGATAAAATAATTAAGTAGCCAGGTGCCTTCAAATGAACAAAATAAATAGCCAGGTGCATCAAAATAAAATAATTTAGTAGCCAAATGGGTCCTGTATACATAAATTAAGTAGCCATGTTCCCCAGAAAAAAAGTAGTCGTCATGTGCCCATATATATCAGTATTAGGTAGCCAGTGCTGGCTGGAGTGGGCTGAGTGCTTTGTTGGGTGGCCTTAGAGTATCCAGGGCCTGAGGCAAGTGTCATATGAAAGGCCTAGAGCCCCCAGTATAGGTAGCCAGCTATAAGTGTCCCCAGTATAGGTGGTTAGATATAGGCGCCCCCAGTATAGGTAGCAAGCAATAGGTGTCCCCAGTATAGGTAGTTAACTATAGGTGCCCACAGTATAGGTAGCAAGGTCTATAGGTGCCCCCAGTATAGATAGTCAGGTCTACAGGTGCCCTCAGTATAGGTAGCCAGGTCTATAGATGTCCCCAGTTTAGTTAGCAAGGTCTATAGGTGTCCCAAGTTTAGTTAGCCAGGTCTATAGGTGTCCCTCCCCAGTATAGGTAGCCAGGTCTATAGTTGTCCCCATTTAAGGTAGCCAGGTCTATAGGTACCCCAGTATAGGTAGCCAGGTCTAAAGGTGTCTCCAGTTTAGTTAGTCAGGTCTATAGGTGTCCCCAGAATTGGTAGCCAGCCAGGTCTATATAGGTGCCCCCAACCTGTAAGGGGGGGGGGGGGCAGTGGGCACAGAGCTGCAGGAAGGGGGGGAAGCCCCCCCTCACCTGGAGGGCCCTCCCTTCCACACTCCCCCCCAGCATTGCAGCCAGCCAGTGGCAGCAAATGGGAATGACTTACCAAGTGCAGAGTGCAGAGCTCTGCGTGTCGCTGGTCTGATCTTCCGCACTGTCCAATCACGCTATCACTGTACTTCCTGTGAGAGCGTGATTGGACAGTGCGGAAGATCAGACCAGCGACACGCAGAGCTCTGCTGGCTGCACTCAGTGAGTCCTGCTCACTGCCGCTGGCTGGCAGCAATTCTGGAGGGGGGAGCAGCTCAGTGCCCAATGCCCCCCCTTTCTGTGCTGTGCCCCCCCTGTTTGGCATCGAAACCCTCGGGGGCACCATGTAAATAGAAGGCCACCCAGGAAAATTCCCGAGCTCCCGGTGGCCCAGTCCGACACTGCCCCTTGACACCCACTAACCCCCATGCACCTGCCTAAGTTGCCTGGTGGATGATCCTGCTCTGAATCTCTGAGCTAAGAAACATTTGTGTTTCTTACTTTTTTATATAATTGTATAATCTTTACAGAAGTTTAACTTTTAAAACATTTTTTCATGCATTTTGGCACGCTGTGAAACTTGCATCTGAATTTTGAATTCATGCTTTAGCATATTGAACAGACAGTTTTCTTTAACAGAAAACCCCAAAGACCTCCCAGAAATTTTAATTGCTATGCTAATCTCATTTGAAAGGAAAAGGCGTAAAATTGATACAGCTATCGAGGAGATCATGTTCATTAAATTCTGATTTACTGTGCGCCCACCCGAAAATAGAACTGTAGTCAAAACACCTAAAATCCTGTGTTTTTCTGTTTTTGTTTTTTTTTTCCATGCTCTGTTTCACACCCTATTTCGCAATTCACATGCAGCTTTGGCACACATTTAATATGAATACTCTGATCCGCCACTCACCATCTGTCTGTAAAAGAGCAGAGAAAGTCTTTGTTGTCATAATTATCAATATGAATTATACATGCAGCAGGCAGCATTCTGTAGCATTTGGAGACTGAAACATCTCAGCTGAGTCTGCAGTTCAAACTAATGCTTACTAATCATCTTAACATAATGTGCTGGCTTCTCAAGCACAAGCTACAGTGCAAGATGTGTAAATGAGACCCTGAAATCAACCGTGAACACACAGAAACCTACAAATTGGAAGGTCTTTTCTATTGTTGCAAAACTTTCCCACCTGTAGCCTGCATTATTCCATCTTAAAGCTATAATGATTCCTGAGCAAAGCCAGACTGATTGCTTAGTCGGGGATTTTATCAGGGCTGATAACAAGCAGGCTGAGCAGTGAAGAATGAAACAGAGAGCAGGGTAGGTGTTTTCTCTAATGTTTCCACTGATTTATATGGTCAATACATGAGGGTGCTTCATCTCTGGTTCACTTTAACAGTTAGCACGGCATCAATTTATCTCCATGTAGTCCCCAAGGAGTTAAAGTTGGGCCACTGAGTGTCTCCATGATGTTATTAATAAAAAGGAAGGCATTTTGGCTGAAGTTAGATTTTTAGTTTTCTTTAAGTTTAGGCCTATGGTAGAGTGAAACCTCTTATGTTAGTTTACTGGTGTAAACTCTTTGAACAAAATTACATTGCATGGATTTTGCAGATTTAAGTTTTACAATATACAATTGACTTAAATTATTAGAGAATTAGGTGATTCAGTGAGTGGACTAATCAGTGAATCCATTAGACCTTCTTTAAAATAGGATTCGGTTTGTATCGTGATCTGTTACAAGAATCTAGTGGGTGCCTTCAGAGCTGGATCATCCACATGGCAACTTAGGCAGTTGCCTAGGGTCTGGAGAGATAAAGGGGCCTTGTTGACTCTAGTCTCCCTTAAAATCTTACAAAAAAGCCAGGTGGTGATCAAGGGTGGGCCCAAAGATGATACTCACCTAGGGCCCCATTTCACCTTAATCCCTTTCTGAGTGTCTTACCAATTCAACAGTCAATACTTTGAGGCTCCAGATAAAGCAGTGTTTGTTCACACCATGCACTTAAGTTTCAAGATAATTCCAAAAACATTAGAAAGCCCTGATTGACAAGTCTAATCTAGTCTTTCTAATGGCAGCCAGAAATTCCCTCTCTTTAAACTAGTGATATATGTGATATGTTTTATATAAAGTATTTTGTAAAGCAGTTCTTGGAGGCTTTTATTTGTTGCCCTTATAAAATGACAAGTGAAGAGTTCACCAGATGAAGAGGGAACTGGTTCCTCTGAAAGATAAGTGGTTGCATTTAAAGATCTGCTGTGTCATCCAAAGGGACTACTTAACATTACCTTGTCTTACCCTTTAACAATATAGTTCTTGAAGAAACATGACCTTGTGTCTTGACCACACATTACTGACCGTTCTTTAAGTTCTGTTTCTTGTCTAGATAGCAAAATCTTTTCAAAACTTGAAATGTTCTTGTTTTCATCTTCTCCCTGTTTGAACTATTTTTCTTCCATTGAACTCCTACAAAAAATGAATACGGATCCTCTCCTATTTCATCCTTTCAGGAAGCCCTATCCATCTTACTCATGCTAATTTAACTTAGGCCACCAAGTCAGATATATTGCCTAACAGTCTCAGCTCTTTTTGAAAGCTCTTTCCCCTCATGCACTGTCAGTATGTTCTCTAGTTCCCTGGTTATCATCCAAGTCTCTGATCTTATTACGGTCTTATAGATTTCAATCTTTGGTTTTCTACTTGTAATTGCTGATTTCAATGTATTCTGGAGTGCATAATAGCAGCAATTTGCTGCTGTGAGCTTTTCTCACACTTCAGCATGCATACTACCCGCTCTGTAAACAGCTGAGCCTACATACTTGAAGGTATCCACTTGTTAGAAGTTGTGATCATCAATCATGTGTTTGTTTTCTTCTCTGTTCTCTGGTGATACATTGTACTTGCTTTCCTATACATTCATTTTCATGTCTAGCTCTTCTGCGTTAGACCTAGTGACCACAAAAATCTGCATATGCTTTTATCTGCAAAGAATGCTTAAAACAGGGCAGGATTTACCATAAGGCACTATAGGCACCTGATAATTGAAAGGCGGCTCACACCCCTTTCGGAGTGTCTCTCTCCCTTCTTAGCTATGCAGAGACCTGATTAGAGTGTAAATGAGAGGTTACTCACCCTGCTCTCAGCATTCCACTTATGAGATCTCCCTTCAGTCAGAGACTCCTCTAGCTACTTAATACTGTGCTTCCTCTAGTTACCTATTACTTGGAGGAACCTCTAGCTACTTAATATTGAGGGTTCTTCTGGCTGCCTAATACTAAGGGGCACCTGTAGTTACCTATGGTGGGCAAGCGAAGTAAGGGACAAGTGACCAGGCAAGCCAGCAGTGACCAGACAAGCCAGCAAGCCTTGCCATGTAGTTTGGTGGGGGTTTGTAGGTTCATAGAGGGTGAAGTCGAGGCTGCAAGGACCTTAATGCCTATAGGCTCCTGCGAGGCAATTCTGGGCCTGGTTTAAAATGTGTTTAGAGTTTAAATCTATATTTCTTCCATCTTTCTCAGTTGAACCACAGTGTTGAGAATACCATCTCTGCCTTACTCCGGTGTTGATGTAAAACCTCTCAAATATGTTTCCTTGCATTTTAATTTTATTTATAGTATTCATTGTATTTATTGCCAACCTCTTAAGCTTTAGCGCAAAGCCAAGTTCTAACATATTTTGCTGCATTTAGCTCTTTTCTAATTTGACATAATCTTGCTGGAAATCTACAATAACTTATATGTTCTCATATTGCTGTGTTCACACTTTTCTATTTCATTTCCTATGATAATTTGGTCTGCTGTAAATCTTTCTTACCTAAAGCCATGCTGGAAATCAGCTAGACACACTTTTGGAGTCTTTTTGCGATGAGCTTTGTGAAAATGTTCTAAACTGCATTTAGCGGTGATATTCCTCTGTAATTATTACACACATTTTCTCTCCTTTCTTATTGTAGAAAGTTTTGATGGCTAGCTGAAAGCTAATAGATGGCTATTAGCTAACATAACGTAAACACTCTGCTACACCACTTTTGCCGTGTAATTGCACAGTCACTATAGTCCTGAGCCATTTCATTGCTAACTTAAAAAATACAAGTAAACTTTTGGCTATTCCGCCTTTATCAGACTCGAATCCTGTATGCTGAAAAGTTGTTACAGCACACAGCTATACACGTGCATACATGTAAAGCCACCACTTAAATGACACAGCTTAAATGATCTTCGGATTACTGCCCTGGAGGGTGGCTTTTACATCACAAAACAAGAGACTAATAGCAGAGACAAAATGTAAACATAGCTTCAAATCTGTAGATAAAATATTGAACAAGGATGCCAATTTTTTTAAATTGGTATGAGGTTGATGATTATATTTAATGTGAGAAGATGGAGACCGAGAGCCCAATATAGTGTAGTAAGTTATGTACAAGTTGGAGAAAATATGAAACGTAAGTATTATACTTACAAACCTGGGTTGCTCCAAAGCAACCACTGTATAAGCAGGTGGGGAGATTAAGCCTGACCCCACTCAGGACTAAGACGTCGCTCTCTGTAGAAGAAGAAAGGAGGGTATTCACCCTTCCACCAAGGGTGGATCACTTTGTGTACAAGGATACAGAGGCGCCAGTAGGATAAAATAAGATAAAAAGTTTAAAACGTTTTTCGGTGGCGGTCTCACAGAGGTCTCACAGAGGTGCCAAGCTATCTTTTGACACAGAGCCGTGAGATACTCCGTTCTTGTATTGCCTGATGAAGCGGGATGTTTGCCCGTGAAACGCGTTGCGCTTTTATTTAGGAGTATGTGAATAAATTGCCTTTTCTACAATCAACAGCTCTCGTTGGTCTGTTTATGTGTGGACGGTCCACCACCGCCACCGAAAAACGTTTTAAACTTTTTATCTTATTTTATCCTACTGGCGCCTCTGTATCCTTGTACATTATATTTAATGTGATCATTCTTTTCAGCCTAGGCAAACTGCATCCATTCTGCTTGTAGCTAACTCGGAATTTACAATGCCTTTGTGCATGGCAGAGTCTCAGTCATGTGAGAATTGAGTAAACAAAAGGGTGTTATCTATTTGTCATAAATCAGCTAATATCCCTTCAAGACCCGATTTGGAAGTCTTGTTTCATTTAAGGCATTGTAATGACATATATTTGTTTGAAAAAAAATATTGATGTATCCCCTTTTGATGTTGCCTGTATTTAGCTTTTCCGCATACAGCATTCAAGTCTGATGAAAGCGGAAAAGCAGAAAGCTTACTTTTATTTTTTCTAAGTTAGCCAATAAATGGTATTATCCTGATTCAAAACTTCTTGCTTTTACTGATGGCTGACATGGTACAATACTCTACTGCTGCTACTTTGTTAATAGTTGTAATTCTCTTTCCACCAGCCTTCCAAAATGTTTCTGTTCTTTGACAGCTCCCATTGACTCCTACAATAAATAGTCTTTTACTGAAAGAACTACCTTTTCCTTTCATTCCTCTTCATGTTCATGGAATGTTCTCCACTGACTTCACTTTCAGAGTTCCACCTGTTAATATATCTATTCCAGTACAACTGACATTTCTGTCTTTATCTTTTCAGCCTCTTCTTTATCTTCAAAATTTTTCTCACCTCCTTTCTAGCACTCTTCTTCCTCCAGTGTACTATTGAACTTTTCTTCTGTTCCGCTTTGCTTTTTCAGCTACAAAAATACATATTTGACTTAAACAATAGAAAATTCTTCTACTATTGTCCTTTCACAGTCCGGCAGTGCAGAGCGAAGCGCCCCACTCTGAACTCTGCACCAAACCATAGACTGTGAATGCTTGGGGCAAAAATGAGTTTCCTCATGCTCATATATTTTAATTCTGCATGTGTGCTGAAGGAGGGGGGGGGGGGGGGGGAGCTCTCATGGTTCCACCTGAAGAGTCTTCTTGATATAGTACGTTTGAATGAGATTACCCATCCAGAAGGCATGAGCTTTTTGACATCCCACATAATGGCCTCAATTCACTAACGGCAGTTCAGTAAAATAGTTTATGTCAGTAAAATGCTGCATTCGGTGTTGTACACTTTTTTTTCCAAATTCACTAAAGAGTTTACGCATGAGGTGGAAGTTCGGTAATTTACCATACAAACATACTTTAATTCACTAAGCCCTGCTCGATAAATCTCACTTGCCAGCTGTGGAGCAGGTCAGCAGTCAGGCAGGAAGCTGTGTGTATGTAGCTGTGTGAGTCGAGTTTTCTGTCCATTGCATCCCTGACATCCCTTTAGATGTGCTACAGCCTCCAGGGGGAGCTCTTCTGTATAAAATTATACAGATTTCCACATCTAAACGGAGCCTCACTCATGCAGAGTGAACTCCCACCTACCAGGGTGTTGGACCAAATCAGGGTAAGGAGCAGGGCTGTGTGGCTCTCCCTATTGGCTGTCTGGCTCTCCCTATTGGCTGCCTGGCTCTACCTATTGGCAGTCAGTACCGCATGGAGGGAGTGAGTTATCGGCTGGTCAGAGGTGGAGAAAAATACCAAACACTTTTGCTTGATTTACCGAATGTGTTAATCTTTGTGAATTGCAACTTCTTGACATTTCTTGACGTATTTACCGCACAAGTCGGTAATTGACCTCACTAGTCAGTAATTTTCATTTTCTGTGCGGTATTAGGTTTAGTGAATTGGCATTTGAGAAGGTGATTGGTAAAATCAGCTGTTTTCAGTATTACTGAATGCAGTAATGCTTAGTGAATTGAGGCCAATGCAAGTCACTTATATGAGCATATGTTAAAAGGATGGTGCTGTCCAAGGTGCTGATCTGTTGTATTTACAGATACTGTACATTACATTGAGGAAAAACTGGCCAAAGAAAGGCATATAACTGTAGAAACCCTTAACAATACATGCCATGCAATCATCTGCAGGTTAGAATAACAAAGCATTTATATAATGAATAAGGTGATACCTCACATTGGAAAGGTAGATATACATGGGAAGAAGTGATAAAATATTCTTAGACACTGTGGACACCTGCTCCTCGCTTACCTGCCTCCTCTTCCAAAGTGATTAGCTAATGCTTTCCATTTAGCTTCATCAATAAACCACACTCTTTATAGATATTTGTGTAAAAAATAATAATAATAATAATAATAATAATCCATGTTGTTTGGAACCTAAATTACATAGATAATACAGTATAGGTTATCACTTAGTTTTATATATATATATATATATATATATATATATATATATATATATATATATATATATATATATATATATATATATATTTATGCACTGTCTGAGCATCTAAGTTTTCTGCACTGGATAGGCTCAATGAGATAAATGTGAGTACACCTAGAACCAAGCCTAGTTAGAAATTGCCTGTGCTCCATTTTTTGTTGTTGTTATTGCCAGTGTTTAAAAAAAAAAAAGTTTATGCATGTAGATGAGGCAGTCAAATTCAGGTTGGGTTCTCCTGAAAATAAAATAAAAATAGAACTAGAACACTTTTATCTGGCTGTGCAAACAATGCTGATAGCAAGTTCTCTAGTTCCAAAGCAAATAATTTCATTTTGTAAGGCTAGTTTCCCACTGGAGTGTTGCATTGCACATCCTGTAAAGACAAGATTGCATCGCAACAGAGTTAAACGATTGCATCATGTGTTACTTAAGTGATATGATACATGCTGTAATGCCTAAGGTACATGAAAAGGATGCTTCACTGCAACTGTAAATGTACCTGTCCTTTACTGCTCAGCATGCCTCACATTCTTCTGATGGATTCCACAGCATACACAGCTAACACACCAATGTGAACTTCCAAGCTCAATTTGGTTGCATTGCATTTGCTATACGATTATATTGTCTGATGCACTGCAACTTGTCAGTGTCAAAGTAGCCTTAGGTGCTGAATGAACCATTCTGTCACACAGATATGGCCACTGTGCACACTTTACAGTTAAAATGTAACCCCTTACAGGGAACATAGGAATATGAGACACCAGGACAGTTCTATACATCATTGCTACTAATAATACAATTAATTATCTCTTGAATTTATTTTCAGTTCAGGATTGATTAAAGGGACCCTGAGCACTCTTTAAAAATGAAATTGTGACTTAACTGGGGCTTTTTCCAGCCCACCGTAGGCCTCAAGGTCTCCCAGCATCCTCCTTGCTCCTCTCCTGGTCCCGGGTGGCGGCTCTGTTATGGTACGACTTCAGCCTGAAGTTGGCAGGCCTGCTTCCTGCTTTGCCAATCTGCGTCATCACATGGGTCCCTTTAAGGATGATAGGAAACAAGAACAGTTTCTAGAGAACTTAATGAGTAGAATGAGTCCATTAAAAAGATTGCTAAGAGAAGATGGATAGCTCTTGATCCTGTAGAAAAACAGAAGGAAGGGAGCACAGACAAAAAAGAATAAAAACTGCGTTCCCAAGTCGGGTGGGACTTGGGCACACAGTTTTTCTTCTTTAATGTCGGTGCTCCCTTTCAGTGCCTCCTGGGGAGCTCAATCCAACAAAAATGTAAGGACTATCACCGCGTAACTATTATAGCTCTTTATTGCATCAGAATGGCAGCAGTGACAGACTGCTGTTTCGGGAAATACTCTTTTTCAAAACTGCTCAAAGCCCAAGGGCCCAGTCTGTCACTGCTGCCGTTCTGATGCAATAAAGAGCTATAATACTAACGCGGTGCTAGTCCTCACCTTTTTGCTTGATCTTGTAGAGGCTGCTCGCTGCATCCCCCGGTCCCCCAATGCTGCTTGCGGTCCTCCCAAAGACTACCGACAAGGGCTTGTCAGGAACTCTCATTGGGACCCCACTTCTCTTTTAAGAACAAGCATGGCTGTACTGTGCCTACGAGAGTACAACTACACCTACACAGAAAGCCATGGGTGTGCTACTATAGAGGCTTGTGCAAGAATAGGAGCATGGCCTTCATATTATGGAGGGTCCTGGCAAGTGGGGATAGGAGCGAGGAGGACTCAGGAAACCTCTAAAGGATCCAGAGGCTTTGCTCTTCTTAGGTAAGTATTTCATTTTTGACTTGGGCTTTGGCTAATGTTAACTTTAATAAACAAAATTATAAAACTGAAATAACCAAAACCGTGGCTGGATAGTGTACTGGTTAAGGGCTTTGCCTTTGACATAGGAGGACAGCAGGATTTTAATCCTGGCTAGGGTCTGTACCTATTCAGTGAGAAGTTCAAGGCAAGACTCCCTAACACTGCAGGGTGGCCTCTTCAGTGTGCCCTTAGTGGCTGCAGCTCTTACAGAGGAACTCCAGTGAAAATAATGTAGTAAAAAAAGTGCTTCATTTTTACAATAATTATGTATAAATGATTTAGTCAGTGTTTGCTCATTGTAAAATCTTTCCACTCCCAGATTCACATTCTGACATGTATTACATGGTGACATTGTTACTGTGGGCAGGTTATGTAGCTGTTTCTAGCTGTTCTGGCTGTTACAGACAGCTGTAAACAGCCATTTCCTGTCTGTGAACATTGTTACATTGTGGCAGTTTGCCCAGCGTACCGCGGTACTCAGAGCTTCTTGTGGGAGGGGTTTCAGCACAAAATCAGTCATACAGTGCCCCCTGATGGTCTGTTTGTGAAAATCATTATATTTCTCATGTAAAAGGGGGTATCAGCTACTGATTGGGATAAAGTTCAATTCTAAGTTGGAGTTTCTCTTTAAGCACTTTGAGTACAACAGGAGAAAACCGCTATACAAATGTTCAGATTATTATTTTGGATTATAGTTAGTGCCAGGCAATATGGACATACCTTAACCGGAGAAAGGATCATAGTATTACAAGGATGAGTGAGATGGAGGGATGTTTATTCAAAAGGAACACAAATTTCTGTTACCAACTGAATTCCTACCAATTACTGTGTTCCTAAGCTACATAGGGAGGAATATAAACCCCTCTTCTATGGGATTGTTTGCAGAATAGAATTTATCACATCAAGATTCGGAGAATGTCTGGCTGCATTCCTGCAAAATCTTGTGAAAATAATTATCATTTGTGTTGAAAAATACAAAACGCATGTTACAAGTACCTGAAGGATTAAAAATAGAGAACGGTGATATTTTGGAAACAGCTGACGTTACAGCTTTCTACACAATTGCAGCACATTATTTAAATATCATTTAAATCAGGTAGAGGAATTTTCCATATACATCTTTTTCTTCCAAAAAAGAGATTTATTGAAAGAGAGCAAACATTACAGATTTGCCAAAGCACAATCTATACCTTATAAGGGAATAAGAAAAAGGGTGACCCTGTGACAGTCATATACTTCAAGATGTAACACAAAAACACCAAGGCATAGTAAACAATTTGACCATCATTGACCATATCATACTCCAGATGAAATGTGTATGGTTTTTCTTAAAGTGACAAGACAAGACAAATAACATTTTTATCGCGCTTTTCTCCTGGCGGACTCAAAGCGCCAGAGCTGCAGCCACTAGAACGCGCTCTATAGGCAGTAGCAGTGTTAAGGAGACTTGCCTAAGGTCTCCTACTGAATAGGTGCTGGCTTACTGAACAGGCAGAGCCAAGATTCGAACCCTGGTCTCCTGCATCAGAGGCAGAGCCCTTAACCATTACACCATCCAGCACCTGGGATGAACTACATCTCAGGTTTTATACTTACCAGGGGTTTCCTCCAGCCCCCTTGAGGCCACTTGTTCCCTCGCCATCTCCCCGGGCTGTTCCTGTCTCCTGCTGGACGTCCCAGTACTCTGGCCGAGTCATGTTTCGTCATGCTTGCACAGAACTTTCCTGGCCGTGGGATCGCAATGGGTGAGTGTGTGCAGCCGGGCCACGCATGCAAGTCGAAGCGTGACTCAGCCACAGTACTTTGCCGCCTCAGGTTCCCTTTAAACATAATTATTTTTTATTCAATAGGACATTCTTTCTCCTTTACAGGGGCTTGCCAATGGCATTATATTGCTTACAGCTGATGATGAGAAAAAATTGAGGAGATTTGAAACACAAAGGGACATGTGCCACTGTATTAAGGTTTATGGAAGGTTTATTATTGTTGAATGGAGTCAGATCCTAAACAATTAATTTTGTAATTTAAAGCACACCTGAACTAAGCTATCTGCTAGTTATTCAACATATTCTCTTTGGTGGCACTGTTAGTAGAAGCTGGGGGGATTGGCAAATTAACTGCTGTGACCTCTAATCTTGTGTGATTGGTCAGTACTCCAGTAAAGTTCTGCCCCATCCAGTGCATCCTTGCCTATGATAGTGCTAGCATCTCTGTGCTCACTATAAGGGTTTGATTATTGGATTGCCTTAACAACGTCACTTGACCTTTGGCCTCAAGTCTGACATTTGTTTGTGTACCTTGACCTGCTCTCGTCTAGCACTTTGGCTTCCATGAGCAGCGACTTCCTGTGTATGACCTTGGCCTGTTGGACCACTTTCTTGCTCTGGATTTAGTACTGCTCTTTCCTCTTAGATTTCCTATTGCTGCCTTGGACTGTTTGATAACCCTTCCTGCCCGCATCTTGCCTAGAGCGATTCTGATGGTACATCTGCCTTCACACTTTCAGTTCCTATAGCTTGCATACTTAAAGGGGAACTGAAGAGAGAGGTATATGGAGGCTGTCATGTTTATTTCCTTTTAATCAATACCAGTTGCCTGGCAGCCCTGCTGGTCTATTTCTCTGCAGTAGTATCTGATTAAAACCAGAAACAAGCATGCAGCTAGTCTTGTCAGATCAGACTTATAAGTCTGAACCACTGAAACACCTGATCTGCTGCATGCTTGTTCAGGGGCTATGGCTAATAGTATTAGAGGCAGAGGATCAGCAGGGCTGCCAGGCAACTGATATTGTCTAAAAGGAAATAAACATGACAGGCTCCATATACCTCTCTCTTCAGTTCCCCTTTAAGGCCTGGGTTTAACCAATCAACCATGAGGCATAATGTCTCCCAAGGCTGATCAGGGATGAGCCACATAGGGTGAAGACTGAGGTGGAGATTGAGACATAGTAACTGAAAATAAGCAGGAGACCCACCAAGCCTTAGAGGTCTTCATAGCTAAAATTCCCTGATTGTATTATTCTTTTGTCTCTGTTTTATGAATGGTGCATGTCAATTCAGATTAATGATATTAAAGAAGAACTGTAGTGAAAATAACATAATGAATACAATTGCTTATTTTTTACAATATTCATTTATAGATTATTTTGCCAGTGTTTGCCCATTGTAAAATCTTTCCTCTTCCTGATTCGTTTGTAACTGAGAGTTCTATGCACAGAGGGAGATATTGCTTGCTTGGCAGTTGGTTCACAGACAGCAAACTGTCAGGACCATGGTTATGACCTCACACTGTAGGAGGAGTTTCACCACAATATCAGCAATGCAGACCCACCCCACCCAATTATCTATTCAAGAAATGGTAAAGATTTCTCGAAGGACAGGGCCAGTGCTTCCATAGAGGCAAAGTGGAGAATTGCCCCAGGGTCCCAGAGTCTGCAGTGGCCCCCAAAGTGCCCTCCAACTTAACTGTGATCCGCAAGGCCCCTGAAATGTAAAGCAAATTAGTGTTTCACCTGTCCCAGTGGGTGCACGCCTCTGTCAGTCCGTGGCTCCATGCACTCGCCAACTTTTTCCTTGCAGGGTCACCTCACCTTTATGACTTGGCAGCATTAGACAGGTGAGACGCTACTCTGCCAAAGACATTGCAGAGGCCCGGTGGAGCACAGCTTAATTGTAGGATGATCTGGGGCAGTGGCAGCTGGGTCAGGGGCCCTCAGGGGAAATTTGGTTGCAACAGTGAGCCTCTAATGCTGCTTTTTGATTGGGGAGGGTCTGTCAGGATCCTCCTATTTAGAACCGGCCCTGTGAATCAAAAAGGGGGTATCAGCTACTAATTGAAATGTAGTTAAATCCTTGATTAAAGTTCCTTGTCAACCTACTTGCAAAACCAGTGTTCCTGAATTGCATATGTTAGTTTATGTAGATACTTAAAGGGATACTTAAGGCAAAAAAAAAATGACATTTACTCACCTGGGGCATCCCTCAGCCCCCCGAAGCTGTATGGTGCCCTCGCAGCCCGGCTCCGATCCTCCTGTCCCCGCCGGCGGCTACTTCCGGTTCGGCGACAGCCGCCGACAGGCTGGGAACGCGGCTGATTTTCCGCGTTCCCAGCCTCTGCTATCACCCTCTATGCTGCTATAGGGTATATATATACGCTATAGCAGCATAGAGGGTGATAGCAGCGGCTGGGAACGCGGAAAATCAGCCGCGTTCCAAGCCTGTCGGCGGCTGTCGCCGAACCGGAAGTAGCCGCCGGCGGGGACAAGACGATCGGAGCGGGGCTGCGAGGGCACCATACAGCTTCGGGGGGCTGAGGGATGCCCCAGGTGAGTAAATGTCATTTTTTTTTTGCCTTAAGTATCCCTTTAAGGGTCATCTCAGCCTCTGCAGTAATTTTGTGTATATTAGAAAGTCATATCAAAGTCAAGCAGTCATGCAGTGCTGTTGAGTCTTCCTAGACACTCATAAAGAGAACTGATAGTAATAATCCCAATAATAATAATAATCTGAACATTTGTATAGCGCTTTTCTTCTGTCGGGCTCAAAGCGCTCAAGACCTGCAGCCACTGGGACACGCGCAAGAGGCCACCCTGCAGTGTTGTGAAAAAGATTAGAGCAACTGATAGTTTTTCTCATTGAAAGGTAATCAGTATATTCAAAATGGCACCTATTTTCCTTTAGTTTTCTGAATTAGCAAAATACTAAATGTGTAAACCATTTCACCTAGTAATAAACATCTATGTTAGAAATGGTGATTTACTAAAATTAGCATGCACACATAGCTTATGTACCCAACACTTGCATTGTGACACGGACTAAATAAATAGTGTAACGTGCGCTGTAGAATCAACATGTGCATTGCATACATAACGCAAGTGGCACTATGTGTGCAAAATGTGCTACATTACATGTTTACAGTCCAGGAAAATTGTTGTGCACATAGTAATTTTTCTGTAGTAAATTAACCCCCTATATCTATTTTGTTGTGCTGCATTGCAACACGGAAACTCACTGCCCATACAGCTGCCTGGCAATGTTCCCACCTCTGAGTTGTAATGGGTCATGGTATCCTAACAAACTTTTTACAGTGCTTTTTTTTTCAACATGAGTATGGGTATGAGCACGTTGCTTAGCAATCAATCATTGATGCTATAAAAATAACATGCTCATTTTAACATGTGCATAGTGTGTGTTCTTAGCCTAAATAGATGGATTCTGGCTTCCCTAGTTTACAGCACTTTGATCATAGTCATAGGGCTTGATTCAGTAAACGGTGCTAACCCAGTTAGCACACCTAAAGACTTTGGTCATTATAACTAGGGTGCTAAGCTAACTGGGTTAGCACCGTTTACTAAATTCACATTGCGCGTAAAGTTCTGCGTGCGATGCGCCATTGAAAAGCCCTATATCACGCCTAAACTACTTTAGGTGTGATAAATTCACATCGCGCGTAAAGTTCCGACCTATACGCGCGATGTGAATTTATCACGCCTAAACTAACTTTAGGCATGATATAGGGCTTTTCATAGGTGTGCTAACACTTAGCACCGTTTACTGAATCAAGCCCATAGTCTATCCAAGGCCTGTTTGCCCGTGTTCAATGAGTTTATCATGTAGGTGTTAAAATAACCTCCAGCAGTGGAATATAAAGCGTTTATATCTTTAGCCGGCATATTTGCATATTGAGACTGCACAACAGGTGCATACCATAACAAGATTCACCTGTGAGCTCCAACCAGCAAAGACTCATTATTTAATCCCCCTTTCATCTGTTATAACTAGTGTTCCTTATGCACGATTAGCAACACAACAAAAGCACCAGCACTGAAGCAGCAAGTAGACAGCAGGTCAGTATTATTATTACAGTTGTGTGGGAGTTTAATTGATGTGAAGACTGTAAAAAGTCATTGAGTCAATGAGGACTAAAATACCAGTATTTGTTATTATTTATTGTTATGAATTGTATTGACAAAAAGGAATTAGAGCAGGGCTCAACAATATCGCCACCGGCAACTGTTCTAGAGAAAGATCTGCAAACTTATTTTTAACTTCATTGCTAATTTAGAATATTACTTTGATGACCTTGTCATAATTAACAGTGGCTATTTCAAGCTAATGAGCTATTACCTGCAAATGTGTGTAATTCTTCTGTCAGTCTGCCACCTTGACTAATTAACATCTCCAGTCAGTTGGATAGACCTTTATCTCTAGCCCCAGGTTGCTGTGCACTTCATTTGTACATGTGCAATGGGCCCATTTACTTTTAGCTACAGGAGTCATTCCATGTTTCCAAAGCATAGCAAAATATAGACTAAGTGCACAAAGGAGTCACCTACAGTAATTGTTCAGTACCAGATAAAAATAACAATGCCAGCAGATAGCTAAACTCGTGTGGGCTGCGATGCAAAATGTGAACATGTATGCTACATTATTAAGACTGGGTATACACTGGCAACAAGTAACAAATGATACGCTTTAACTGAATCAGTTTATCAGTTTAAAGAGGAACCTTAGAAAAAAAGGGCAAAAGAAATCAATGCATTGCAAAGTGAAAAGTTAAAGAAGAGAGTTCAAGAAATGATTGATATCCGCCATGTCATTTGTTCATGTTGTTTGTTTACTGGCAGACAAGAAAAAAAAACTAGACAGTAGAGATGGCCTGAATAGTTCGCCGGCTAGCACTATTTCGGTGAAGATCGTGTATTCACGTTCGCTGCAAGCTGTGAGCACATGGCGCTATTCGACCCGCCCCCATACATCATCATTGGGCTAAACTTTGACCCCTCGCATCACAGTCAACAGGCACATTGCAGCCAATCAGCCTGCACTCCCTCACGGACCCAACCGCCCCTATAAAAACGCTGCAGCACCTGCCATGTTCCAGTCTGTCTTCAGCTGACATAGTGAGAGGAAGGGACAGAGCTTGCTGGAGATAGGGAAAGCATTAGCTAGGCTTGTTTATTTTGATCCTCACTGGCTGATTGCTGTTTAATCACCCCAAGCAGCCCTTCTGGGGGCTACTTCATCCTTCTGCTGTTTGTGTGTGTGTGTGTGTGTGTGTGTGTGTGTGTGTGTGTGTGTGTGTGTGTGTGTGTGTGTGTGTGTGTGTGTGTGTGTGTGTGTGTGTGTGTGCGACACTCCACAGCCCACAGGCACCCACCATTGTGCCCAGTGCCCACAACTACAAGCACAATAGTGCTCCAGGACCTCTGTTATTATCACTAAATTGTCTTTGAACTGTTGCAGCATATTCTCAGTGTCTGTCTGATAGTGCACAGACAGAGCACCCTGGCACTGAGCCACACCTGTGCCCACTTCTAGTGATATTGAATTGTGTGCCACATAAAAGCACAAGCACAGTTTTTCCACTACTGCTCCAGGGCCTCTGTTATTATCACGGAATTGTGTTTGAATTGTTGCAGCATATTCTCAGAGTCTGTCTTATAGTGCACAGACAGAGCACACTGGCACTGACCCACACCTGTGCCCCCTTCTAGTGATATTATTTAATTGTGTGTCACTCATTTGGTCTGTCAGTGTGATAACCCTTACATTACCACCAGGGGCGTAGCAATAGGGGTTGCAGAGGTTGCGACCGCATCGGGGCCCCTGGGCCAGAGGGGCCCCGAAGGGCCCTCCCTCAACTACAGTATTAGCTTTCTATTGGTCCTGTGGTCATAATTATAACTTCTATAGATGCCTTGAATAGTAGTAATCATTAACAAGCTGTTCCCCATCCCTTTCTTACATCTCTGACACTGTAGTTGCCATTAGCAGGTTTTGTTGCGCCATATCAATTGTTATGTATAGAGTGCTTGGGGGGCCCCACTGTAAAACTTGCATCGGGGCCCACAGCTCCTTAGCTACGCCACTGATTACCACTCTGGACATTTAAAAGCAGCCCTTTATTCCTCAAATGAAGGAATGTAATGTGATTTATGCCCTTTAGGGATTAAAATCCGACTTTGCGTTAACTCTGTAATTTTTGGTGGGACTTTTGTCATGGATCCCCCTCCGACATGCCCCTATCCAAGTGTTAGACTGTTTGAAACAAGTTTTCCATCACTTTTTACTCACCAGAGGAAGTTTACGTTCGCCGTTTGCAAATGGAAAAATTGACGTTCGCGATATTTCTACTAGACAGCTCCAACTTCCATTATTTATGACGACAGCCACTAACAATGCGATAGGTTAAAAGTTGTTTTTTATTACATACATATACACAGAGGGAGATGCTGGTTGCTTGGCAGTTGGAAACAGTTGTTATTTCCCATAATGCAACAAGGTTCTCAGACAGGAAACTGTCAGGACCTAGGTCCTGACATAACACTATGGAAGGGGTGAAGTTCAATCCTTGGTTACTGTTCCTCTTTAAAGTGAATGTGTACCATTTTATATTTTGTATTTTTGTATAGGGGACCACTTACCTCATTGCCCTCTATTGCTCTGTCCCCATTTCGTTTGTTTTGCTGCAGGCTGTCCCCCAAAATCGGCGTTTATATTTTTTGACCAGTTTGGTCGAATATTACGGCTAGAGAGAGGAGGCAGAGCTTCTTTTCCCTGCTCTGTCACTCCTCTGTCATCTCCGCCCCTTTGCTCCGCCCTGTCAGTCACGCTCCCGCTGATGTGCGGCTCCCCTGCTCTAATTACAAGAGCGCACAGCGCTGGGGGCAGGTGTTCGTGCGTGGCTCTCTGCTGTTCGATAAACGTAAGCACACGCATTGTCTCACGGCCGCGCACACGACAGTCTCCATGGTCTCCAGTTATTTTATCGATGCTTGCGACTAGGAGATATTGGAAGGAAGAGGCTGCCGACCTGGAAGATGAAGCAAAGGTTGGCAGCCTTCTTGGATTTATACCGAGAGGATTTGGGGCTATATTTCACGAACCGGGGGCGGTGGTGCGGCGAAAATAAGGAGCGGTACAAGTATTTTCATTTTGGAAAACGGACATGTCATTTTTTTAAAAAATTGGCTTGAAGTGCTTTTTCATTTGCCTTATAACGTGTTGGCTGGTTCTCAACATACACAAACATGTGTAATGTCAAAAGCTAAATGTTTGCAGTAAGATATGGGACCCGATCCAATTTCTTTTTCCTAGGTGATGTTTTGTAATGTGTATTTATGGCAACTTGTCACTAAGGGACAGTGTGAGACAATAACAGGGAACTTCTTCTATCAGTTTCTATATTTTCTGTTAGCAGAGAGACATCAAATCAGTCCAAGAATTTACAGCCAACTGAGGTCAAAAGCTGTGCACTTATCTCAAACAGGATAATTCGTTTGAAGCTGCAAATGGGAAAGGAAATATGCTGTAGCTGATTCGCTAGGATATTGTGACTGTCCCAATTTGGATGTCTTATCTGCTTTTCCTAGTTATTACTTGTGAAAAAGTTAATTGTACCCTTCCCACAAAGGCAAAGATCTTAAAATCTGAATGACAACAGAGCAGCCGCCCTGAGACCAAAGCTCATGAAAAGTTCTGAGGACCTCATACTTGTTCACCTAAAATCCATTACAAAACCCTTGCTGGATCCCCTGTAGTTTGCCTACATGTCTATGGATCTGCAGATTATTCCATCAATGTTGGGATTTGGTGCATTGTACAATACTTTTATCAGGGTCTGCCTTCTTTTTTTATTCTGCTTTTATGATACCTGCATCTCATTTGTCTAGCATTGTAGCGCCTCTTCATTCTACGCACAACAGTGGCTGTTAGTCATAAACCTGCTGCACAACCATTAATTTGCCTTTACTAGGGACAAACCCAGGATTTTCAAAGGGGGGGGGGGGGGATTCCTGAAAGGTCTCTCTCAGCCACGCACAATATAATTATATGATAAGAAACTAGACTATGACTATGGCAGGATTAGATTGTGAGCTCCTCTGTGGACAGTCAGTCAGTATGTACTCTGTAAAGCACTGCAGAAGATGTCAATTCTCTATGAATACATAATTATAATAGTACAGGACATTATACTTTGACCAGGGGCGTAACTAGAAATCACTGGGTCCCCCTGCAAAACTTTGAATGGGCTTCCTCCCGCCAATAGGAACAGTTCCAAGCTGTACAGAAGACCCTGCTGCACGCGGCATAGGGACTGTCTACAAATCTTTTACTATACAACTTTGTATGATTTGTTAGTGGCTGAGCAGATGCAGTCATTAGAACAATTTTGCAGAGAATAGAAAGCTTTTTTCTCAACGTGCCCAAACTCCTCAAGCATCATTACAGGACACTGCACTTGGGGAGGGGTAGAAAGGCTGGGGGTATAGCAGCGCTGTTCACAAGACCCTGCTGAACACTGAATAGGGACTGTCTACAAATCTTTATATGCAAAACGTTGTATGATTCCTTATCAGTGGCTGTGCAAAATGCAGTCATTAGAACAATTGTGCAGAGAGCAGAAATGATTTTTCTCTCCTTGACCTGCATCCCTTGCAGGGTCTTTTGTTATGCCCCTGGCTTTGACTATAGTAGGATTTCATTGTGAGCTCCTCCGAGGACAGTCAGTGACATGACTATGTACACTGAAAAGTGTTGCAGAAGATGTCAGTGCTATATAAACACATAATAGTTGTTAGAATCAGACTGTTTTTTTTTGGGGGGGGGGGGGGAGAGTGAGGGTGAGACAGGAGAGTATGAGAAAGACAAAGGAGAGTGGGGAAAAGGTAGAGATAGGAAAGTAAAAGGCAGTGAAGAGGAAGACACCTGAGTGAGTGTCTTTGGTGAATTAGAAAGTGGGGGAAAGAGAGAGAGAGAGAAGAGAAGAAAAGCATGAGGGGTAGGAATGGAGGTGAGACACAAAGGACAGAGCAGGAGCGAGAGAGGCACAGGACAGAGGGAATGGGGGACAGCATAAAAACAGACGAGAGATACCTGGCCAGTATTGCAATATTCTATTCTGCTTGTCGCCAAAGACTTCACTGGACTTGGTCTAAAGGGGGCACCAGTAATCCGCCCTAAACTTGCCTATGTTTATAGTAAGGGAACACTGTACCTTCACAGAAGGAAATATTCCAATCTGTGGTACCCAGTAGGCTAGCATCACTTGGCAGATTCAAAGGTAAGAGTGTCCTTGTTGCAATCCTTGTTCCTATTCTATTACAAAACAATACTGAATTCAATGTGTTGGAACAATATGACAAATACAGAGATGTAGATTTTTTTTTCCTAACTGTGATTTGTGATCTGAAAGCAGGTGCTCTTCAGTCAAAAGAAGTTGATTAAGAAATTACGCCGACTCAATAGCAATCATCAGAAATATTGCAAGTATTCTAATAAGAAATGAAATAGTCTGCGCTACACAGAGTGGGTTTTAGCAAGCAACAGGAAAAGAGAAAGCTGCAGAAACACCTGGGACTGCGTGAACTCTCAATAGATATCCCTTTAGCGCAGCGGTCTGTCCTAGGTTGAAAATCCATAGCTGAACACGTAGCAGCTGTCAGACTGCAGATTTAGCAGTGGGGCGTTTGTATCTCCACGGGAACCAATCTGTCTTTAGTCATTTAGGTTTGCAATATAGTGAATGACACCGAGATTTACTTCAAGACATATAATGGCATTTAATTTCTGATAGTGGAGATAAATACAAGGCAACTAAAGAGACCACCTTTCCAGAAAGGATTATTATCCTGTAGATGAACTGAAATATCTAACTGGCAGGCGAAACCATGGAAGATAATGGGGATTAAATGGAGGTTTTTCATTCATCAGGGAAACAGTGTGATGAATACTCCATTGACTACAGATGTTCAATAGCTCTTGTTGCACTTACTGAATTAATAAAACATTAAGGTTGCTACAAATTAAAGAGCCAAATCAGGGCCATCTTTAAACACAGTTGTGAAGTACACATTCGTTGAAAGTAATCCTGGCCATTGGAAGGTGTTACATGGTCATGATCTGACCCCCTTCAGGACACAAATTCTGAGGAGCACGCTACAAACTTGTAAGCATGGCTTAGACGACCATGGACGGCTACTTCTATGGAAAGGGGAGGAGAGTGCAGTAGAGAGGATCCAACGAAATTGGCTCAGAATGATCATGGGGTCAAAAGCCAAGGACATTGACTCCTGACCAGCTCACAGAGCTCTGCTGTCCCACTGACAGAAGGGGCGAGTGAGCTGTAGTGGCAGGAGCATGGGGCGGGCTAACTGAAATCTATGGGCTCTCAGGGATGGATATTAGGTTCCAAACAGGGTGTAGATTTCAATTAGCGCGGTATAGAATAGGTTTAACGCCTATTGTGCAGAGCTGGATATCCAGAAGGCAACTTAGGCAGACGCCTAGAGCCCGATGAGCATCCAAGGGTCTGGCCGCCATCTTTATTGAGTCCCTACCCTAAACTTTTTTCAATAATGTAAGGTGATGGGGAGGGGGGATCGGAAGCACAGCTGCCACTTTACCGACCATCTCATTTTACTTTACAGAGGACCTGAACCCAGAACTTCCTCTCTGCGCTAAAAAGATACACAACAGCATAATAACCTTTCAACAACAAAAAAAAATTGTTGCAGCTGATACAAAACCTGCAATAAATCTGTATCCTGCTTTCATGGAAGCAGACATATTGTTAACATCCTGTGCTTTCAATTGAGCTTATCTCCCATTTCTGCCATGGCGGTCATGTAGGGGAGAGATAAAATTACAACTTGTGATTAGCCTCAAATGAGGGGCAATTAAACAGGCTAAACTCTCTAATACATACAGGATTCATTTCCCTAGGTATTCCATCTGTCCTGTGCAAGAGTTTAGATGCACTTTAACACATTTCTTATATTAGCCATTTCAAACTAAGAATAAATTGCACCATTATTTGTATATATTTTCAATTTGCTTCGGCTGCTGTATTCTTTTCTGACTGAATTGTGTAACATGGCCATGCCATATGTTTTTAAAGACCTGGTGCATCGAGGTTTATCCTTTATCTGTTGAACGTAGGATTTATATAATCTACTCTTCACTGCTGCAACATTTTCTGAAATAAATATGAATTCCTGTTTTGTTATTTTGAATGCCAATACAAATTAAATCTAAATCCCAATACAGATCATCTGCAAGTGGTTTTCACTCTAATATTGCTCATGGAAACTTAGGAATTGGATGATTATTATTTTATAGCTTAGGTCTGGGCACAAATGTGTTCCTAATTCTTTGTCAGTCCTCAGTAACAGAGCTTGTTTTTCTCTATGTATATACTCTATGAAACTACAGTACAGTATATGGTCAGAAACCCTTTCACCATCTACTTCCAGTACACTAAAGTTCCAGAGCCACAGACCATAATTTCCTCATATAGTACAGTCTGAAGCCTGAGACCCCTTTTACACTTGTGGCCTACATTGCGCCACCTTAGGTTTCCCCGCCACTTGAGGATGACCAAAACCTCCAATTTTCAGTTTGTGAACCGGGTTCGCGAACCTCCCGCGAAAGTTCGGTTCGCGCGGACTTTTGCAAACCACAATAGACTTCAATGGGGAGGCGAACTTGGAAAACTAGAAAAATTTATGCTGGCCACAAAAGTGATGGAAAAGATGTTTCAAGGGGTCTAACACCTGGAGGGGGGCATGGCGGAGTGGGATAGACACCAAAAGTCCCGGGGAAAAATCTGGATTTGACGCAAAGCAGCGTTTTAAGGGCCGAAATCACATTGAATGCTAAATTGCAGGCCTAAAGTGCTTTAAAACATCTTGCATGTGTATACATCAATCAGGAAGTGTAATTAGAGTACTGCTTCACACCGACACACCAAACTCACTGTGTAACGCACCGCAAACAGCTGTTTGCGCTGTGACGGCCATGCTGGACTGGTGCGCACCATGGCGAGAGTGCAGGCCGTGGCAGTTTTCAAGCCCATATGGTCGCTAGGCTGAGGTAGCTGAATGACAGAATAGTGACTGTCCAGCTGATCAAATTTGGTCTGTCCACAATGAAGCAACGACCTTATTATCTTTGATGTGCCACCCCCCAGAGACACTCATATAGCTGGCAGTCATTGCTTCATTGTGATACGCAAGCCCCTTCACCGCGGCATGGTTACGATCACGAAGGGGAATTGGCACATGTACATGCCTTTTGTTTTGTTGTTGCAGCTGCAGTGTAGCCAGAAAAATTAGGCAGGCATGCCGGGTCGGACTGGAACACTGGGGGCCCACCAAAGAAATTTCAACCTGGGGCCCACACATCCCATGATTGCGGTGAAAAAAGTTCGTGACCATGCACTGGAAGGTGGGTGTGGTCATGATGTATTATGCACAGGGCCAAATGTACATGATCTTAGCAGCATTGTGATTCAGAGACACTGCTGCCCAGCAAAACTTTGCATAGAGTCCCCTCCTTCAATATAAAGTAATGTCCTACTTTGCAGAGGTTGTGACCGCAGAGGTTGCAACCGCATCGGGGCCCTTGGGCCAGAGGGGCCCGAAGGGCCCTCCCTCTCTATTGGTCCTTTGCTCATAATAATCACTTCTATAGATACTTTGAATAGTGGTAATCATTAACTAGCTGTTCCCCATCCCCTTCTTGCACCTCTGACACTGTAGTTGCCATTGGCAGGTTTTGGTGCGTCGTATCAATTGTTATGTATAGAGTGCTTGGGGGGCCCCATTGTAAAATTTGCATGGAGGCCTACAGCTCCTTAGCTATGCCACTGCTCTCAGCATGAGTGATTACAGCACTGAAAAGATAATTTTTGTGCTGCAGGCAGCAATTGGAGCTCTGTCAGACAAGGAGGGGCGGCCCACGAGAGACCTTGAGGTGGGGCCCACCGAGGGAAAAAACTGTACTACTGTGGCCCAGTCCGACCCTGCAGGCATGTACACGCAGCAGAAAAATTATTATAGCGGCCTTAAAAATTCAGGAATCCGCCTGGAGTCATGGACCCTGTTGGTGGTGGCGGAGAAGGCAGTCAACCGGCCTGCAGTCAGAGAGATGCTGTGTGGGGAGCGACTTAGTCTTGGGGCAGGCAGTCACACAGCGTGCAAGCAGAGGTGCTGTGTGTGGGGACTGACTTAGTCTTCGGGCAGGCCTGACCGTGCTTTGCAGACCACGTGGGCAGATGGTCCCTTGACCCAACGCTGTGTGCCAGAGATGACACCACTTGCCTTTCAACATCATGGTACAGTTTAGGTATCGCCTTTTTTGAGAAATAATTGCATATATTCCACTGCGGTGTGTGGATTTGATTTTGTGTGCTGCTTTCCCTCAGGTGGTCATCCCATTGCAGTTTGTGCTTTATAATCATGTGCCTTCGTAAGGTAGTTGTCCCTACGCCGGTCTTGGTCTTTCCACAGCTCAATTTTCGGTGGCAGAGAGTACAGATGGCATTGCTCTCACCTGAGGCAGATACACAAAAAAATTTCCACAATGCTGAGCCCTGTGATGGCTTTGGTGGCGGCGGCCGACTGAGTGTTAAGTGGGGTGCCAGAATTAGAGCAGGAGGAGGAATATATATCACGCCTCCGTGCGGAAGCTGAGAAAGATGAGGTGTTCTGTGTTAAATAGTCAACTACGTCCTGACAATATTGGGGGTTGAAGGCACACAGACAGGTACCGGATAGGCACAGTGACAGTGCGTCCACTCACGTAGGTAGGTGGGTGCACTGAAGTGAACACAACAGGTAGTAGGTATATGCAGTGATGGGTATTACATGTGCACCTGTCACACACAGACAGGTACAGTGACACTGACTGACAGGGCTGTATATAATGCAAGTGGGCCACAAAAAAAATCAGCCAGGAGCAAGCTAACAAGCCTACAAGAGCCTAACTAAGCTTTCCCTAAGAGAGTCTGCAGCAGCTATCCCTTCACTAATTACTGCAGGCACACGAGTGAGTCCACTGCCTGATGCTGCCTGCCTTTTACAAGGGGGGTAGGGTTCCAGGAGGGAGTGTAGCCTAATTGGCTACAATGTGCCTGCTGACTGTGATGTAGAGGGTCAAAGTTGACCCTCATGATGCACTATGGAGGCGAACTGAACTTCTGGAAAAAGTTTGCGGTTCTCCGCGAACGCGAACCACCGGAAGTTCGCCGGGAACCGTTCGCTTGCGATCCCTTCGGGCCATCTCTACCCGCCACAAGGGCAATGCAAGTCTATGGAGGCCTGCACACTTAATGTGGCAGGATCCGGTGCACCGGAAGTATCCAAACCGCCACATTCCTAATGCACAGTCTGTATGTCCCGATGTCTGTCCTTGTCTTATTCAGTGTGGCGGACAACAGAAGCTCAGAGCTGCGGTCGCTCTGAGCAATCATCCCACTCTTGTTTATTGTGGCGGTTCTCGGAAGCTCAGAGCTGTGGTGGCTCTGAGCTATCATCCTGGTCTTGTTTATTGTGGCGGTTATCGGAAGCTCAGCACTGCGGTCGCTCTGAGCAAGCGTCCTCTCTGTCTCTAGTTTACTACTCCTGCTGTGATCTTTGTTGTCTCCTCCACAAGTGCATCCTGCACCATTTCCTGATATTATCCAGTAACGTTTATCTTGTTTAGTGGGCTCTGGTAGTACTCTTGTCTTCCCGGCCTCAGTCTCTATACCTTGCATGCTGAAGTCCTGTGGAGTAATCGTAGTCGGGTAGGTGTACTGGTCTCTTGTTCACATGGGGGCGTGGCGTATAGGTAAAGAGCGTGCTATTAGATTGGGGTATAGAGGCTGAAGGAAGATGAGAGATCTGCCAGGCCTTACATTTTGAGAGAACAAAGTATTTTTTTCAGTGTCCTGATCTCTAAGTTTTAATATTGTGAATTAAGTGGCTGAATTTAGGTTTTACTTTAATAAAATAATTCCTATGACATAAATGTATGTTGTACACATTGTAATATATTTACCTGATCCTGCTGCCTTGCGTCTCCTAATCCTCCAGGCAGCCACTTTCCCTGTGCTGCATACTTGGCTCCCAGTCAGATGACATCAGGTGTAGGCAGCACAGAGCAAGGAATACACTCTGAGGGGAGGGGGTATCCACATTGTGTGGCTACTTCTGGTGTTGGAGGCATCTGCAGGGGGGGGGGTCCCCTCATTACTCCCCTGGGTGTGCATACACTTTAATGTTCCTCCCTTCATCTGAGGACCATGGTACTCCTGGCAATTTCCTGTCTGTGAACCTTGTTGCATTGTGGGAAGTTTCCAACTGCCAAAACAGCAAACAGCAGCTACATCACCTGCCAGCAGTAAAAATGTCACCATGTGATAAATGTCAGAATGTAAATCAGGGATTTAAAAGATTTTACAAGGGGCAAACACTGACTAAATCATTTATACATAATTATTGTAAAAATGAAGCACTTTTTTTAATTCATTAATTTCACTGGAGTTCATTTTTAAGTGCAGCCATCAAGAGAGCTTCCCCTTCTCTGATCTGTTATGTTACATGAGGTTGGAAGGCTAGGTTTCCATGACCATATATATCCCATGCCTGCAAAGCTCATGTATGCAGGTTTCCAGATGCTTGTGCAGTATGCTTGGGCAATTTTTTTCCATTATAATTAAAGTTAAGCAAAGTTAAAATCACTGCTCAGCCTCTATATACCCATCACAACCAAGCAGTGCAGGATAATAAGCTTTCTCTAGCCTTTTCATAAAGGAGAAGGAAACAAAAGGTAATCTGCTCAATGCCTACATAAAACAATAAGCTCTGCTTCTTCAGAGCAGAAATAAAGCTCATTGTTTTGTGAATGCATTGTGTGGATGTTCGTTTATTTAAAGTTGAGCATATGAAAATGCATGGCAATGTGTGGCAATGCTGGTCCAAGCCCTGCATGTCAACATTTAATTGTAACAATGAAAAAACATTAGTATTTTTAAGTTTTTTTTTTAAATGTGGAATGTTACTATTACTATTGTCTATGTAAACAGGGCCTAGGTGAGAATAAATACAAGCTGAAGAGGGACTAGAAAAATCTGTCACACTTCCAGTTGCAGTTGCTCCCCCTTCCACATGTTTTGTTGTGCATACTATAAAGCAGTGTTTCTCAACATTTTATCAGTGTGTACCCCTTTTAAAACTCTGTACTCACCAAGTACCCCCTAGCATACTACACATTATCACAAGTACCCCTTGACAATATATATATATATATAATCGTTGTACATGATAATTGGTTCTAAACTATTTCCAAGCATTTACTATTGCTTTTAATTAGCTAAAATATTAATTTGGTGTTGTTTAAATAATATTTATCATTTCCTAAAACTCTAAGATTGTTATTCTTAGTTAAAGAGAACCCGAGGTGGGTTTGAAGAATATTATCTGCATACAGAGGCTGGATCTGCCTATACAGCCCAGCCTCTGTTGCTATCCCAAACCCCACTAAGGTCCCTCTGCACTCTGCAATCCCTCATAAATCACAGCCACGCTGCTGACAAACAGCTTGTCAGAGCTGGCTGTGTTTATCTCTATGGTGTCAGTCTGCTGCTCTCCCCGCCTCCTGCAGAACTCCAGTCCCCGCCTTCATCCCTTCCCTCCCTGCTGATTGGAAGGAAGGGACGGGGGTAGGGACCGGAGCTATGCAGGAGGCGGGGGAGCAGCTGAGACTGACACTACAGATGTAAACACAGCCTCACAGCATGACTGTGATTTATGAGGGATTGCAGAGTGCAGGGGGACCTTAGTGGGGTTTGGGATAGCAACAGAGGCTGGGCTGTATAGGCAGATCCAGCCTCTGTATGCAGATAACATTCTTTAAACACACCTCGGGTTCTCTTTAAGTATATCAAGCTTGAGTACCCCCTGGGACCATCGGAAGTACCCTCTGGGGTACGTGTACTAGAAACATAAAATCCCAGGTGTCTTCAATCTCACATCTATAAAGTTTTATTAAGCAATCCAATAAATACAGCCATAGTACCACACATTGAGAACCTAGGCTATAAAGGATTCATTATCAGAAGATGGATTTTCATTATTATAAACTACATTGGTCCTTTCTATTCAAAAACAGAACAATTGGAACCACACAACAATGGTGTGCGATGCACCTGATGAGTCACCAAAAGCAACAAGACTAGTAGACTAGGCTTGCAGGGACATACTACTGGTCAGCGAGGCGGATCCAGGCATGGTGGAGATCTGAGAAGCACAATTGAAGCTGGCCAGGGGATCCATGTGTTAAATTTTAGCACCATAAAAGATTTGAGGCAGATAGAGAGGGTCGTGGATGTGGCAGGGGGTAGCCAGATGACCCCAGATGTGCCACTGACCCATTTAATAATTCCTTTTTTTTTTGTATAGCGCTTTTCTCCTGTCGGACTCAAAGCGCTTATGAGGCAGCCATTAGAGCGCACTCAGTAGGCAGTAGCAGTGTTAGGGAGTCTCGCCCAAAGAACTCCTTACTGAATAGGTGCTGGCTTACTGAACAGGCAGAGTCAAGATTCGAACCCAGGTCTCCTGTGTCAGAGGCAGAAACCTTAACCATTACACTATCCAGCCACAGGGTAATGCTAACAGTGAGTTCCCACTTCTCAGGGTGAGGTGGTGGTGGTGGTCTTACTGAGCTGGTGTGTTGTGGAGCCTGCACTGGCCAGATTTCAGAACTGTTAGAACTGCACTGGTCAGATTTCAGAACTGCTGCTGTTTCATATGGACATTATTGTGCGATTTAAGAGGGCTGGTTCTCTAGCAAGAGAACTAAGGTCGCGATTCCACTTGAGCGGCGCGCGTCTGCGAGATGCGAGCCGGCACTTCTGGGTCTGCGGGGAAATCAGACGAATACCATCAGCCGTGCCATGCACGGCTATGGGATCCGCAGCCTCCCGCGCCGATTAGTCCTGTACTCATAATAATCACTTCTATAGATACTTTAAATAGTGGTAATCATTAACAAACTTTTCCCCATCCCATCCTTGCACCTCTGACACTGTAGTTGCCATTGTCAGATTTTGGTGCGCCGTATCAATTGTTATGTATAGAGTGCTTGGGGGGCCCCATTGTAAAACTTGCATCGGGGCCGACAGCTCCTTAGCTACGCCACTGGTTATAACCATTATTAATAGACTGATCTCCTCCCCAGCCTACACCTCCGGCACTGCAGCTGTCCTTGGCAGGTTTTGGCGCTCCATATCAATTGTTATGTATAGAGCGCTTGAGGGGGCCCAATGTAAAACTCGCACAGGGGCGCAGAGTTCCAGAGCTATGCTACTGCCATGGGCGTCCACACATACGGCAAAACCGGGCATCTGCCCGACCCTGGCCGCCCGCTGCCCCCCCCCCGGCTGCGGTTCCGTGCAGCCAGCAGGAGGGGAGCAGCGCAGAGAAGAGAGAGAGCTATGGGCACAGTGGGGAAGGGCGGATGTCTCTCCCCCCCTTCCCTCACCTTAGGGGGCTCTCTCTCCCTCGCTGTCCCCTCCGGAACGAATTGTGCAGCGGCTGGGCAGCGGGCGGTACTTACCTCGTCTCGCTCCTGCGCCGGAAGTTCTGGTGCCGCACTCTGGTCTGGACCAGACCAGAGTAGCGGCTAATCCATCCGGCGCGAGGCTAATCCATCCGACGAGACGAGGTAAGTTCCGCCCGCTGCACACTTCGTTCTGGAGGGGAGAGCGAGGGAGGGAGAGCCCCCAAGGTGAGTGCCCATAGCTCTTCGTCTTCTCTGCGCTGCTCCCCACCTGCTGGGGCACACCTGGCTACTTTTTCTGGGCACATATACCCATGCCTACATATACTGGGCACATATACCACTGCCTACATATACTGGGCACATATATCCCTGCCTACATATACTGGGACATATACACCCTGGCTACATATAGTGGGCACATATACCCCTGCCTACATATACTGGGCACATATACCCCTGGCTATATATATACTGGCCACATATACCCCTGCCTACATATACTGGGCACATATACCCCTGCCGACATATACTGGGCACATATACCCCTGACTACATATACTGGGCACATATACCCCTGCCTACATATACTGGGCACATATACCCCTGCCTACATATACTGGGACATATACACCCTGGCTACATATAGTGGGCACATATACCGCTGCCTACATATACTGGGCACATATACCCCTGCCTACATATATTGGGGACATATACCCCTGGCTATATATATACTGGGCACATATACCCCTGCCTACATATACTGGGCACATATACCCCTGCCTACATATACTGGGCACATATACCCCTGCCTACATATACTGGGCACATATACCGCTGCCTACATATACCGGGCACATATACCCCTGACTACATGTATTGGCCACATATACCCCTGGCTATGTATACTGGGCACATATACCCCTGCCTACATATACTGGGCACATATACCCCTGACTACATATACTGGGCACATATACCCCTGACTACATATACTGGGCACATATATCGCTGCCTACATATACTGGGCACATATACCCCTGGCTATATATACTGGGCACATATACCCCTGCCTACATATACTGGGAACATATACCCCTGCCTACATATACTGGGCACATATACCCCTGCCTACATATACTTAGCACATATACCCCTGCCTACAAATACTGGGCACATATACCCCTGACTACATATACTGGGCACATATACCCCTGCCTACATAATCTAGGCACATATACCCCTGCCTACATATACTGGGCACATATACCCCTGCCTACATATACTGGGCACATATACCCCTGCCTACAAATACTGGGCACATATACCCCTGACTACTTATACTGGGCACATATACCCCTGCCTACATATACTGGGCACATATACCTCTGGCTACATATACTGGGCACATATACCCCTGGCTACATATACTGGGCACATATACCCCTGGCTACCTGTTCTGGGGACATCTCTACCCCTGGCTACCAGTTCTGGGGACATCTATACCACTGGCCACCTATTCTGGGGACACCTATAGACCTGGGGCTACCTATTTTTGGGGAACTACTGCTGTCAGATTGAGTGTATCTTAGGGAACTGCTGCCAGGTGAGAGGTGTCTACATATTAAAGGGGGCATTCTGCCTATTTATGTGAAATGCTGTCTATTTATGTGCCTCATGACTGCTGAATTTGTCTTGTTGGGGGCCTCATGGTTACTGACTTTGTCTTGTTGGGGGCCTCATGATTTGTTGGGAGCCTCAAGATTGCTGAATTTGTCTTGTTGGGGGCCTCATGATTGCTGAATTTGTCTTGTTGGGGGCCTCATGATTGGTGAATTTGTCTTGATGGGGGGGCCTCATGATTGCTGAATTTGTCTTGTTGGGGGGTCATATGATTGCTAACTGCGAGACTATGGAAAAAGCTGAATCATCATCATATGCGACAATAGCATTAAACCTACTTTTTCCGCTTTTTAAAACAGAAAATGAAACTTGGAGGTTCTAAAAAAAATGAATACATTTTTAGGAGTAGGATGGATGAAATTGTTTCACAGTTTATTTTCAACTTGGATTTTCCATAATGTTCATGTATGAGTTAAAATGTTTGTATCTAGTTTAAATTGCTGTTGGCACTTTGTGATAGTAAAGTGACTTTGCAGTTTGGACACTCGACCTCCAAAAGGTTCGCCACCACTGTCCTAATCTAATGTCCCACCATTGCTTAGTTCATGTAAACTTGTCTCCACCAACGACCACGCCCACATTCTGGTTCATGACCACACCCATTTTTCAGCGCGCTACGCATGTCGTGTCCCCGTTGTTGCACCACCCCAGATTTTCAGCGCGGCGCGCCCCACTTTTTCCTCCACCCTTTTTGCCCCCCCGGAAATTTTCTGCGGACGCCCATGGCTACTGCCAGCAATGTTCATGTTATCCAGGCTTTGTATGTTGGCAAATAGCAATGCATAGCTTTCACCCCTATCATATACCACTTTAAGTTAACTCCAACACTGGCTGTAACGTTAAAGGCTCATACAGTGTATGCGCCTGCGCTGGAATTGTCTTAAAGATAGTGATTAGAAAGCTGAGGGTCGACGAAAAGGGCGCCGCCATAGACTCTAATGCAATTATCGTTGATACGGCGAAAAAAGCAGAAAAAAGGGTGCCCGATAAATATTGTTAATAACATTAGAACATTAAAGTTTTTGAAGCATGTTATCATTTTAGAAGCTTGCAATGTTGTAGTTTTTGTCATATTATTTTGTTTGTAAGTACAGATTCTACGTTATCAAAGATATTATCGTTTCTATGTGTAAAAGGGTGTTTCTGCAAGGGGAGTGGTTACGGTTAGGCACCACCGGGGGGGGAGGGGTTAGGGTTAGGTCCCACTCGGAGGCGATTAGGGTTAGGCACAACTGGGGGGTGGTTAGGGTTAGGCACCACCCGGGGGGTGGCTAGGATTAGGCAACATCAGCTGGGTGGTTAGGGTTAGGCATCACCAAGGTGGGTGGTTAGAGACCACCAGGAGGGTGACTAGGGTTAGGCACCACTTGGGGGGTGGTTAGGGTTAGGCACCACCCAGGGGGGTGGTTATGACTAGGCAACATCAGGGGGTGATTAGGGTTAGCTACCACCAAAGGGGGTGATTAGGGTTAGGCACCACCAGGAGGGTGGTTAGGGTTAGGCACCACCAGGGGAGTGGTTAGTTTTAGGCACCGCCAGGGGAGGGATCTGTGTGAGAGTACAGTTCAGTTGGGTTAAGCTGTATTCTTGAATTACGTAATGATTTTTAACGTTAATATATTTTCATTCAACTCCCGTCTGTTTTAAAACTGTATTTATCGTTAACCAATTTATTTAATGATGTTTATTGTTATCGAGATTTCATTATGTACCGGTGCCAATTTGTTTTTTTCCTGCACGCTGATTTTTGGTTAACAGACAACACCAAAAGGCCACTTGTCTTGTATTTATGCAGCAGTTCTAGTGATTACAATGATAAGAAGCACACAAAACACGTCATCTGTTTCAAATATAAATGTGAAATTACTTAATGTCACACAGCTTACTCGGTAGTTAATATAATAGCTGCTGAAGATTTCCATGGTGTATGTCAAGTGAACAATATTCTGTCCTCCATGGTAATCAACCTACTTCATTTTACACCACAGTATCTTATGTCACAGAGACCGCAGGCTATTATGTTTAAATCAAGACTCGTTGTTCTTGCTGGGTATTATTCTCATGTGAATATATGTGGTATGACATACCATTTGGACAGATTTTACCTTTATTCTTTAAGAGTAGAGATGGACTGAACTGTTTGCCAGCGGACAGTTCCCGGCTAACAGAATAATTTATTTTGCTATGTACAAAGAAAGGGTGTATCCGGAATTGGTTTTGGCTCATACAGGTTCTGGAAGGAAGGGGGGGGGGGGATAATGCCTGAAAGCCAAGAGCCGAGAACAACGAACAACTCGCATTCATGTCGGCAGGCGAACATACGGCGCATTCGACCCACCCTCTATACATCATCATGGAGCCAAACTTTGACCCCTCACCCCAGAGTCAGCAGGCACATGGCAGCCAATCAGCTATCCCTCCCACCTGGACCCCCCCATAAAAACGCCAGCACAGCAGCTTTTTTTTATAATCTGTCTGTGGCTGCTGTGAAGGAGTGTAGAGAAAGAGCTGTGCTGCTGACAGGGAAAGCATTCGCTGGGATCTGTTCTGTTTCCCCATTGAAGTTTCTTGCTGCTAGTACAGCGTCTTGAACACCTAAGAGCTCTTATAAGGGCTGGTACATTGGTTTTCTTGCTATTGATATATTGCAGTTCTGTATATCTACTGACTGTCCAGTGCACTGACTTTAGCTTTTGGACACAGGTGTGCACACTGCTGCTAGTGGTAAAATACCTTGCATAATAGCCCTCATAAGTGCTGTTGTTTTTCTTGCTATTGTTATATTGCAGTCCCCTTTGTCCAGTGCACAAGATAGCCATTGGAGACTGTTCTGCTGGTCCTAGTAGTGCACCGACTAGATAACCCAATAATCCTTCACCACCACTATCATCTAGTATCCACTACTGCCCCCTGTATACGGCCTATATTGTGAAGTGATTGTTACAGATAGTATAAACCCATCCATCACCTAACCTGCGTGAAGTGACATTCAGTTTCCAAAAAAGCAAAACAGCTGAATGGACAACTACTGATATCTAGTATCCACTACTAGTGCCCCTATATATGGTCTCACAGGCAGGGCCTATATTTATAAATTGATTGTTGCAGATACTATTAACCCATCTGTCTCCTGACTTGCCTGAAGTAACATTCAGTCCCCCCCCCCCAATAAAAGCTGAGTGTCCAGAACCACTACTGGAATCAACTAGTACCTACTACTGCCCCCTGTATAAGGCCTCACAGCCAGGGCCTATATAGGGAAGTGATTGCTGCAGAGAATATAAACCAATCTGTCACCTGACCTGCATCATAATGAAGGGACTTGCTTATTTCAATGAAGCAATGACCTGCTGTATATTAGTGTGTTGGCACACACAAGTCAATAAGGTTGTTGCTTCATTTTGGACAGACTAAATTCGATCTGCTGGATAAGTTTTGGCAAAACTATTTTTTTATGGTCACCTCAGGTGATCAATAAAGCCTCCTAGGCCAACACTGGCCCCACACTGCAGAATCAGTGTTTTATTGGTCACTTTACTGTCATTGAACTACCTCGGCCCAACCATAGGGCCTGGAAAACCTCCATCGACTGCACTCCCGCAAACTTGCACACAAGCACGGCGACCACTACACACCACTACACAAAAATTGCCATGAGAGGACTAACATGTATGTCCTAAGGGTGTCAACAAGTAAAAACAATGATTGGCTTATCCAAGGTTATCACTAATGCTCTTTGTGGTTGTTTGTGGTGCAGAAAACGAGGAGTTTCATCTCTAAGTGTGAAGTGGGGCTAACCCTTACACTACCTGATTGACGTGTACACACACCGAACGTTTTAAAGGACATCCGAGTTAAAAATAACTTGATGAGGAAAACAATTGTATCTATCCTCAGTACCCTAAAAATCACTGTTTTAGATATCCCACAGTTTTATTTTATATATAAATCTAGTTTATAAGTTGTTACTGTTTCATTGTCGCTGCTCAATGACACCTTCAATGAAGTATGTCAGAGTTTAAATCTATGAATTATTAATACTTTTTATCACTTTTCTGATCTCAGAAGCCATTTACTGACAGGAAAGTGGGGTTTATGCTATAGTCTGACCCAGCCTGACCCTGACAGAAATTGTCACTTGCATACCTGATGTTTAACTTTTTCAGGCAGAAAAAAAAAAGTAACACAGCCTTGTTGTTTGTGTGCTTGGCATTGTACATACACATGTCTATCTCATCATGTCACATGTCACCATGGTTGCCCTTTAAAGCACTTTATTCCACAAATTTAGGAATGTAATGTGATTTCTGCCCTTTACAGATTAAAACATGACTCTGTGTTAATTACAGAATTTTTGTGGGACTTTTGCATGGATGCCCCTCTGATATGCCATGGTCCAGGTGTTAGGCACCTTGAAACAACTTTTCCATCACTTTTGTGGCCTGAAACAGTCTCTATAGTTTTTAGAATTTCTTTGCCTGCCCATTGAAGTCTATGACGGTTTGTCGGTTCGCGAACATTTGCGGCAAATTCGTGCTGACCAACCGAAAATTTGGTTTTCGCAACATCACTATTTAAGAAGAACAAATAACATGTATTTACATTGGATAGTTTTTCCAACTAAATACTTTGTTCTTATCACTTGTATATTGTCTATTCATACAACTGCAACAATTCCATGTTTACAAAATAAAAAAGAATTAGCACATTATTATCAAAATACAGTAAGGAGAATAGCCACACACAAGAAGGCAGTCTATGCCTTGACCTTTTAGGTGATGGTCAGGTTTAAACCCAAAACTAAACAAGGTAAGTTCTGAAAGTAATCACGTTAATCAATGCAAATTTTAGTAAGTACCTTTAGAACTCATTTTCAATTTGTACTGTGTAATTGTGATTGCCTGCAGCTGTGCTCCTATCCATACAGGAATAGAACCACTACTGTAGTAGTTTGGTGTAAGCAGGCTGAAGTCTTGCAACTGTTCAACATCTACGTCCAGTGACAGTGGACCCAAACTCTTGCACAGCACACAATGAAAATTGTTTATGCCACATAAAGTTGCTGAAGAAATTCACTGACCCGTGTTCTGTGTTTGTTTAGCTAGATCAAAGTGTCTAATGAATTTGTATCAGCTGCTGTGAATAGACTGCAGTAAATACTGAGGCTTAAAGAAAACCTGTAATGAAAAAAAGAACCCCGGGGTGTACTTACCTCGGGTGGGGTAAGCCGCTGGATCCTAAAGAGGCTTCCCCCTTCTCCTCCTCTGTCCTCTCGATCCTGCACTGGGATCCCAGAACTGTCCAGGACCATAACAATCCTGTGATGCACCTCGCGCAGTCACAGTAGCAGCTTTCCAATGGGCTCCGGTGGAAATAGCCGAGCCCAATTGTATCTGCTCTACTGCGCAGGTGCAGAAAACTCGTGCTTGTGCAGTAGAGCGGATCTGATTGAGCTCAGCTATTTCGTCGGAGTCCAAATGAAAGTGCCTAGTGCGCCTGCATGAGGCTCACCCCACAGGATTGCTATGGTCCTGGAGCTGGATGACTACTACAGATGCGTGCAACACCAACAAGCTTGTCAGCAGATTTCCGGGGGCTGCCAGCGCTGGAACGAGGGAATTAAGAAGGCTAGGGGAAGCCTCAGTAAAATTCAGAGGCTTCCTCCTCCCAAGGTCCTCCCCCCCACCACCACCACCACCACCGGGACTTTTTTGTTGTTGTTACAGATGTTATTTAAACCTTTCAGTGCTCCCTGCAAACCAGGTTAAAGAGAGAAGGATTTGGAGGCTGCCATATTTATTTCCTTTCAGGCACTACCAGTTGCCTGGCTAGCCTGCTGAACTTCTGCGTGGCCTGTCCGCAGTAGTGTCCTGCGCAGGCGCAGGATGCTATAGAGGACAGGAATGCGAAGAAGACTTGCGTGGCCAGGCCTGTCTGCGAAATTAAACTAGCTGGTGGCGGGGGACCGGAGGATCTGTGAGTGAATGTGAGGGCACTGGACGCAAGGGACTGGTATAAGCCTCATGTAAGTAAAACTGATTTTTTTTTCTTTGCAAGGCTTAAGTATCCATTTAAAGAAATAAATATGGCAGCCTCCATATTTTTCTCACTTGAGTTGTCCTTCACCCTTCTGTAGAGGATGCAGTACCAGCACAGTGAGGTCAGGCTTATCTCTTGTGCAAACAGCTATATATGGATGAGCTGGGCAGGATGAGCTCTAAAGCTATGGAAGGACTCATACACTTGTGCCACAATAACTTATACATCCAGCATGCACTATGTCATACCTAAAATCCCCACAGGGTCACTTTATTATCATCTCTTTTCAGGCCTGGAACCCACTGAAATCCGCAAACGCAAAACGCAACCGCTAGCGTTTTGCCTGAGCGGTTTGCAAGCGGATTCATGCGAGTTTTCGGTCGTGTTTTGCAACAGTGTATTTTTTTTCCTCAGCGGTTGTGTAGTGTTTTGCGTTTCGCGTTTTTATCCTGATTGGTGCTGTGAATTATTTTTAATTTTGTTACAGTGTGCTGAACCGCAAAACGCTAGCAAAACCGCTCAGTTTAGGTCTTGCTGAGCGTTTCTGCTAGCGTTTCAATACTTTACATTGAAGCGCTAACGCTCCCAAAATGCTGCAGGTCCTGCGTTTGCGTTTCTGGGAAACGCAAACGCTCCTGTGGAAGTTGCCCCATCCATTAACATCAGCTGAGCGTTTTGGCAAAACGCTAGTGTATCGCAGCGCTGCCAAAATGCTCAAAAAAACGCTCTTGTGGGTTCCAGCCCTCAAACTGCATTCAAAAGCAAAATATGTTATTTTCTGAAGAGCTGTAACAGAAGTTTTGTATTACCCAAATCTACTACATTTTCCCGTTGCATTCAGCAGAACATTTTAAAATTAATTAGGAATAAACAACTGTCACACTTATACATAAATCTTCAGCTACATCCAGCTACAGACCCAACACAAACACACACCTGCCATTTAAAACTATAAAACAATACCTCATTACTAGAGATTGACGGTTTTGCGGAATTGTGTAATTGCCATGGGCAGGATCAGAACTTTAAACGAGGCTGATCAGGTTCAGAAATTGTTGGTTAATCACCTTACACCTCATAAGGCTGACACATATTAGTCATTAGCCTTCCATATTCGATTAGTCCTTTGCAAAGTTCCTGTTCCTGCCAGGAGAGATTATTCTCACTGTAGAGAATGAGAATCTGCCGGCAACCACGTGGGTGCATGTATGGGGATTGCGGACAGAGATATGGACAGGTAAAGTATAGTACACTGGGCATTGGGGGCTAGAGAGAACATTTTACATTAGGGGAGTCGGCGAGGTGGCGGATGCGGCATCACAAGGCTGATTCCCAAGACATTACATGTTGAAATCGATTGGAAATTGGCCTGCGGTGTATGAGCAGCCAACTGATCAATTTAGATCAGAAATGATCGGATTCAATCAGAGAGAGATTTGTCACTTGGTCGAATCTGCCCATCATCGCTAGATATATGGCGACCTTTATTCCCATTGCAGTATGTTTGTGTAAGAAGTAGACGGTACAGCCTTATCTAGATCACACCGCTGACTGACAGAGAAGATGCTTGGACTGAAGCAATTGGTTTTTTTTCTGCTGGTCCAGGTTCTCTCACAATAACGTTGTTGTTCAGTCTTTATTCTGTTGTGTCCAGGAGATACAGGACACCCTTGCTGAATTGAAGAAATAGCCATCCATTAGTTATAATTCTTTCCATCTGGAAATTATAGAAAAAATGTTGTTGCTTTGTCGTTCAGTCGCAATTCAGTCGTGTCCAACTCTTTGCTACCCCATGGACCACATAATACCAGGCTCCTCTATCCTCTGCTGCTTCTCAAAGCTTTTTCAAGCTCATGTTTGTTGCTTCCATAATACAATATAGCCATCTCATTTTCTGCCGTCTCCTCCTCCTTATGCCCCCCATCCTTCCCAGCATAAGGATCTTCTCCAAAAGAGTCCTGCCTTCTCATTGTGTGTCCAAAGTATTTCAGCTTCAATTTCAGCATTGCTCCTTCCAACAAAAAGTCAGGGTTAATTTCTTTAAGGATTGACTGACTGGATCTTCTTGCAGTCCAAGGGACTCTCAAAATTCTTCTCCAACACCACAATTTGAAGTAATTGATTTTTCGGTGCTCAGTCCTCCTTATGTCCAACTCTCACAACTATACATTGCTACTGGAAAAACCATGGCTTTCACTATCTTTACTTTTTATTACACTGTCCAAGGTTTTCATTGCTCTCCATTCAAGGCATAAACATCTTTTAATTTCATGGTTGCAATCTCCATCTGCGGTGATCTTTAACCACTTCAGCCTTTAGTGTTTTTTCACCTTATGCATCCGAGCAATTTTCACCTCCCATTCATTTGTCAATAACTTTATCACTGCTTATCACAATGAAATGATCTATATCTTGTTTTTTCCACCACCAATTAGGCTTTCTTTGGGTGGTACATTGTGCTAAGAATTATTTTTTTCTAAATGCATTTTAACAGGAATATTAAGAAAAAAATGGAAAAAATCATTATTTCTCAGTTTTCGGCCAGTAAAGCTTTAAAAAAATACATGCTACCATAATTAAAACCCACATATTTTATTTGCCCAATTGTCCCAGTTATTACACCATTTAAATGATGTCCCTATCACAATGTATAAAAACATTAACTCTTTGCACACTCGCATGCAAATGTTCAAACAAATGCATTCAATGATTCACTCATCCAGGCACCACTGTTATCCCTAGAGCTTAAAGTCGGGGTCAGGCTCGGATGTACCTCACAGGAGCCTATAGGCACAGATGTCCTGGCACCGTAGACTTTGCCCTTCATGAACCTACAAACCCCCACCAAATTTCACCGCAAGTGTGCTGGCTGGCCAAGCTGTCACTTCTCCCTTACTTTCCTTGCCCGTTATAGGTAGCTACAGGTGCCCCTTAGTATTAAGTAGCCAGAAGTAGCCTCAATATTAAACAACTAGAGGTGCCCCCAAGTATTAGGTAGTTAGAGGAACTTCAGTATTAACCAGTTCGCATTCAGTCGTTTTTCACTTTATGCATCCGAGCAATGTTCACCTCCCATTCATTAGCCTATAACTTTATTACTACTTACCACAATGAACTGATCTATATCTTGTTTTTTTCCGCCACCAATTAGGCTTTCTTTGGGGGGTACATTTTGCTAAGAGCCACTTTACTGTAAATGCATTTTAAAAGGAAGAATAAGAAAGAAACGGCAAAAAATCATTATTTCTCGCTTTTTGGCAATTATAGTTTTAAAATAAAACATGCCTCCATAATTAAAACTCACGTATTGTATATGCCCATTTGTCCCGGTTATTACACCGTTTAAATTATGTCCCTATCATAATGTATGGCGACAATATTTTATTTGGAAATAAAAGTGCATTTTTTCCGTTTTGCATTCATCACTATTTACAAGCTTATAATTTAAAAAAAATTGAAATATTTCATCTTTACATAGATATTTAAAAAGGTAAATATTTTTTTTTTTAATTGTAATGTTTTTTTGTTTTTTTTCAATTAAACATTTTATGTGGGTATTTTTGGGAGGGTGGGATTTAAATTGTATTTTTTTTTAGTAAATATGTGTATTTTTATTTAACATTTAGCTGTAGTTTACTTTTTGGCCACAAGATGGCAGCCATGAGTTTGTTTACAGTGACGTCACTCTAAGCGTAACACGTACGCTTAGAGCGACGTAGGGGAAATAGGAAGAAGAAAAAGCTAGGCTTCCGAGAGAAGCTGTCGCTTTTTTTACGGGGGAGAGGAATCAGTGATCGGGCACCGTTGCCCGATTCACTGATTCGCTGGCTAACAAACCATGGGCCGGGAGCGCGCGTGCACGCGCGCGACCGGCCGCGGGAACGCGCAGGAGCGCAGATGGCTTCCTGGACGTGAGTTTCACGTCCAGGAATGTCAAATAGTTAAGTAGCTAGTGGTGCCCCTGACTGAAGGGAGATCTTGCCAGTGGAATGTCAAGAGCAGGGTGAGTAACCTCTAGTTTACGCTCTGCTCAGGACACTGCATAGGAAAGGAGGGAGGCTCTAGGGGAGGGGAGTAAGCCACCTTTCCATCATCAGGCGCCTGTAGGCACGTGCCTACAGTGCCTTATGGTAAATCCGGCCCTGGTCGGGGTCTTAGTTCACAAAGGAATGCATTCTCTTGCTTAATGCTTAGCCACCTACACTGGGCAGAAGTACCCAGGTAAACATAGGTGTCCTAATTCTGCCGATCACGCTTACAGGAAATGAAGTTAGGACGTAAAACTTTTTTTTTTCTTCAGAAAGATTCCAGCTTCTCATAGAAGCCGTCGGCCTTTCTAACGGGGACCATGATCAATGGTCCCCAGCGAGCCACTCTCCCACCGTCCATTGGTGTGAGGCGGTCGGGAGGTGGTTAAAAAGTTTTTTTTTTTAATATTGAACATTAATATTGAGAATAAAATTAGGTGGTCCATTACAAGATCTTATTATCATCATCCACTAGGGAAGTTCTGTGCTTTCCGGAGCTGCTGCCAGAGAGGCTTGCATCCATCTTAGGACACGCACGACCACCGCTGATTATTGTATTCCTTTACTTCTTTTTTTCTCGTGCCAATAAATCTGTATGTTGTCAGATTAATTAACATGTCTCAGTGAAGTAATTGAAATGTGTTTTCCTTAGCAACGTCCTGATAAACGTGAAATAAACGCTTGAAAATGAAATTAAACAATTATCACGGAATCACCTCATTAAGCACTCAGTCTAAAGGAAAGATAACTTTAAAAAAAAAAAGGCGTCAATGCCATCAGCAGAAACTCCTTGCCTGCTTTCCCAGGTGCCAATTATTCCGGCTGCTTCTTTTGCAAATGTAATTACCCCATTGGGCTGCTTTATTTTCAGAACACATTGCTTGCCTTAAACATTTCATAAACGGAGATAGAGATATACAAAATGGAAGCAGGCTGACGGTGCTACTTTGCATGTCATTGCTCAGCTACGGAACAGTGGTGCCCCGGAACTGGATCCAAAGCTGCCAGTTTTAGAGCATAATGTTCAGGGCAATTAGGAGGCAGATGTTGCCAGACTCTCTAAATGACAGAATGTTATGCCAATGAGCTGAGGAAGTGCTATTTTGTTGATGTACTGATATTGTGCTGAATGCATCATGCAAGCAGAAAAATGTTGAGACTTGGTAGCCGACTTGCTCTATAAGCATCTTTCTAGGCTGCTTCGCTGTCACAATGTTTTTCCTTTGGAAAACAAATGCTCAGTAAACTATAGTGTTTAAAATAAAACCTATATAGGCTAAAATGTAATCACGAGATGCCACTCAACTGACACAATTTTAGGATAAGCAGGCAGTACAGTGGATTTATGTAACGTTTAATACCTACCCAGATGGCATCGGCACTCATGATTGTTTCCCTCTGTAGGCCTCTTCTTCTTGCATCTAATGGTGGCTCTGAGATTAGACAGGCACACATAGCATGAAGGAAGAAATAAGCACATTTTTCGGTTACCTTTGCAGTGTGCAGAAAATCGACACACTACAGGCCATATTCAGTTACTGCAGTCATTGGCGTTAAAGGAACTTTACTGAAAGATAGTAATAAAGGGGAAAAAATGCATTGCAAGGTGGGAAGTTACAAAAAAAAATAGATCAAGAAATGATAATGCTACTCAGAAATGTACTCAGCTTCAGATTGTTCATTCATAGGACACACTACACTCCTAAACGTTTGTACAAATTTGGTTTACTTCCTTCACCCGCATGTACCAGGTGTGCTAGAGAACATGAAGATCTTTTTCACATGCTTTGGAACTGCCCCAAACTTAGGAGATATTGGGATGGTATTCTGAAAATTATACTGTAGATAAAGTATTTAATATAGAGATCCCACGTACCGCATTAGTGTGTATTGGGTTCTTTTGAGGATGGTAATATTTCTGATCACACTAGAATTGCTGCACTCAGATCCTTGTTTGTGGCTAGAAAATTAATCCTCCAAATGTGGAAAAATCCCAACCGCCCTTCTTTATGTGGATTCTACAGTTAAATACTTCTTTAAAACTTGAAAAACTTATTTATATGCATCGAGGTGCTACTGGAAAGTTTGAGAAAATTTGGTGCAGCTGGCTAGCCACATGACTACGTTGACCCTGACCTTATCAGGGATCAGATCTTGGCGAATATCGGACTATCTAGAAATTCTCATGTTAGTGTCTGATAACTGATGTCTGTCTATACGTGATACTTTGTGCTATGTACTTTTGTATAAAAGCCCTGTTCTGTCTTTGTTGTATTTTCACTTTTGAGACCTCAATAAACTGGGTTTTTGTTGATCAAAGAAATGATTGATACTCATTGTGCAATTGGTTCATGTTGTTCCATCCTGCATGAACCTGCAGGTCAGCAGGTTTACTGCTTGCAGACATAATATAAAAAAAACAGGCAGCACCAGTTGCCATTGTCTTTAAAGAGACTCTGTAACAACATTTTCAGCCTTATTTCTTCTATCCTATAAGTTCCTATACCAGTTCTAATGTGGTCTAATGTGGCCATAAATGACTTTCCTGATACTAAGGAACATAACTTATGTATGAGTATGAGTAATGGAATCAATATAATATAATGCCACAGGGTCGGATTGGGACACTAAGGGCCCACCAAGAAAGTTTCACCCTGTCCCCCCCCCCCCCTTCCATTTTGGGCTCACATACACATGTACTCTAGAAATTTTGCATGATTATTGTAGGGAATAGATTGTGAGCACTTCTGAGGACAGTCTCCAATAGGGATATGTCCACATGCGGCACGAGCAGCCGCAGCAAAAATAAATGGGTGTCACCACACCCTGGAACATGGGCGTGGTCATGATGGGTCACACAAAATAAGTAGCGGTGTTATTCACGGAGATTCGGTCCTACCAGATTCATTTTAGATAAAATTATCAAGAAGTTACATGCCTCGTGATAATTCATCAAGTAGTCAAATGGCAGCAGATTTCCCCACAAAATGCAATCAGATTTGTGACAAATTTCCTCACAAAATGCAATCAGATTGGCGGCAGATTTCCACACAAAATGCAGATTTCCCTACAAAATGCAATCAGATTGGCGGCAGATTTCCACACAAAATGCATTCAAATTGGCAGCAGATTTCCCCACAAAATGCATTCAGATTGGCGGCAGACTTCTCCACAAACTGCAATCAGATTTCCCCAAAAAATGCAGTCAGATTGGCGGCAGATTTTCCCACAAAATGCAATTAGATTGGCAACAGATTTCCCCACAAAATGCATTCAGATTGGCGGCAGATTTTTCCACAATATGCAGATTTCCCCACAAAATGCATTCAGATTGGAGGCAGATTTCCCCACAAAATGCAATCAGATTGGCAGCAGATTTCCCGACAAAATGCCATCAGATTGGCAGCAGATTTCCCCACAAAATGCAATCAGATTGGCGGCAGATTTCTCCACAAAAAGCATTCAGATTGGTGGCAGCCAGAAGATTTCCCAGTTTAGGTAGGCAGGTATATATGTGGCCCCAGTATAGATATACCCAGGTCTATAGGTGTCCCCAGTTTAGGTAGGCAGGTCCCCAATTAGTGGGGGCCCCCATGCTGGAAGGGGGGCAGTGTGCACAGAGCGGCGGGGAGAGGGGATAGCCTCCTCCCCCTCCTAGGGCCTCCCTTCCGCGCTCCCCCCAGTTGTCAGGAACCGGCCCGCGGCACGCCTGCGTATACGGTTCCCGACTGCGGGTTTGACCAGACTGAGAGGGGAAGCAGCCTTAGTCAAGCTAAAACAAGGCTGGGACCCCTCAGAACACCTCTCACTGCCACCACTAGCGGTTCGCTAGACACTTCCACTCTGCTATCGAGTCCTCAGCGCGCACTCCGCGTTTTCGTATTTGGGTCAGCTTTGCGCTTAGGCCGAATACGAGAACGCCACGCACCCACACACACAGTACAGTTGTACAGTAACACAGCACAATCAGACACTGACTTGTAATGCAAGTTACACTGTCGTGCAGCAAAACCACTAACAGTCGTTCCGAACGATACTGTTAGCTACTCGCACTGGCGTTTCGTACGTTGGGTCAGCTGCGCGCTTTAGGCAAATGTATGACAAACGCCCCCACACACACAATGCAATTACAATTTCATATGGTAGTGTTGCTCAAACATACAACTAGGCACGGACTTATACACAGCTACACTGCAGTCTCCTTTAGGCTATGAGTGTTAGTTTAGTCTGGCAGAAGTCAAGCTTATTAAATAATAATTTAATATTCCAGAAAAACATAGAACAATGCAGAACTTAATATATACAAAAGATTACAAAAAACAAAGTAAAAATAGTTACAAGATAAAAGTTACAAAGATAACACACACGGATATTTGCGTAAAATAAAAATGGGGATTAAAAAAAACGTTACCAACTTGAAGGTCTCAACGTTGTCGGCAGGAGCATGCCGCTTGTTCGACCAGAAGTCGAGATCAACTCTAGCTATGCGCTAACTCCAAGAGAAGATGATCACTAGGTATCTGTCTCTGCTATTTATACTCTGAAGTGTCCCCTGGGGCATTTACTGTCCAGCCCCCAGGAACTAATGCAGTTTCCCCGTTTGTGACATCACCGAACGCTTGTCATAATCTTTCTTGTGATATGCAAACTTCAAAGGGGTCCCTGTTTTAGCTTCTTGAAGTTTGCAGAATTCAATAGGTGAGATTGTATCCTACCAGACATCAAAAAGCTTCCTTGCCTATTGAAGGGGACTGGTCCATTCACTGAAGACAATGGCAGCTGTCTACATTAATACAAAAGATCACAGGGTACAGTTCATCTGGACAGCCAGAAACAGGTAATGAGGTTCCCTTTTGTCTGTCTATTGACACCACACACAATCACATTAATAGTCCATGAAGCTAGCTAGTGCCAATATCTTCAAGCCATACTGGCTGACCTCCACCTCTGAAAGATATACAGCAGACATAAAAATGATAGAATAGGTTTCTGTACTCCCTAATATCATCAGCACCTCAATATATCTCCACACCTCCGCCGCTAACTTGGTGCAAGGCAGATGATCTTCCCAGTTCATCCTGCCTGCACCTACACTGTTGGTTCTGCTTGACGGGACAGCCCATCAGCATTCCCATGATTGCTCCCCGTCCAGATAGCGCTTGCAGGTGAGTCTAACGAATCATCCTGCCAAAGCCTACATTGACAGCCTGGCCGGGTGGGGTAACCCTTTAGCATCCTCAGGAGGGTTCCCCACCTGTCAGTTAGCTCCAAGCTACACGACTGGAAAGCTAGTTCAGGTTGCTGCAATGTGTCGTTGCCCTTGGCAACCTGACATAACTAACCAGGGGAATGTGGGTCAGTGACGACCGTGAATTCGCGACCATAGAAACAGTGCTGCAGCTGGGGGAGGGTTCCAACCGTCGCTACACGCACTTTCTCTATAGTGGCAGGAGCTATCTCTCGGTCCCTTTGGGGAACGATTCTCTGCCGGGCTGCCTCCTCCACTTCGGACAGCTCTGAGGGAATAACTTCCCAGAACCCTCTCAGCCCGCCCCTCCCAACTGGTGACCTGCTGGCTAGCCCCCTGAGCTCTTCCAGGCTGCTGTCAAATCGAACAGCCCCAGAGAGCTCAGTGCTGCCTGTCACACATTCTAGGAAGGCTGCAGACGGAGAGGCTCCTGGGCCCTCAGAGCCAGTTTCCGAAGTGGATGTTGCTGACCCAGCAACATTTGTCACTTCAGTGGACAGTCCCTCTGCTGTAGACTCGCTAGCGCTGCGGGTTACCACGGCAGCGGAGGGAGTGCCCACATTACACATATCATAAACCACATCACCTTTGGTCTTGAAAACATCTGAAGGAGGAAGATCTGGCCTGTTGCTGTCTGCCCCTTCAGTGGACAGTCCACCTGCTGCAGCCCAGCGACCATTGCTGGTTACTCCTGCAGCCGACAGAGTGTCCACAGGACAAGCATCATTATGTAGCACAACACATATGATATCAACATTATCCGTCTTATATATATTTACATTTAGAACATCACCGAAAACATCCACATTATCGGTATCATTACACCCATTGCTACTCAGCACTTCACAAGTATCATCAACAGTTCCTGCATCGATCGCCTCGATAGTCCGTGCGTCATAAATGACATTATCAATTTCTGCATTCTTTGTATCAACATGTCCCACTCCAGGCCTAGGCACTGGAGACTCACTAGGGCTGGCTCCTAGCATACAGTCCGTAGCCCCTGGGGCCTCACCAGCACTCCCCGCTTGCACAGCATTATCACACAGTACCTTGCAAGAGTCCTGAACTTCTGCGGGGGATGCAGGCTCCATGGGGTGTGGAGTAGGCTCATACCGGGCTACTAACTGTCCCAGGTCAGTACCCAACAAAACGTTCGTGGGGATGGCATCCGTTACCCCCACTTCTTTCATTCCGCTGCCGGCCCACCAATCCAGGTGGACCAAGGCGGTGGGTATGGCGGGGGTGATACCCCCAACTCCTTTGACAGCCATAGTCTTGCCAGGAATGTACTCCTCAGGGTTCACAAGCTGGGGGTGCACTAGAGTCACCTCTGCTCCAGTGTCTCTTAGACCGGTGGTAACCGTATCCCCAACCGTGACAGGTTGCAGATTCTCTGCATAGCTACCTGCATTCCTGGTGGCACACAACGCATTTTGGGCCCCGCCAGAGTTTGGGACTTCCTTCTTCTTTTCTGGGCACGTAGCACTGATGTGACCCGGTTTGTTACAGGCAAAACATCTCCGAGTGTCAACGGTGGCGGTTCTACCTCCAGGCGGCTGCGGGACTTGGCTTCACTGGGTGCTCAAAGGAGAAGGTCTCGCAGTCTTTTCTCCCTTCCAGCTGGGCGCCGTAGTCCTCCGAAAGTCAGATGCTCGATTGGACGTGTAGGCATCAGCAACTTTCGCGGCCTCATCCACGGTCTTCGGCTCTCGGTCCCGTACAAACTGCCGTACCTCAACAGGACAAGTGTGGAGGAACTGGTCTTTTATTATCAGTTCCTGCAGGGCATCAAAAGTTTCAACCGCCAGTCCTTTTACCCACTGCTGGAAGGCAGTGCGCAGGTTGCACGCGTGATCCAGGTAACTGTCATTAGGACCTCGCTGCACTGTCCTGTAACGTTTTCGATACACCTCTGGCGTGAGGTGGTATCGTGCAATGATGGCTTTCTTAATTGCCTCAAAGTCTGTTTCTTCCTCCTGGGGGAGACTCACAAACGCCTCCAGGGCCTTGCCTCTCAGCCCTGGTGTGAGGTATCTTGCCCACTGCTCACGGGGCACCCCATACTGCCGACAAGTCCTTTCAAACCCCTGTAGGAAAGTGTCTATGTCAGAGTCCTTGTCCATAGCGGGGAACTTATCCAGGGGGATTCTGTGGACTCGCTCACCTTCGCGTTCTGCGGGTCCAGCAGACCGGTTCTGCTGCTGAAGTTTAGCCAGCTCCAGCTGGTGTCGCTGTGCAACTTGTTCCCTCTGGGCTTGCCGTATTTCCCTCTCTGCTTGCCGATGTTCCAGAATCAGCTTTAGGCGTAGTTTGGGCTCAGCCGAACCTAGTAGCTGTAGGTCGGCTTCCAGAGATGTCATCTCCGTGTTCGGTGGATCATCCAGGACATCGTCTCCACTCGCATCCTGTGGCGGGAGCAGTTCCTTCTCTGGCCTGTCGTGAGCTGCATCCGCTGACGTTGAAGCACGGGCTCGCTCTGTCTCATCATGCTCCTCGAGCGCACGAACTAACTGCTCCTTAGTCTGGCCGCTCACCGTCTCGATGCCTTTGTGCTCACACAGGTTGACTAGTATCTCTTTGTTTTGCCTTGCATAGCTGGATGCTTTCTGAGCCATCGTGTTGCAAAAAATAAAGAGAAAAAAGGGGGGAAGGGAAAGCAAATACCAAGTGTGTATCCTTGAACAAAAAAAAAAGTATATAGATTCTGCACTGAGTAGACTTCTGTAGGCTACTTGCTTCTAGCAAGCTTCCAGCCTTTAGTACTCAGAATAGCGAGCTAAACTGCGTACTAATGTACTAAACGATCCCACCGCTGCCAGCCAATTATGTCAGGAACCGGCCCGCGGCACGCCTGCGTATACGGTTCCCGACTGCGGGTTTGACCAGACTGAGAGGGGAAGCAGCCTTAGTCAAGCTAAAACAAGGCTGGGACCCCTCAGAACACCCCTCACTGCCACCACTAGCGGTTCGCTAGACACTTCCACTCTGCTATCGAGTCCTCAGCGCGCACTCCGCGTTTTCGTATTTGGGTCAGCTTTGCGCGTAGGCCGAATACGAGAACACCACGCACCCACACACACAGTACAGTTGTACAGTAACACAGCACAATCGGACACTGACTTGTAATGCAAGTTACACTGTCGTGCAGCAAAACCACTAACAGTCGTTCCGAACAATACTGTTAGCTACTCGCACTGGCGTTTCGTACGTTGGGTCAGCTGCGCGCTTTAGGCCAATGTATGACAAATGCCCCCACACACACAATGCAATTACAATTTCATATGGTAGTGTTGCTCAAACATACAACTAGGCACGGACTTATACACAGCTACACTGCAGTCTCCTTTAGGCTATGAGTGTTAGTTTAGTACGGCAGAAGTCAAGCTTATTAAATAATAATTTAATATTCCAGAAAAACATAGAACAATGCAGAACTTAATATATACAAAAGATTACAAAAAACAAAGTAAAAATAGTTACAAGATAAAAGTTACAAAGATAACACACACGGATATTTGCGTAAAATACAAATGGGGATTAAAAAAAAGTTACCAACTTGAAGGTCTCAACGTTGTCGGCAGGAGCATGCCGCTTGTTCGACCAGAAGTCGAGATCAACTCTAGCTATGCGCTAACTCCAAGAGAAGATGATCACTAGGTATCTGTCTCTGCTATTTATACTCTGAAGTGTCCCCTGGGGTATTTAATGTCCAGCCCCCAGGAACTAATGCAGTTTCCCCGTTTGTGACATCACCGAACGCTTGTCATAATCTTTCTTGTGATATGCAAACTTCAAAGGGGTCCCTGTTTTAGCTTCTTGAAGTTTGCAGAATTCAATAGGTGAGATTGTATCCTACCAGACATCAAAAAGCTTCCTTGCCTATTGAAGGGGACTGGTCCATTCACTGAAGACAATGGCAGCTGTCTACATTAATACAAAAGATCACAGTGTACAGTTCCTCTGGACAGCCAGATACAGGTAATGAGGTTCCCTTTTGTCTGTCTATTGACACCACACACAATCACATTAATAGTCCATGAAGCTAGCTGCCAATATCTTCAAGCCATACTGGCTGACCTCCACCTCTGAAAGATATACAGCAGACATAAAAATGATAGAATAGGTTTCTGTACTCCCTAATATCATCAGCACCTCAATATATCTCCACACAGGTCTCAGTCAGTGCCCCCATGCTGGAAGGGGGGCAGTGGGCACAGAGTGGCGGGGAGAGGGGAAGCCTCCCCCCTCCCTCACCTAGGACCCCCCCTTCCACGCTCTCCCCCAGTTAGGTAGGCAAGTCTCAGTCAGTGCCCCCCATGCTGGAAGGGTAGGCAGTGTGCACAGAGCGGCGGGGAGAGGGGATAGCCTCCCCCCCTCCTAGGGCCCCCCTTCTGCGCTCCCCCTAGTTAGGTAGGCAGGTCTCAGTCAGTGCCCCCATGCTGGAATGGGGGCAGTGGGCACAGAGTGGTGGGAAGAGGGGAAGCCTCCCCCCCTCCCCCATCTAGGGCCCCCCCTTCCGCACTCCCCCCCACCAAAATTGCAGCCAGCAGCGGCAGCGAGCGGGAATCACTTACCGAGAGAAGAGCTCTGCGTGCCGCTGCTGGTCTGGTCTCCTGCACTGCACTGTCCTATCACGCTTTCACAGGAAGTACTGTGAGAGCGTGATTGGACAGTGTCAGTGCAGAAGACCGCTGGCTGGCTGGCTGGCTGCAATTCTGGAGGGGGGGCGGAAGGGGGGACCCTAGGTGAGGGAGGGGGGAGGCTTCCCCCCCTCCCTGCTGCTCTGTGTCCACTTCCCCCCTTCCTGCGCTGTGCCCCCCTCATTATCAGCACTGGGGCCCCCAGGAGGCGAGTCAGCCGGGACCCCCCAATGGAAAAATCGGTTGTTCGGCGGCTCAGTCTGAGCCTGATGCAGTCAGGCTTTGATAAAAAATAATACATTCTCAATGAGGTGAGACAACCTTTAACTAAAGAGTTGTATGTCTTGATGTGCATAATAATTGTTGAAACATAGCATAAAATTACAGTACATTGCCATTAAAGATTTAATGCTGCCTTGCTTTCAAAACCTTGTAAAGGAAGAGACAAAAATACTGTCATTTGAAAAATTGGAACAATGGCTTTCATACAGCTGAAGTACAGTTATAGTTTCATGTGCCATTCTTGAAGAAGACAAAAAAATAATCATTTCAAAGCATAGAATCTACATATACAGTACAGCATGTAAATGACTACATAATCACATATACAGCATAACACGTAAATGACTGCATAAACCGTATCACATGTCAATGACCACATATTCAGTATAACACATACATGATGACATATACAGTAAAGTATATCAGATTATGTATATAGCCCCATAAATAATATAACATAAATAACGACATAAACAGTATAACACTTGATCGACCACATACACAGTATAACATGTCAATGACCACATATACAGTATAAGACATGATGACATATACAGTAAAGTATAACATAATTATAGCCCCATAAACAATATAACATATACATAACAACATAAACAGTATAACACTTAAAGAGGAATCTAAGTAAAACAATGTAATAATAAAGTGCTTCATTTTTACAATAATTATGTATAAATGATTTAGTCAGTGTTTGTCCATTGTAAAATGTTTCCTCTCCATGATTTACATTCTGACATTTATCACATGGGGACATTTTTACTGCTAGCAGGTGATGTCAGTGGAAGGAGATGCTGCTTGCTTTTTTGGCAGTTGGAAACAGCTGTAAACAGCTGTTATTTCCCACAAGACAACAAGGCTCCCACAGTCAACCATGGTCCTGACATCACACTGTGGGAGGGATTTCACAACAATATTAGCCATACAGACCCCCATGATGATCCGTTTGTAAAAAGGCAAAGATTTCTCATGGAAAAGGGGTATCAGCTACTGATTGGGATGAAGTTCACTTCTTAGTTACGGTTTCTCTTTAAATGACCACATACACAGTATAACTTGTAAATCCCCACATACACAGTCTAACAAGTAAATTACCAAATATTGTATACAGTATAAAAAGGTTATACACCTAGACTACAGGCACGGTATAACATCCCTTTGGTAAATGTTTGCTATAAAAAGAATGTCAAAAAGATTTTAAACTATAATAAACTCCGCTGTCCTTTAGTTAAACATAATAAATGGAGGCAGGTGTAATGCTGAATGTTTTATACAGGTATCTGTAGATTTGCCGAAACACAGTAAACAAAATAAAGCGTTTCTTAATTGCTCAGAGAGAAGAAAATAGTCACTAATTAAATTGAGCAACAGCTGTTGTTGAATCTAGCGATCTCAAATATCAATACTGAAAAATTGTAATTTTAGAAACTTCTTGTCAGTTGGAGAATAATTAGTATTCTTTATCTGAGTAAGGAGCCTGTCCCTGTCTCTATCTCCAGACTTGCACTGAGCAGTTCTGGGGATTATGCTGCCTGTGCAATGCCATATTCCACCTCTGATTACCACTACATTTCAATTCACGTTTTTGCTAGAGATTAATGCTGGTTTTATGTAACGTAATAAAAAGCCAAAGGAAGCCAAGAACTGTGTTCCCAGGATGCTCAGTTCCTGCACTGCTGACAACCTCGGTCTCATAAAAGAATTAATTTGACTTATTTTGGCCTGGCAAGTGAGTGTGAATTTATTCTCTTTCTTTTCTCTCTGTCTTTCTCTCTCTCTCTCTCTCTCTCTCATACTAGCAAAATGTGTGTGTGTGCGTGCGTGTGCGTGCGTGTGTGTGTGCGTGTGTATTCTGGGAAGAAGACTGCCCTGATGCTTTTAGTAAATGTAGAGTACTGGCATTTGTGCAGCAGATTGTTGTAAGAAAAAAGTTAAAACATAAAAGCAGGGGTTAGCAGAAACTACACCAGTGCGAATTTACGCATTGTAGTTCGCATCTACGCATCGTAGTGTAATTACTAATAACTATACAAAATCATTTAAATTAACAATTTGTAATTACGTATAGGTGTAATTGCTAAAATGTACGCAGAATTTCACATAATCGTAATTAGCTGATCATCACTGCAGATTACTATTCATAGGGTTTCCTTTACTGAGGTAAGTATCTAGTTTTTCCATATTGACTTCAGGTACCCTTTTAAGCTTCTCATTCTCTCTCTCTATAGATGTGTGTATAAAATGTCACCTCTGTTTACCTCTATTCCTCTCCATTTCGCACCACCCCCAAGCCACCCTAACATGTCTCTAGCTTATTACAGTAAACATTTTCCACACATTTGGTTTTAGAATACAGTAAACTGTAAATATCAGAAATTGGATGGACACAGTGCTAGGAAACTGTGTTAGCCAATTAATATGTTAACCATTCAGTAGGTGGTAAGGTGGACCTGTGATAGGTGTATTCCATGGAATGAAGACAGATAGATGCAGATTAATACCTGTGCTAATTAGCTTTTTGCAAAAGATGATTTATGGTCTAATTGCTCCTTTCCTCTCCACAAAGTGCAATGAGATCATATCCAGAAGTTCCAGCTTTGTCCTTCATAGGCACTAGAAATATTGTGCAGACTATTGCATTGCTACAAACCAGATCAGGATGAGAACATAGCAGCATAATTTCGGAACTGGCTATTTTGTCAGTAAGTTATACGTTGATCTTAATAAAGTGTTAGTTGTTAGCTGAACAAAAGGCTGGGGTGCCTACAAAACAAAACACAAAAGGGCTTTGGAAGGTCAGTTTTTGAAATATTGAGAGAGCAAACAACCCTAAAATGTAACTTTTATTATGTCTCTTAAAACGCTGGTAGCAAGCACATATATAGATGGGAAGCAGGGGCCCGGGGAAGCACAAGATGGGAGTGAACTCTGCAGGGGACTCGGGGAGCAGTCCTGCACACAATAACTTTGAGGGATGGGGGGATGTCGGGCGACAGTCGGCTTGGAGCCCTGGGGATGAATTTGCTTCTGGGAGGGTGTGGGAGGTGTGTGCGCGGGGGGGGGGGGCAGGTTATTTTTGCCTCAGGGCCCCATTGTAGCTAGTACCATTTCTTTTTTACATGTTTCACCCCAATAGGGGCTTTGTCAAGAGATATCACATAAGCAAAGTGTTAATGCTCAATCTGAGCCTGCCCCATACATTTGTGTGTTACCACATTATATGCACTTTTTTGCATTTCTGCATATATTCTTATAGCAGCAAAGCTGATCAATCAGTTTTTCAATTAGCATTATTGCACTGAAGGTTCTTTAACCACTTAAAGAGACACTGAAGCGGAAAAAAAATGATGATATTATGATTTGTATGTGTAGCACAGCTAAGAAAAAAAACATTAAGATCAGATACATCAGTCTAATTGTTTCCAGTACAGGAAGAGTTGAGAAACTCCAGTTGTTATCTCTATGCAAAAAAGATATTAAGCTTTCCGACTAACTTAGTCGTGGAAAGGGCTGTTATCTGACTTTTATTATCTCAACTGTAAGTGAACTGTTTACTTTTCCTCTGCTAGAGGAGAGTTCATTACTTCACAGACTGCTCTGAAAGACTCATTTTGAATGCTGAGTGTTGTGTAATCTGCACATATTATAGAATAATGCAATGAAAGAAAAAACACTATATACCTGAAAATAAAAATATGAGAATATTTTCTTTGCTGCTAATCTTCTAGTAATTATTCATAGTACACAACCAATTCATTATATCATATATTTTTTTTCTCTTCCCTCATATGCGTCATCACGTAGAGGACGTGAGGTCAGAGAAAGACGGAAGTACCACAAGGGTACTACCGCTAAACTGCCCGCTGCCCGGCCTCAACGCGTCCTACTCGGAGTCCTCCTCCTCACTCACACCACTGCCAGCCAGCCGCTGCAGCAGCCACCACCGGTACTATTTAACTTTACGCAAACTTTTTTATGGGGAAGCGGGCAGAGGGGGGAGCGCTAGCGGAGGGGGTGGGGGGAATTTCCCCCCCCCCCGCGATCGGGGCATGCTCCCCCCTTATGCCTGCGACCCCATAGGGGGGCCGTATTCGGCCGAACAGGGCCCTGTTCGGCCGAACAGGGGCCCTGTTCGGCCGGGCATTGAGCAGTTCGGGCGAACTCGAACTAAAAGGCCGAACACCATCAGGGGTTCGGCCGAACTCGAACATCACCCGAACAGGGTGATGTTCTGCAGAACCCGAACAGTGGCGAACACTGTTCGCCCAACACTAGTAGCAATAACATGTATGCCTAAATTCATGCATCATTACAAATGCTTACAATTACGAACAAAATTAATTATGTTTTTCCCCAGAATTTTGCATTACGATCACGTAATTTTTGCTCATCTAGAGATGTAGCGAACGGTTCGCCGGCAAACGGTTCCAGGTGAACTTTGGTGGTTCGCGTTCGCCTGTACCAGGCGAACTTTTGCGGAAGTTCGATTCTCCCCAGAATGCACTATGAGGGTCAACTTTGACCCTCTGCATCACAGTCAACAGGCACATTGTAACCATTCAGGCTACACTAAGCCCTGGAGCCCCATCCCCCCTTATTTAAGAGAGGCTCGCTGGCCATGACACTCACTCGTGTGCCTGCTGCAAATAGACAGACTAGGGAGAGCTGCTGCAGATTTTTTCTCTTAGGGAAAGATTAGTTAGGCTCTTGACTTGCTCCTGGCTGATTGTTATTGCTAAAATAGCACTCCTCAACAGCTCTTTTGAGAGCTCTAATGTTTTCCTGATGTTTTTTTTTTGTGCGTTGCTCACTGACACTGACATTATACAGCCCTATCTGTTGCAGCTGGACCTTGGTAATTGTTATTACTGTGTCAGCCAGGCCCTGCCTAACTATCTATACTGGGACACCTACCTAACTACTGGGGCACCTACTTACCTATATGGGGACACCTACCTACCTACCTATACTAGGGGACCTACCTATGCCTACCTACCTATACTGGGACTCCTACCTATGCCTACCTACCTATACTGGGACTTCTACCTATGCCTAGCTAACTACTGAGGCACCTACCTATGCCTACCTACCTATACTGGGACTCCTACCTATGCCTACCTACCTATACTGGGACTCCTACCTATGCCTTCTTACATACAAGAAGATAATAAGGTTGTTGCTTCATTGTGGACAGACCAAATTTGATCAGCTGGACAGTCACTGCTGTTCTATCATTGAGCTACCACAGCCCGGGGGACCATATGGGCTGGAAAACTGCCACGGCCTGCACTCTAGCCATGTTGCGCATCAGTCCAGCACGGCCGTCACTACGTAAACAGCTGTTTGCGGTGCGTTACACAGTGAGTTTGGTGTGTCAGTGTGAAGCAGAACTCTAATTACACTCCCTGACTGATGTATACACATGCAAGATGTTTTAAAGCACTTTAGGCCTGCAATTTAGCATTCAATGTGATTTCTGCCCTTAAAACGCTGCTTTGCGTTACATCCAGATTTTTCCCCGGGACTTTGGGCATGTATCCCACTCCGCCATGCCCCCCTCCAGGTGTTAGACCCCTTGAAACATCTTTTCCATCACTTTTGTGGCCAGCATAATTGTTTCTATTTTTCAGAGTTCGCCTCCCCATTGAAGGTTATTGCGGTTCGCAAACTTTTCCGCGAACCGAACCTTCCGCGAAGGTTCGCGAACGGGGTTCACGAACCGAAAATCGGAGGTTCGTGACATCACTACTCATCACTAGCACCAAGGGGAGGCAAGGTAAAGGGTGCACGGAGGGGCATCAAAGTTTGCTGGGGGGCCCTATGAATTGTAGTTACACCGCTGCACGGGTATTTAATTTTTTTTTAAGCAGGCTTAGTGTGAAATATTGTTTAGAGGTGGTACCGCTTACCTTTTCTTGAAAAAATTAAAAATAAATAAAAATCCAAATTGCCTGGCTGTTACGGTATTTTGCTTTTGATTACATTGGAGTCAAAGCAAGCATTTTGATCAGTTGTTCCGATGCTATTTTGCCTAATTCTTGCTTCTGCCTAAAGGAGCTGCACACCTGTGATTCATATTAGATCCGGATCATCCTTAAAGGGGCCCATACACCTAACGATTTTCCCGCCGATATACAGCAGATTCGATCACTGTGATCGAATCTGCTGTGAAATCGTTGCGCAAACGCTGACAGAATGATCGATTTCCATCCGAAATCAATCAGTCCCCTCGATTCCCGTCGATACGTCCGTGCAGAAGATTTTGCTCGATCGTCGGCGGGTCGGGAGTGCGTCGATAGCGGCATACATTACCTGCTCCGCCGGCGCAAGTCCCCCGGTCTCCGCTGTCTTCTTCTCCGAGTTGGGCTCCGAGTACGACTGGCTTCACTGAACTTCCTGTCCCGGCAGGAAGTTTAAACAGTAGAGCACCCTCTACTGTTACCCGGACAGGAAGTTCAGTGAAGCCAGCTGGACTCGGAGCCCAACGCGGAGAAGAAGACAGCGGAGACCGGGGGGCTTGCGCCGGCGGAGCAGGTGATGTATAGCCAGCCGGGGGGGGGGGGGGTGTGGCAGCAGCAGCTTCACAGATGGTGAATCGATTTCATGCTGAAATCGATTCACAATCTGTTTGCAGTAAAGGCAGCCACACAATCCCTCTCTGATCAGATTCGATCAGAGAGGGATCTATCTGCTGGTCGATCTGATGGCAAATCGACCAGTGTATAGCTACCTTAAGGCAACCTAGGTGGATGCCTAGCACGTAGCGTGTACTCAGGGGTATTGCTGCTGCCTCCACTGATCCGTACTTTGCTCATTGAAATGGCCAAGGAAGCCATAACTTATTTACCTCTTATTTAGACACAACCGAAACCAAAGCACAACAAGCGGACAGTATGGCGATTGAAGTGAGGTGAGGTCAGCTGTAAGCTTTCAGACAGTAAAGGTCAGCTTTAAGCTACCAGTCTGTATGTAAGTATCTGAGAAACTCCAGTCGGCATGCTGCCCCAGCAATATATGAATTGTTTTATGTTCCCCGGCAACAGAAAATATGCAGGGCAGCTTCCGATGTGATTGATATCCACCAGAGCACTAAACAGATTCATGGAAACCTGGAACTAATCCATACCTATCACTTTTTATGTCTTCATGGGCCAAGAACAGGTGAATTACTTTTATTAAGTTTCATGAAATATATGAAATATAGTAAATAACCAGCGTCTGGCCACTGCTGTATTCAGTAGCGATGTTACATCTGTGTCAATCATTTTTACAGCGTGCCTTGGACTGTTAACTGTTTCTCAGTGTACATGCAAGCTGAAGGCTGACATGTAATGTGCATCGCCATTCTGCTTAGTAAAATATGAGACCATTTCTCACCGTGGACTCCATCTCATTACACCAACACATTTGTGATGTTACTTGATCAACCTTAATTACAAAATATCGTTAGGCCAGGCTCCTCCCATATTTAACAAAAACGTGTTTACATAGCAGAGTAAAAACAGGATGATGTTCCATTTCATCTTCAAAAAAGATTGGATTTCTGCTTAAACTTTGCATTGATTGCATTGATTGATTCAATGCAAAGGATATGAAATTTCACATCTGAATGTTATTTTCAAAAATGTCATTTGCCTGTCTGTTATGCTGGTTATCTGCCTTTAATTCAATGTGAGAAATTCTGGAGAATATGATGTGACACCAAGAGGCCAATCTATTATTGTAATTTAAAGAGCCTATGCAGTCTAAATTAAACATTCAATGGATTGTCTTCTTATATGAATTTTTCATTTTGTGCCGGGTCTTTTCCTTCTGAGTCACTCCCCGAGCCGTGTCCACCAGCTTCTGGTGCCTGCCCCTTTTAGAAAATGGCTGTGGCGCTTCCATGGCACTTTAAGGGGCAGGGCTAGTAGAAGCCAGTAGACATGGGGCTGCGGGAGTGATTAAGAAGAAAATAACCTGTACTCCACTCTTGGTGGTCATCTTGTACTCAGCTCTTGGTGACCATCCTGTACTCATCTCTTAGTAACCATCCTGTACTCAGCTCTTGGTGGCCATCCTGTACTCTGCTCTTGGTGACCATCCTGTACTCATCTCTTAGTAACCATCTTATACTCAGCTCTTAGTGGCCATCCTGTACTTAGCTCTTAGTGACCATCCTGTACTCTGCTCTTGGTGGTCATCCTGTACTCTGCTCTTGGTGGTCATCCTGTACTCTGCTCTTGGTTGCCATCCTGTACTTCGCTCTTAGTGACCATCCTGTACTCTGCTTTTGGTGGCCATCCTGTACTCTGCTCTTGGTGGCCATCCTGTACTCTGCTCTTGGTGACCATCCTGTACTCATCTCTTAGTAACCATCCTATACTCAGCTCTTAGTGGCCATCCTGTACTTAGCTCTTAGTGACCATCCTGTACTCTGCTCTTGGTGGTCATCCTGTACTCTGCTCTTGGTGGTCATCCTGTACTCTGCTCTTGGTGGTCATCCTGTACTCTGCTCTTGGTTGCCATCCTGTACTTCGCTCTTAGTGACCATCCTGTACTCTGCTTTTGGTGGCCATCCTGTACTCTGCTCTTGGTGGCCATCCTGTACTCTGCTCTTGGTGACCATCCTGTACTCTGCTCTTGGTGACCATCTTGTACTCTGCTCTTGGTGGTCATCCTGTACTCAGCTCCTGGTGGTCATCCTGTACACTGCTCTTGGTGGTCATCCTGTACTCAGCTCTTGGTGGCCATCCTGTACTCAGCACTTGGTGGCCATCCGGTACTCAGAGTCAGCTCTTGATGGCCATCCTATATTTTGGACACACTCAATACTTACCAATCTTTTTTTAAGCATATCAAAATAAAAGGAAGCTGACAGTAAGTGTGGGAGTAGTAGGGACTTGAAGGGAGGAAATTGGTTTATTAGGTTGCAATAGGGTTAGGTGTTAGTGTTAGTGGAATGTACCTCTTTTGAGTAGGGTTACTAGTAGATTGAAATGTTTATGGAATACTTTAAAGCATGTAGTTAAGGCTTAAATCAGAATAGTTTGAGTATCTGTGATGAAAACGTTTTGAGTTTTGTGTATTGATACCTGTAAGAAAAGGGAATGAGAATCAAGTTTGACTACGCATAAAAATCAAGCGAGGTCAGGTGGGCAGTAAAGATTTTTGTACTGTGATACTTGTTTTTCCATTATTTGTTTGTCTTGTTGAATGTTTCTGACATGGTAATGACAAAAACTTACTTAAAGCCAAGTTTGAGGACTTAGAGCCAAGTTTGAGACTTAACAGATATTGAAGACATCACAATGCTGAAAGTGTAGGCGTACTTAAATGATGACAATACAGACAGAGCATGTATTGTACTTTCTTCTTAGAAAAACATACAAAGGAGAAGAGAGTTGATTAACATTGCTTTATAATGGTTTAGCAATTGAGAATTTCTGATGTCCAAGTGCGTTGGAATGTGAGGAATACAGCAAATGCCATTGGCCTAGTGTAAAATTATATAATATAATTACAGATCTGGCACTGTGTTTCTCTATCGTCAATGGTATTGATTCTCCTTGAATGTTGGCTGGCAAGTCCTAGCTCTCTCAGCAGCTGCACTGCTTATGTGCCAATGATGGTAACTTAGAGAAGTGGCATCTGGATTTCTGGTGTGCGCTGTATTTGCAGAGCTGGCAAAAAAAAAAAAAAAATAAAAAGATTCTTTCATTTGCAAGTAAGCAAACCATGCTCTTTTTGAAAGTTATTGACTTAACATAATTTGAACTGAACAGAACTAAATTGTAAGATTGTGTTACAAATGTAGTGATCACCAACGGCAACGGTACACAATGCACGAAGCATTCAGTGCAATAGGGATAATGCAATAAGGAAAGTATTTGTGAAGTGAGACCTTGCAAAGTAAATTTACCTCTGTGAATTATATTTTTTTTAACTATTTGTCTTCTTCTGTACTCAGATCAGTCACTGTTGATTCTTGCATATAATGGGATCTGACCCAACACTTGTGGCCCAAAAGGTCATTTAATGTAACATTTTTTACAGTAAACTAAGACATTTCGTAATAAGGTGTTGTGGACTACCATTTGCTGGCCTATAATAGGATCTAATGGGGATATGGGAAGCAGGAAAAAACAGTGCCACTATATGTGGCAATACTAATAGCAACAACTAGCAACTATTGGTGCTAATCTGAAGATGCTGGATAAAATAGCCAGGGCCACACGATATGCAACTGCGGCTGCAAACAGTGGACAAGAAGCCTATGGCAGTGCAGTCAATATCAGCAAATAGGCTTAGGGGGCGGGGAGTTATTAGGGTTATGCACCGGTGGGGGGTACTTAGTATTGGGCATGGGGGGGATTAATGGTAGGAAAAACCAGGAGAGTTTTAGGATTGTAGTGTTAGGTACCACCAGGGGAGATTTAGGGTTAGGTGGCATGATGGGGGTCCTTAATGTGGTACCACCAGGGGGTTTTATAATTAGGCACCATCAGGGAGGATCAGTTAGTGTTAGGTGTTGAGGAAGGACTAGTGTTAGGATAAAGTTAGGTTGTAGTAAAATAGTGGTAAAAATTACAGAATTAGCTAGTAGAATATCACTAATTTTACCGATATTCTATTAGCAGCTTTCTCCAGTGCCCTTTTTACTTGGACCATATTTACATGGGCACTAGGGTTGTAACGGTATGACTATCCAAGGTATGATAAGAGTCTAATACCACGGTATGACAGTATCCAGTACACAGTATTACACAATTATTTGAACCCGGGCCTCCCCCTTACATTAAATAATGTGCCCCCTTCCCCCCACACACACTTACACCAGTATGGTAGCCAGATGTGCCTCACTCCCTCGGCATACATATGATTAAGCCGCTGGGAGATTTGGGCACAGGGTAAAGCTGTAAAAGGGCTAACCCTTCTCCTGCAAAAGTTTTGGTGGCAGTAAATACTATTCCCCCTCCAGGTCGCCATGGATAGTGGTGAAAGATGTAATTCAGCTTCCAGCTATTTCTGGCAGTCGAATTACAGTGTTTTTATAGTAATTTGTGCTCTGCCTTTTGACAGCGCTCAAATTACTCACTAAGCGCCGCTATAGCTGTAATTCCTATTACGGTATATGGCGGCACTGGCTGAGTCAAAATCTCAGCAGTGTCTTTACACTGCTCCGCTTCCACCAGTATAAGTAGCCACTAGCCAGAAATAGGTGCAGCCAGTAATAGGTGGCCACAGTATAGGTAGTCAGGAATCGGTGTACCCAGTAATAGGTGGCTGCAGTATAGGTAGCCAGGGGTAGATGTAGCCAGTAATAGGTGGCCACAGTATAGGTAGCCAGGAATAGGTGCCCGCAGTATAGATAGCCAGGAATAGGTGCCCGCAGTATAGATAGCCAGGTGGGGGGAGGGGGGACGCAGCGGCAGGGGTAAACAAACACTCACTTGCCGGGAGTCCTGTACGCATGTACTTACTTATTTCTTCTTCCTATTGATGCATCCAAATGCTAAAGTAGAAAATAAAAAGATAACTGGAACAACAGGCAATTTTGGCCTTTGAGGCAGGATTAACAGAATTTTGCGAAGACTGATTATAACAAACACAATTTTACAACAGCCCAAAAGGCAACTCTACGCATGGACATCACCAGACTTTCAATAACCAGATTGACTATAAACTCTGCAGTCAAAGATGGAGAAATTATATAAAGTCAGCAAAAACAAGACCTGCAGATGATTGAGGCTCAGATCATCAACTTCTTATTGCAAAAAAAGTGGGATGAAACTCAAAATAGAAATCATTAAAATGAAAAAGTTGTCCTTAATGCCTGCTCCAGGCTGATCGCTCCATCACCATCCTCCTGTGCTATTTGGGTCTTCCATTATTTGTCCCATAAAGTCCTTTGGTGTAAATGTCCCCATTGCGATCCCGTCACCAGGTGTGTTCTGTGCCTGCGCAGTACTACTTAAGTTCTTAGGCACAGAACGCTCCCTGTGATGGAAGCGTGATGGGCGAGCACACAGCTAGACTGTGCATGCTCTGAGTGGCCCCAACTGAGGGACTTTGTGGACTGAATTGTGGAATATTCAGACAGTGCTGGAGGATAGCGAGGGGGCTGGAGGAAGCCCCAGGTATGTATAATTTTTTTTTAATATCCCCCCGTCTCAGGTAGACTTTAAGCGAGTTCATAGAGAAAATTCTCCCGGACCATTTTCAAAAGTATAGTAGCAGGAGCAGAGCATTAAGTTAAGGACCGGCCTGAACTGAAGAACTGCAGTCTCATCACAGTGAGAAAGGTGCATGCTGCTGAAAAAAATGAAAAATGGTCATCAGGAGAAGGTGAGTATTACAGTAGAGTAGGGTACAGTGCTTCACCTGTAGCTAGAGGAAAAAGATAAAAATGCTGATGCTAATCTATTCTGGAGAGTTGAGTTGTGAGGGTTCACAATGAGTACCGGTAATTGTTATATGGTGGTGCTACTGAAGGGCTTAGATGTTGAAATTTCAACATCTGATGTGAGAACAAATGTTCTTGGGTACAAAAGCTGATGACAACAATATAGAGAAAAGTTTGTATAGTTCTGAAGGCCCACTGCTCAGGTATGTAAATGTGCTGATTAAGGATAATAGCGCCACTCGGAAAGAGTGTTCAGTGGGAATTTACTGCCCGAGCTGATTCTAGTCATAGGCCACCTTTGCATAAGTCAAGCCATTGGCGTGAGAGGTGGAATGGAAGACTGAAGTAGCTAGATCTTCCTGTGGAGCACACACAGGTCAACAGTGATGGGAACCTTTATGCAGTACCCTGGGGGGTAGGTAAATGGTTAATGCAGGGCTGGATTACTGAAAAGGCTACAAAGGCCCAGGCCTTGGGCTGCTGCAGCCCAAGGGGGTGACTGAATATGAAAGAGGGGTTACTACATATGAAAGAGGAAGCTGAAAATTGAGAGAAACATATGAAAAGGGTAAATTGATGCCCACAGGAGCTGTTCATGAAAGAGAGGGGATACAGTGCATGGATGTTACACATGAAAGAGGGGGCTGCACGTGATTAGGAGGGGTGCTGCTGCACATACAAGGGGCGCCTTAATGTTCTTGAGCTATGGGCACAAAAAGTATAAATCTGGCCTTGGTTAACAGTACTTATGTTTGTCAGTAAAGCTGTAGTTTTATTTTTTAATTTATTCACTCCTTGTCACATTTAAAACTCATCAACATAAGGCTGCTGTGAACTTGGAAGAGACCAAATGGTATGGGTAAGTACTTCGACATTCACACTCCACACATCAAGCCCTGGGAGTTGAGCAGAAATTGAAGACGTGTGTTTGCACGATCTGCTGCAGTCCTCCATGTCATTCCAGTGCAGCCAACACTACCTACAGATTAGCACTTTCTCTATGAGACATATGTTGTTTATGTTCAGTCATTCCCCTATTATAGCAAATGCAACATGTTACATTATTTAGTAGGAACATTTATTTTTCCTCATTAAAGTAAATGTTGGAACCAATTTTTTTTTAACTGTTAGTACATGCTGATATTCTTTTATCATTCTTCTATATTTTTAAAGGATAAGTACACCTCTGTGTTTAACTTAAGAATAAAATGATCCACATAGCTAGTTTATTCCGTATCTCCAATGGAACCATAATGTGATGAAATTTCTGTGCAACAAAATCCTACTCAGGAGTTTTGTGCAAAGAGAAGACAAAATCGTTTCCATTTTTGTTATATCTGTAAAAAGCCTAGCTGATTGCAAGGACTGGGGCTCATTGCAAATCACGCACCTAAAAAGCTGCAGGATCCGCAATCACTGGAATCACCCCTATTGACTTTAATTACCCTCGAGCTTTTGGAATCACCAGCGATTCCAAAGTGCAGCTGAAGCAGCTCCTGTGGGTCCCGGCCCTAAGCAAGCTTTTAGGGATCTTTCATACGTACAGCAAAACTATGCATTAAAGGGGAACTGAAGAGAGAGGTATATGGAGGCTGTCATGTTTATTTCCTTTTAATCAATACCAGTTGCCTGGCAGCCCTGCTGATCCTCTGCCTCTAATACTATTAGCCATAGCCCCTGAACAAGCATGCAGCAGATCAGGTGTTTCAGTGGTTCAGACTTATAAGTCTGATCTGACAAGACTAGCTGCATGCTTGTTTCTGGTTTTAATCATATACTACTGCAGAGAAATAGACCAGCAGGGCTGCCAGGCAACTGGTATTGATTAAAAGGAAATAAACATGACAGCCTCCATATACCTCTCTCTTCAGTTCCCCTTTAAGCCACCCAGTTGCTGGGGCTAAGCGCCTTTCAGTTGCAAAGTAATGCAACTGAATAGGAACGTCATGATTGACACACGGTGAGGTTACTGCTCAGTAAAAAAAATGCTGCATATTGCGTCCAGGACAAGCTGCCACCCGCTCAGACATGGATGCAATAGAGCACCACCACTGCTGGATGCAAATCTATATATATAAAATTGTATGTGTGTGTGTATGTATGTGCCGCGATTACTCTAAAACGCTTTGACCAATTTGAACGAAACTTGGTATACAGATCCCTTACTACCTGGGATGATATGTTCTGGGGGTCTCGCGTCCCCTCTGCACACCTGGGCGGAGCTACAAACAGCAAATCAGATTTCACCCATTCATGTCAATGGAAAAATGTAAACGGCTGCCATTCTCACAGTGATTAAGCCAAAGTCCCCACACTTGGCACAGTTGGTCACTTGGATACCGAGGTTACAAATCCCGGAAAAGTGGGCGGAGCATAAAACAGCCAATCAAATTTCAGCCATTCATTTTGAAAGGGAAAATGTAAACTGCAGCCATTGTTAGACTGTTAATCACTGGGTTCTCAAACTTGGCACACTTGGCCACTGGGTGAATTAGATTAAGATTCAGGAAAGTGGGTGGAGCCTATAATAGCCAAACAAAATTCACCTGTTGATTTTCAAGAGGAATATTGAAATTGCTGCTATTTTTCCACTGTTAGTAGAAGATGCCGCAAACCTGCTACAGTTAGTAATTGGGTGCCTGGGGTTCAAATGCTGGAGAGGGTCGGAGTCACAAACAGCCAATCTGATTTGTTTAATTTCTATGGGAATATACAAATTATTGATGCCAAAGCTCACAAACTTGGTCATTCAGTGTTAGGGTTAGAAAAAGTGGGCGGAGCCGACACAGCCAAATACATTCCCGGACAACGCCAGGTCATCAGCTAGTAAAAGAATAAAGTAGTCACATGCATCAAGACTTAATTATTAAGTAGTTGCATGTCTTCAGACAAAAGATTTGAGTAGTCACATGCATCCAAATACAATAATTGAAGGACAATTGTAGCGAAAGGGATATGGAGGCTGCCATATTTATTTCCTTTTAAGCAATACCAGTTGTATGGCTGTCCTGCTGGTCCTCTGCCTCTAATACTTTTAGCCATAGAACCTGAACATATACAGATCAGGTGTTTATGGCATTAGCTGCATGCTTGTTTCTGGTGTACCTCAGACACACTACTGCAGCCAAATAGCTCAGCATGGGCTGCCAGCAAGTGAAGTGTGGTCCAGTGTTGGTCAAGGAGCAGACATGCAGAAATCAAACCAACAGACGTTGATTCCGGTGATACCTTTAATGACTAACAGTACATGGGTTATTGCAAGCTTTCGAAATGTTAAGTTTCTTCTTTAGGCATTATGCAGAACTGGATCAGAAACGTAGAAAAAGTTGTACCTCCTTTGAAATGTAAAAAAGACTACAGATAAACACACACAATAATCAACTTATCTCTCTGCCAGAGAGCAGAAACAGACAGAAGTGTTAAAAAGTCTACAAGTCTGAAAAGGAAAGAAACAAAAGAAAAACTTTGAAAAGACAGAGCTCAAATGGTGTTACGATTTATACATACTCATGAAACCAGGCTTTATGTTCAAACTTTTGCTTAGAGTGAAACATCACTTTCCTTTTCAGTTATTGCACATTGCCCTGCTTTGTCATTTTAGAAAAAAAATGCAAATGTACTAAAATTTGTAAAGAATAGATGGAGTCAATCTGGTAAAAGGGGAGTCTTGCAGCTAGGAAGTAGTCAGTGATTGGATATGATAAAATAATGGATAAGATCCTACAGTTGACAGTTCATGACTGAGCACAAACCAAGCATAAAGTCAAAGGAATTGTCTGCAGACTGCAGAGACAGGATTGCTTCGAAGCACAAATCTGAGGAAAAATACAGAAACATTTCTTCTGCTTTGAAGGTCCCAATGAGCATAGTGGCCTCCATAATCCACACATGGAAGAAGTTTAAAACTGCCTGGACTCTTATGCTGGATACACACCATGCGTTTCCACGTCGAATGCGTCCATCGATACGCGTCGATTCGATTATTTCCAAGCATTTCCGAACGCATTTTGATGATTTTTAGGTCGATTGCCATGTAAAGTATGGCAAATCAACCTAACGATCCATCGAAGCTTGAATCGGACATGTCGGAAATAATCGAATCGATGCGTATCGACGGTCGCATCGAATGCGGAAACGCATGGTGTGTATCCAGCATAAGTAGAGCTGGCCAGCCATCTAATCTGAGCAATCAGGGTGAAGGGCCTTAGTCAGGGAGGTGGCCAAGGTCCCGATGGTCACTATTTCAGAGCTCCATAGGTCATCTGCGGAGAGAGGAGAACCTTCCAGAAGGACAACCATCGCTGCAGCAATCCACCAAACAGTAACCACCACCACTCCTTAGTAAAAAGCCCATGGCAGCCTGTCTGGAGTTTTCCAAAAGGCATCTGAAGGACTCTGACCATGAGAAACAAAATTCTTTGGTCTGATGAGACAAAGATTGAACTCTTTGGTTGAATGACGGGCATCACGTTTGGAGGAAACCAGGCACTGCTCATCATCAGGCCAATACCATCCCTACAGTGAAGCATGGTGGTGACAGCGTCATGCTGTGGGGAGGATTTGGAAGACTAGTCAGGATACAGGGAAAGCTGACTGCAGCAATATACAGAGACATCCTGGACGGAAATCTAAACCAGAGCACTCTTGAACTCAGACTGTGGAAAAAGTGATACTCTGTGAATACTTTTGGGATGCGCTGTATCTTAGCTGCAATTTAACCACTTTATTCACCACTACAGTATATCTACGTCCTCTGTGACTTCATCTAAGCCACGAGTCAGTAGATATATGTCTTGTAGCAGAAGCAGTGCTGTGCAGGATTGGGCTTGCTCCTGTGCAAATTTCTGGCACTATCTGATGCAGCACTAATTGGTAAATGGGAATATATGTTTCCTGAATTAATGAGGTTGATTTTTACCATTAAAAATAATTTTATTTTCTCAGTTCATAGTGAGAAATACACTCTGTAGCATTATTTCAGAATCAAATATCTTCACCATAAATTGTGACAGGAACATAATCTAAGTTTTGTGATGAGCAGCCAAACAAAATGTGTTTTTTATCTACAGTAGCACTTTTTATTTTTAAACTGGAATTGGTGAAACTGGTAAATAATGTGTTTTTTCTATTTTTTTTCCTTATTTTCTCATTAAAATTCATAGAAAACAAAAATTGTTCAAGGGGAAAAATGGCGTACAATGAAAGCCTAGTTTGTCTTGAAAAAAACAATATATATTTAATTTATGTTTCATACGTAGGGATAAAGTTTTTTCTGATTAAAGTGGACAAAAATTAAAAATACAAGATTTTAGAAATACAATCTATTTTTTAAATTATAATAATAAATAGCAGCCTTTTTCAGCTGCATGTTGACAAATATAAAATAGTTTACATTTATTGGAGGAACCCCTCCCTTCCTTAACCACTTCCCAACTGAGGGGTTTTACCCCCTGACCACCAGAGCAATTTTCACCTTTCAGCGCTCCTTCCATTCATTCGTCTATAATTTTATCATTACTTATCGCAATGAAATGAACTATATCTTGTTTTTTTCGCCACCAATTAGGCTTTCTTTAGGTGGGACATTATGCCAAGAATTATTTTATTCTAAATGTGTTTTAATGGGAAAATAGGAAAAAATGTGGGAAAAAATTTATTATTTTTCAGTTTTCGGCCTTTATAGTTTTTAAATAATGCATGCTACTGTAATTAAAACCCATTAAATGTATATGCCATTTATCCCGGTTATAAAACCGTTTAAATTATGTCCCTATCACAATGTTTGCCGCCAATATTTTAGTTGGAAATAAAGGTGCATTTTTTTCAGTTTTGCGTCCATCCCTAATTACAAGCCCATAGTTTATAAAGTAACAGTGTTATACCCTTTTGATATACATATTTAAAAAGTTCAGTCCCTAAGGTAACTATTTATGTATTTTTTTTAAATTGTAAATTTTTTATTTATTTTTTTATTACAAAAAAAAAAATTGGGGAGTGTGGGAGGTAAGGAGTTAATTTTTTGTGTAAAACAAGTTTATTTGTGTGTAAAAAATGGTTAGGGTGTAGTTTTACTATTTGGCCACAAGATGGCAACATTACCAATTTGTTTCATGCGACCTGCAAGCGTCCTTCCGGACGCTTGCAGGAAGTAGAAAGAGGCTGGGACTTTGTTATTTTTTCACAATGATCGCGCTGCTCAGCCGAGCGGCAGCAGATCATTGCGGGGCTTAGATCAATGAACGGGAATGGATTTTCCCGTTCATTGATCTCTGGGCGAGCGGGCGGCGGCGTGTTTACTAGCGGCGGGCGGCGTGTTTACGAGCGGGAGCGCGGACAGCGGCGGGAGTGCGCAAAGTACGGATTTCTCCGTCCCTGGGGGTGAAAGGATGGAAAAAGGGGCGGAGAAATCCGTACGCGCGGGGGTAAAGTGGTTAATATTGCCGGGACAGAATCCAGCAGACTGGTGGAGTAGGTGGTAGGCAGAGGAGGAATTGCTAATGGCTGCCAGCCTGCCACCTGTATAACCCTAGTTATGAAAAGAGAAGGGTGAAAAGCATGCACTGAAATGTTCATAGGCTGGAAGGAGTGTTTATTTATCTTTGTATGTGTCAGAGTGGTGCAGCTAAATATTTTGAGTTTAAAAATTGTTTGGTTTGGGTCCGCTTTAAATAAGGACATAGCTAAACTGCCAAGACTGCTCTCGTTCATAAGTGGGAAACAAGGTCTGGATGCGAAGTGGTTAAAGAAGGTACAGAATCATACTGACTTCATAGCTTGCTTCATACCCATCCCTGTGGCAAAGCTTATGCTATCTTTGTCAGAAAAACAGAACCCAATCAGCAAACCTCTTTTTATTGATATTCCACCTTACAGATACCAGTGTATAATCTCCTATGCATATCTTTCACTATACACTTACAAAAAATGTGAATATCAATTTCACAACTTTATGTTACTTCCATCTTTGTAGACATTTAAGCATGTTTTCTTTAACCTATTTTGGTTCCTGGACGTAGTTTCTACGTCCAGGAACCATGCGCGCTCCCGCGGCCGATCACGCGCACTCCCGGCCACGGATTCGGTAGCCACGGAATCAATGTATCGGGCTATGGTGCCCGATCACTGATTCCTCTCCCTCGCTGAAAAAGCGACAGCTTCTCTCGGAAGCTGTGCTTTTTCTGGCTGTTCCCTCCCCGATGCGTCACTCTAAGCGTGTGCTACGCTTAGAGTGACGTCATGTAAACAAACTCATGGCCGCCATCTTGTGGCCAAAAAGTAATACTACACCTGAAAGAAAAAAAAAAGAAAAATTAACACACATTTACATTATAAATCTATTGTTTACCTCCCACCCTCCCAAAACTACCCAAATAAAATGTTTACTATAAAAAAACAAACATTACAATAAAAAAACAACATGTAAATATTTACCTAAGGGTCTAAACTTTTTAAATATCAATGTAAAGATGAAATATTTCTATATTTTTTTGTGTGCATGTGCACTGCAAAGAGTTTGTATGTTATCTCCGTGTCTGCGTGGGTTTCCTCTGGGCACTCCGGTTTCCTCCCACATTCCAAAAACATACGGATAAGTTAATTGGCTGCCCCTAAAAATTGGCCCTAGACTACAGTACTTACACTACATAATATAGACATATGGCAATGGTAGGGATAAGATTGTGAGCTCCTTTGAGGGACAGTTAGTGACAAGATATATATATATATATATATACACTGTACAGCGCTGCGTAATATGTTGGCGCTATATAAATACTAAATAATAATAATAATAATAATTTTAAACTCGTAAATAGTGATAGATGCAAAATGGAAAAAATGCACCTTTATTTCCAAATAAAATATTGTCGCCATACATTGTGATAGGGACATAATTTTAATGGTGTAATAACCGGGACATATGAGCAAATACAATACGTGAGTTTTAATTATGGAGGCATGTATTATTTTAAAACTATAATGGCTGAAAACTGAGAAATAATGAATTTTTCCATTTTTTTCTTATTCTTCCTGTTAAAATGCATTTACAGTAAAGTGGCTCTTAGCAAAATGTACCCCCCAAAGAAAGCCTAATTGGTGGCGGAAAAAACAAGATATAGATCAGTTCATTGTGATAAGTAGTGATAAAGTTATAGGCTTATGAATGGGAGGTGAACATTTCTCACGTGAAAACGACGGAATGCGAATGGGTTAATCATAGGGTCTTGAAAAAGAAAGAGTCACCTGATAATTTATTGCATGATTATCCATATATTGCTGCGATAGGAGCCGCGAGCGGCGATGCCAGGAAGTCTGCGACTAATGAGACTTTTATCAGCTAAATGCAATCAAGGAGGATTGCTGTTACATGGAATCTCTTCTCTAATATGTTTAAAGCAATTAGGTTATTGACTATTGTAAATAGCATCTGGCAAAAGATGAGCTGCTAGGTCATGTCTAGCAAGATAAGGAAATAAATTATAAATGGCTTTCTGCAAAGACAACTTGTACACAACCAATAATAACGACATTACATCAGAGGGCAGCTAAGCAGATAAATATAAACCTGCATGGTAATGGCTGCATAGAGTGCATGAGCAGCTATGCCGGTGACATCTAATAAGCAAATGGCAGGACTTAGTGTTCCCAACCACCTTCCAGTGTCCAAACTCTGCTGTCTGCATTCCCATGGTTCATTTAAACTGGAACTCATAATAATCATCAGTTAAAATGTTAACCACTTCACCCCAAAGGGGTTTTTACCCTAACGGACAAGAGCGATTTTCACCTTTCAGTGCTCATCCCTTTCATTTGCCAATAGCATAATCACTACTGATCGCAATGAAATGATCTATACCTTGTTTTTTTCACCACCAATTGGGCTTTTTGGGGTTGATATTTGTTTTCAGTAATTACTTTATTTTCTAAGCATTTTAAAGGGAAAAACAAGCTAAAAATGAAAAAAAAATACACTATTTCTCCAATTTCATCCCCTATAGTTTTAATATAAATACTGATACTGTGCATAAAACCCACACATTTTATCTGCCTATTTGTCCTGGTTATCACAACATTTGAAATATGTTCCCAGTACAAAGTATGATGACCATATATTATTTGGAAATAAAGGTGTATTTTTTTTCTATGTTTTTTTTCCACTATTTTCACGTGCACACACGCGGGAATGCACGCGCGGGAGCATGCACGCGCACACGTGCATGTGCACAAAGGCAGCAGCACTGTTTGACTTATAAAACTGTCCTGGAGCCGTTAAGAGGTTCTAGCAGGACGTTTTTATAAGCCAGCTTGTCATTAAGTGGTTAATATAGCATAAATAAGTGCCATGCATGCCATTTTCTACAGGATCGTTACTAATAAATTAGCTTTTTATTTTGGTCTGCAGCCAGTTATGCTCTATAATAAAACCCCTTTGTCTCTGCGTCCCATCCCTGCATGTCCTGTGTGTGTGCGTCCCGTGTTTTGCGCTACTGCACAAGTGCAGGGAGGGATGCAGAGACTGAGGAGAGATGAGGGAGGACAGGGCCAGAAGGGGCGTGTGGCGGTTGCACGGCAGGCACGCGCATGCACAATGACTGTTCGGCGGTCAAGGGGGAAGATGAGAGGGAGGGGAGGGAGGCGGGGTTTCATCACAGACCTAGAGCCAGTTTTGAAATGGACTTAGGTCTACTAGTAATGTTATTAAAGTGCACACAAATCCAAACTATGCTTGTCTACAGAGCCGGATCATCCACAAGGCAAATATAGGCAGTTGTCTAGGGCATGGAGAGAGTAGGGGCATGGTGGATGCTAGCACTACCAAATCTTAGTAAAAATCAGACATCGATTAAGATGTAATGGTAACCTAGGCAAGGTAGTAGATTTGGCGCCCCCTTGTGGTCCTTTTGATAAACAGAAGAAACTGAGAAGGTGGCAGGTGGGCCACTTGACACCCACTAGTCCCCCAGTACCTGCCTATGTTGCCTGGTGGTTGATCCTGCTCAGCTAAAAATGCCAGGCAACCACCAGCGATGGGCAAAGATGGATATCTTGCTTAAGGCCACGTTGCATCTTAATCCATTTCAACGTGTCTGCAACTAAGTAAGGGATTTCTCAGAACTCACATTGGTTAAATTTTCTACTAAAAAATCTGCATAAAGTAAAAAGAAAAATCTCCAACATCACCAGCACTGCATTTAGATTTCATGTAGTGAGAATGTTAAAGAGCCTCATCATTTACAGTATATCCCTCTCATTTTCTGTTTGAGGCTCATTAAACTGGCTTATTTTGTTAAAGGACACTCGAGGCGAAAATAAACAAATGAAATAAATGATTGTATCTATCTTCCTTCTCCTAAAAATGATTTTTTAACCATATTCCACAGTTTTATTGTATGTTTAAATCTACTTTTTAAGTTTTAACTGTTTTATTGTTTTGCTCATAGACACATTCATTGAAGTATGCCAGAGCTAAAATCTTTCAACTATTGAACCTTTTTATCTCTTTTCTTCTCTCAGAAGCCATTTTCTGCTAGGAAAGTGTTTTATAGTTGGAATTTCTTATCAGTGAGGGTCACACTGTAGTCACTTCCTGTCTGAATCAGGACTGAGTCAGCCACTTACATACCTGATATTTACCTCTTTCAGGCAGAGAAAGAAAAAACGGAACACAGCATAGATATTTGTGTGCTAGGCACTGTACATATATATGTCTCTCATCATGTCACATGTCACCTCAGGTATCCTTTAACTGCAGAGCACATGCAAGGGAGACTTTCCAACACTCTTTGGTGGAGATTTCTCTTTTTCATGTGGCGTTACACTTTAAATCAAACTCCGTAAAAAAGGAATGTTATCACCCTGGAGTTGATTTGCTGTTGTTAAAGAACACTGGAGAACAGAAGAGATCCAGAAAGCCTGGTATGGATATTTTAATTTGTGCAGCCCTCACCTGAGGCACACCAGCAGACGAGGAAATCTGAATGGTTAGCAGGTTAAGCAGGCCATACATGCATCAATTGCCAGTTTATTCCTAGCAGGTTCACTGATCGATTAGACTAGGAAACTATAGCACAGCTTTCTACATTGATCATAATTGTGATTTACTGTTGTCTAAAATTGATCAAAATTATCAATCAGATGGAAAATTTCAATTGATTGGGGGGGGGGGGGCTGCCATAGCTTTGCATTGCATAGAGCAGTGCAACACTGCTGCTTGACTGATTTTCAATAGATTTCATGCTAAAATGTTTTTAAAATTGATGTGCTGTGCATGGTAGGTATAGATTACTATAAACAACAATTAACCCTCTGCACTCATATACAAAATTCACACTAAGTTGCACTAATTTACATTAACCTGCCTGGCGGTAAGCCCGAGCTATGCCGCCGGAAGGCACCGCTCAGGCCCCGCTGGGACGATTTGCATAATTTTTTTTTTGCTGCACGCAGCTAGCACTTTGCTAGCTGCGTGCAGTGCCCGATCGCCGCCGCTACCCGCCGGTCCGCCGCTATCCGTCGCGCCGCAGCCGCCCCCCCCCCCCAGACCCCGTGCGCTGCCTGGCCAATCAGTGCCAGGCAGCTCTATGGGGTGGTTCGGAATCCCCTATGACGTCACGACGTCGTTGACATTGTCTCGCTACATGAAAAAAAAAAAAATTTAAAAAAAAAGATTTGCTGCCCCCTGGCGATTTTTTAGCAAACCGCCAGGAGGGTTAAATGTACATACAGTTGTACTAATGGAGGATGTTTTCTTCCAAAATGGCTTGCATTCAAAGGCATTTCCTACCAGACCCTTTCACTGCAATGAGGTCTTCCCAGTGATAGGGCTCTACTCTACCCACACCAGTCAGAGAAGTAAGTAAACAAGCATTTCATGCTCTTATACTGGGAATACACAGGTCGATTCTGAGCTGATTAGATGGTTAGATAGATCATTTCTGACATGTCCGATCACCGTTCGATCGTTTTGTCGCTCGATTTGTCATTGAAGTGGATTGACAAAAGATAAGAAAAACGAGCGGAAGATAAGAGAAGCGAGTGGGAATCGAGCGGTAAAACAATCGGGCGCAGAATCGTGCGCCAGAATTGACCCGTGTATTCCCAGCATAAAACTGGATATTCACGCTGAGTCCTGTTCGTTTCCACCACTAACTCACCTAATGCTAGGTACACACTATGAGATTTTCTGGCAGATTTTCTGTCATATCAATTATTTCCAACATGTTAGATCTGATTTCCGATTGTTTCCCGTTCACTACTATTGGAAATCAATCGGAAAACAATCGGAGTTCGATCGAAAATCACCTCGGACATGTTGGAAATAATCGATCTGACAAAAAAAAAGCTAGAAAATCTCATAGTGTGTACCAGGCATAAGATGGCATAAGTAATTAGAAAGCTACTGCTGTATCAAAGTGACACAGTTAAAGTGTAAAAATAAAAGTCAAGAACCTTAACCCCCTTGCCGTTATAATTCTGGCGGCAAGGGGGCAGCGCAACTACATGATAGCCGCTGACAAGCGGCATCCCCCTATCCACTCTGATCGCCTTCGGCGATCAGAGTAAGCAGGAAATCCCGTTCAGAACGGGATTTCCTGCTGGGCTTCCCCGGTCGCCATGGCGTCATGGACGTCGGGACGTCAGAGGGAATTCCGATCCACCCCTCAGCGCTGCCTGGCACTGATTGGCCAGGCTGCGCAAGGGGTCTGGAGGGGGGGGGCGCGGCGGGTAGCGGCAAATCGGCGGCGAGGGGCAGCGATCGGAAACTGCACGCAGCTAGCAAAGTGCTAGCTGCGTGCAGGAAAAAAAATTTTAAAATCGGCCCAGCGGGGCCTGAGAAATCCTCCTATGCATCCTCCTACTCGGGATAACCGGCAAGGAGGTTAATGGGTAAAAAACATGGAACGTGGACCAGTTAAACTGATAGTTCATCCTATTCTGTGTATATCTTTCTATCTTTTGTTGTATTTACATTGGATGTATCGGTTCGGTTTGCTGAAAACTCTTTGTATTTCAATAGAGAGGTATGGAACAGTTTCTTACTGGTGTGCAGGTCATTTGTTTCATATATATGGTTTGATTAAAGAAAAAGCGACACCTATGCTAACCTAGAAATAAAAAAACACATATATAAGTAGATAAATACTACTTCTACTTACATAACAGATGTATTGTGCTATCCACGTAATGATTCCTGTGAATTTTATAAAGGAAAAGCAGAAAATCCTATTCTAGGCAGTGGCCATCTTGCCAAGCTAATGCTGACATCATATCCTCCCTGACTCTTGTTTTCCCCATCCCTTCTCTTGCTCATTGTGTATTCATTATCTGCCCTCCTCCCAGAGTCTTCAGACACTCCCTTTTGTATTTACACATCCAATCTCTGAGTCACCTCAGCCTTGCTTGTAAACACAAGTGAGCAGAGGGTGTTTCAGATAAGAAAGCTAGGAAGGGAAATAAATGGAAGAGGAGGAATATATTATAGATAAAAATAATTTCCAGCATTCAACTCTTTGCCACTGTTTGGCACTAGGGCCAGTGCTCATAAAGTATGTGATAACTACAAACCATAACAGCAGAAAAAGTTTTGTAAGTTTTGAATGCAGGATTAGCATCTTTATCACTTAATACACTCAGACCAGTTGATGTTGAAATTTGATTTTTATGGTGAAAAGACCGCTTTAAGGCGCTTGCAGCCTGGTTTATTGTCTTAACACCCACATCTTCCATTCCTATGTTTATGTTAGGGAGGTGTGCAATCCTTTTTTTCTAATTACTAAAAAACATTTTTGCCCAAATTCATATACAGGCAAAAAATGACGGGTATGTATGAGAAAACACATTATCCCCAAGTGCATGGTAGTCTATGGACACAGGAAAACATATTTCCACACAGATAAGTTTTTGTGCAAAAATGTATCAGCATGCATGTGAAAACGTGCAACATTAAAGATATTGCACATTACCACACATTTTGTAAACTTTATAAATGGCATAGTTCATGCTCCTCAAAGATGCTGCAATGCTATACTATTGTGGGCTATATTGGCCCTTCCTCTTGCAGTTTTATGCACCGTGAAACCGAAATGGTAAATCTGGGTCTACAGCACTGTACATGGCAGAATAAAGTCGGCACTGGGCATACACCTACGGGAATATTCTACAGGCACTGCAGTCTGTAGCTGATCATTTATGCAGATATCGGATTCCAGCAGTCCAGGGTCCTGCTTATGAATGAAGAGCTTATCAATCTACAACTGCAGCAATTAATTAAGGCAAATAATAATAATAATAATAATAATAATAATAAATAGATTCACTTTGAAACAAAACTTAAATATAACTTGACTTGACTGTCATTTTCTTTTGGATTCAGTATAAATAAATGCAACCCAATAAAGCACACGCTGAGACTAAAACAACTTAATCTATTCAGGTAACAAGATTTTTGATGGATCTACTTATTGATTTTGAGACAAACATCAAGGCTGTACTGTATTCATGTATTAGAATAAGATTACATCATCAGATTAGCTTGAAAAATACACTTTTTATCAAAATGAATAAACATTTGCTGGTACTAAAAGTAGACAGAAGCTGTCAATATTATTTTTTTATATATTTTTTGGCTTGGAATCAATATTTCTAAAGATAAGCTATAATACCTCAGACTGTCTGTGAGTTTGTTGCCCTGGTAACCATGTACCACCAGGATGTTAATATGTTAAAATTAGATTTGCAGATGTGAATCTTAGCATTTCAGTTCCTCGTCTCAGAGTTCCAGATGGTGGATGCCCAGGGATGGTGCAGTCCATGAGAAGCTGGCACAAGCACATGCTCGTCTATTCTTGTCTAACGATGGGATGATCACTAGTGGTAGAAATATAAATCATGAATAATGCAAAGATGTTATAAAATCATCATTTATTTTTGTAATGTATATATAATTATGTTCTCAAGCCTGGATTATCTGAACATCAAGAAAGGCTGAGGTAAAGCAGGTATAATGTGTCATAGGCGTAACATAGATATGTATTGCTTTATACCTCAGCCTTTCTTGATGTGGCAAGTGTCACATCTTAAATGTTAAAGTTCTATAAAACATTTATTAAAGTTATAACTGAACAGGATATGACTATTGCAACTTGAGAGGTAAATGTCCTGAGTGCTGTGGCTGAGGAGGAGTCACAGAAAGCACTAAAGGGGAGGAGAGGGGGGATTCGTACTCCAAAAAGCAGAGTTTGGATTTGTTAGTCATTTTTACAACAGTCATGACAGGTACACACAATTATTTTTTACACTGCAGGCCCATATGCAATTCACTTTTTCTCCGGCGTTTACTCATAAGAGAGACATTTTCATCTTCTCTTACATTAACTTTTCATGACTTTGCAATTGGAAAAACAAAACAAAAAGTAATTGAAAAATTGCATTCAACATTATTTTAAGCCTAGTTTAAAAGGCATTTTACTAACAAGTTGAGAAAATCTCACCTAGGAGAAAACTCAGGAGAATTAGTAATTTGCATATGGGCCAGTTATCTGGTTTGCAGTAAAACTGTTTTAACTCCGTGCAGAGTGCATTGCAGACCATTCTTTACTTGTATGAACAAAGTGGAAGGTCTAAGTTCAACCATCCTAGGTAGAAAGTTTTGGATTGGGATGATATAATTTATGGATAACTTTAATAGATTCAAAGATCATGCTTCCTTTCAGTATATTGTTGCACCCTTTTCAGACCTGCATCCTGGATAGGAGTCTGTAAAAGAAACTTAAAGTGTGAGTGATGTGGAGGCTGCCATATTTTTATATTTTAAACAATACTAGTAGTTGCCTGGCTGTCCTGTTGCTCCTCTGCCTCTAATACATTTAGCCATAGACCCCAAAAAAGCATGCAAGTCAGATGTTTTTGACAACAATCTGACAAGATTAGCTGCATGCTTGTTTCAGGGGGTTGTGAATGATTCAGACACTACTGGAGTAAAAGAGATCAGCAAGACCGCCAGTCAACTGGTATTGTTTAAAAGGAAATAAATATGACAGCCTCCATACACCTCTTGAATCGGGTTCCCTTTAAGAGCTTGGAGAAGGTCTAAATATTCACAGGACACTCACTTTCTAAAACCTTTAGGCTGGTTTCACACCAGCAACCAGCGTTTTGATTGCGGTGAGAACGGATTGCATTGGACCATAATGCTAAAAACAGACTTTGTATCTACCTTTGCTATTGCGCGGTAATGAGTCTTCATGTAATTCTTGGCATCAATTCAAATCATAAGTGAGGCTCTCGAGTGCTCACTACCGCACATGCGCACCGTAACACGCACATTTTTTTTTTAATTATCTGCGGTGTCATTGACTTTCATGACTTGCGGTCAACGCATCTCAGCGTGGACGTGGGCCCATAATGCTCTGATGCTTTCACGTCAGATGCTTTGCTTATGGGGCAACGCACCACATCAGGGATGAAATGTCCCATAGACTTTGGTTGCTTTAGCGTTACCCTGCAGTAAAAACACGTAAAGCAACGCAACGAAAATGCTTTCGTGTGAAAGGGAACACAAAGTTAGACAGTAAATTGTATCATCCTAGATTAAAACTTTCTGCCTTAACCACTTGAGGACCATAGTGATTAACCCCCCTAAAGACCAGGCCTTTTATAATGAAAATGGCCACTGCAGCTTTAAGGCCAAGCTGCAGGGCTGCACAACACAGCACACAAGTGATCCCCCCCCTTTTCCCCCCACCAACAGAGCTCTCTGTTGGTGGGGTCTGATCACCCCCAGGTATGTTTGTTTGTTTACAAACAAACATTTTCTGTGTCATTTAAAAAAAAAATTTCCCCCCTGCGCATTACTCTCCCTCCCTCCCTCCCCCCGTCTACCTATCACAGCAATCGGCTGTGATAGGCTTCAGCATGAACAACGCATGATGTTCCTGCAAATGAATATTACATACCTACCTCACCGTCAGTTGCTCTCAGAAGCTCACCATTTTCTTCTTACAGTGATCCCTTCCAGTTCTGACAATATTTTGTCAGAACTGAAATATACCAGTTTCTGTAGGGTATATATCAGCAGCTGTCAGTTACAACTGAATGTGCAAGGTAATGTCCATATTTCCATATGGCTCAAGTGGGTGATATTACAGTTTAACAGTGTGCTGACCAGGAAGCTGTTATGGGGTATTGGTCATCTTCAAAATGGAGGACGGAGAAATCCACTGATCACAGTGGACAAACGGGACGCAGGAGAGGAGAAAGAGATTGAGGAGTAGACTACACAGGAGGTTATTATGACCTGTGTATGGTTATTTTGACTTTTTATTTTCAGTTCAGGTTCTCTTTAACTGATAACTAACATACTACAATACTGTACCACTAAATTAGTAATAATGTTGGGAGTAGAATGCTTGTTTGATGGTAGTCTTTTCATTTAATTTTATCTAAATCACCTTGAAAATGATTGTATTTCACTGCTTGGGTAAATCGTTGTGCAACCACACTGTAATGGGTCCCCTGTGATGATGGCCAAACCCCATAGCAGGGTAATGAATGGATCTACAATTGCTATAAATAATATTCTCCATTGTAAGAACTGGATGCATGCTGCTCACTGTAGGTTATTTCAATGGAGACTTGTTGTTATTATTATTATTACTATTATTATTATTATTATTACTATCATTATCAGTAGTAATTGGTAGCAGAAGAACGAGTTTATAATAATATTTTGTACGTAACTTCTGAAACTGTGTGCCTTTCGTCTGCATACTCCAGTTTCTACTTCTGAAAAACATACTGTATGCAGTAGGTTAGCTAATACTTATTTAACAGACTCTAAACCATTGGGAACTAGCAATAGACATGTTTTATCCTATATCCCAAAACATTTAAAATATTGTCATCTTTGTTTATGACATTTAGTACTACAAGGTCTATATATAAATTAGGTCTATATATAAATTAGGTCTATATATAAATTATTGTTTTAGGTGCTCGTACATATATGGGCAAGATCGACCAAGAGACAGATCTCAATCTGATCAAATCTGATCAGAGAGAGATCTGTTGCTCTATAAACCACAGGCCGGTTCCCGATTAATTTCATGCTGCAATAGATCCGGGATCGGCCTTTGTGACACCACATCTGTCCCCTCGCCGGCCCGACTCTGTCTCCCCTTATATTCAATGTGCCCCAGATTGTGGACTGACCGTGACTGGCTGAAGTTACGGTACCCGGTACCGGGGCTGGAGAAGGCTGAGGACGTCAGCGTGGGAGCGATCCATGTAGATGGGGCTGGAGGAAGCCCCAGGTATGTATAAAACTTTTATTGTTAATCAGCTCTGGTTTCCTTTAACCAATCCCCCTGCACACTGTATATACCCCATAAAATATTGGGCAATTCAAGTGTGTGTGTGTGTGTGTGTGTGTGTGTGTGTGTGTGTGTGTGTGTGCGTGCGTGCGTGCGTGCGTGCGTGCGTGCGTGCGTGCGTGCGTGCGTGCGTGCGTGCGTGTGTGTGTGTGTGTGTGTGTGTTTTCATACATTATCTGCTTGCCCATCTGTTATTTTACTTATTACATATATTTAACAGGCATTTGGCCTGAACCAATTCAGTTGTTTTCCTAAGTTTTCGCCTTGACGATATTTCACATCTTATCAATAAAATGCATATTAGGCAACCAGCAAGGAAAAAAATACTCAGAATAATTTGACCATACCTTTAATAGTTATTTTAAACAGAAAATGATCTTCTAGGAGAAAACTTAAGAGAAAACTGAATTGGATCGGGCTTATTGATTTTTGAGCTGTAAGACTCTATTTGCATAAACAATTATGTTTGCGTGCAAAAATAACCTCAGATCAGTGGCGACCCGCAGCGCCTCTGTGAAGAGAGGAAAGTGGTTCCCATAGCAGCGGTATACCGGAAGTAACTTCTTCAAATCATTGGCTATACTGGGGGAACCTACCTGGCTAACCTGTACTGGAAAACTAATCTGGCTAAGTGATACTGAGGGAACCTACCTGGCTAACCTATACTGGGGGAACTTACCTAGCTAACCTATACTGTAGAAACTTACCTGGCTAACCTATACTGGAGAAACCTACCTGGCTAACCAATTCTGAGGGCACCTATCTGGCTAACCTATACTGGGGAACCTACCTGGCTAACTTATACTGGAGGAACCTACCTGGCTAACCAATACTAAGGACACCTACCTGGCTAACCTATACTGGGGAACCTACCTGGCTAACCTATACTGGGGGCATCTACACCTGGCTTCCTATACAGGGGTACCTATAGCAGCCATAACGTGTGGTGCAAATTGTCGAGAGCTGGGCAATTATTCCAAATGGGGGGTGCATCCTCACAAGTTTGCTTCAGGCAGTAAAAAGTCTACAACCTGCCCGTAGTTAAGCTGTGAGGTTCTAGGCAAAGGTCTAAGTTCAATAAATTTGTGGGCTTAAAGAGACTCTGTAACAAATTTTTCAGCCTTAGTTCTTCTATCCTATAAGTTCCTATGGCTGTTCTAATGTGCTCTGGTTAACTGCAGCCTTTCCTAATTGCACTGTCTCTGTAATAAATCTTATCTCCTTTCCCTTGTCGTGTCTGTCGGGCTAAGGCTTGAATGTGTGGAATGTGCAGGGCTGCTTGTGATTGGATAGAAGCGATACACACCCTCTGCAGGCCCCCTGCACACTCTGCATGACTCACACACTCTGTTTATGTGAGCCTATCACAAGCTGGTTAGTTTGTTTGTAAACACTGCCTAAAACTGTTAATTACAAGCCAGGATTGCAGCAGAGAGTGGCAGAAACAGCACAGAGGGGCCCAGGAGAACATAATAAATAGAATGGTATGCTTTTTAGTGTAAGAATATTAGAGTACAGATTCTCTTTAAGTTATTATTCAATGATTTGCACTCCATGCTGATCTTTTACTATATTACTATAGCAGCGATTACAGTTAGGGGCAATTCCACTAGGAGCTGGTGGTCTAGGTGCGATGAGATGTTCCAGACAATGCCTGCATACCTCTCCTTGATATGCACATATTGTGGCAGGAACACATGTTGTCCAGAAAAAAACAACAGGCAGCACATTTTTTTTTACAAACATGGATACACGTTGTTTCCTGCATATGGGTGGAAATAACCCAATGATTTTTAGTAACACAACGTAAACGCAAAGTCCCACTGTGGCCTAAGAGGAACAGAGATTCTTGTCCCTAGTTGCAAGTTGTAATGGGGTTAAATATATAGATAAAGCAGTATACTCTATACAAAATATAAAGTGGGAGATATGATAAGCCTGAGTCTTCATCACTCAGTCTGAGTGTTTTGTTGATAATTTTGTGAAATGTCATATGTCTTGTGGGTTCAAGCGGTCTTTCTTTTGTAAACAATGAGTATTTTAATATTTTGCTTAGATCAGCGAGGCCAGATTTATATCCTTCACCTTTTCCTCCTCTATATATTTGCTCATTATGCATGGGCTGGTGTGGGCTGAATAATTTGCCAGTGAAAAAAATTATGCATGGAAAGAAAATATTTTCTTTCTTCGCCACTATACACTACACCATGTCTCTTGATGCAGCTAATTTTACTGCAGTTAATCAGGGGCACAGACCACAGCCACAATAATTATTGGGATTGTGAAATTATGATTATATATTGTTATTATTTAGTATTTATATAGCGCTGTACAGAGTATATTATCTTGTCACTTAACTGTCCCTTAGAGGAGCTTACAATCTTATCCCTACCATAGTCATATATCTATGTATGTATTAAATAGTGTATGTATGGTAGTCTAGGGCCAATTTAGGGGGAAGCCAATTAACTTATCTGTATGTTTTTTCTGTATGTGTGTGGGAGGAAGCTGGAGTTCCCGGAGGAAACCCACACAGACACTGGGAGAACATACAAACTCTGTGCAAATAGTGCCCTGCCCTGGCCGGAATTCAAACCGGGGACCCAGCGCTGCAAGGCCAGAGAGCTATCCACTGCGACACAGTGGTGCCAGGAATGTCACAAAAAGTTGGGGCAGGGTTATAAATAATGTTGCAATGAATGTAGCTGCATGAATAATGCAGTCTGATTTGTTTTGATACTATTATTGATTTGTAATGTAATCAAATGATGGCAAGTATTCCTTCAGTTATTTCTCTTCAGAAAATCAATTGGAACAGTTGGGCTGTTACAACTGTGCTATAAAATGATTGTTCATTTCTGGGCACACTTGTTATCAATCACAAATTAGTTCTGCGATTGTTTTGCTAAAGTGGATAAAGAGAATGTTTGAATAATTGTTTTGTGTCTCATCAGAATTAGGCTTTAAATTAGGATTAAGGCCTTTTTCCAAATGCAAATTGCAAAAATCAGTGAAAAAGCACTACTATTCAATGCATATTTTTTTTCTGCAAAAATAAACTTGCATTTTCTTTGGTTTTGTTTGTTTTTTAATACTATGTTTAATGTTTATACTTGCATCTATTTGCATTTTGCCATTTTGTTTGGTTTTGAAAAGGGAAAAATCGCAAGAACAGTGCACAGGGCAGCCTTGTTATTGCAATTTGTTTTGCACTCCCATTGACTTAACTAGAGTGCAAGTGTTCCAAACTGCAGCAGGCATAGCATTTGCCTAGATATGTTATCTAGGCTGAGTGCATGGGATTGGAAAATTGCATGCACTTTTCCAGAGTTCATGCATCAGATGCATGCAGTGGAAAACGCCCCTTATTCTCAAATTAGGGATAGGAGAGCAATAATGGTTAGGGACTGGTGAAAGAACTAGGTTAGGTAAGGGGTAGTAAGAGATCCTACTAATATTATAAATGGGAAAATTCGCATGTTTAGATGTTTGTTTCTTGATCACGCAAAAATGGCTGAACGGATTTGAATGAAATTTGGCACACATAGTACATTACCTGGAATAACATATAGGATACTTTTTAATCCCTATAACCAAAATATGGGTGGAGACAAATACAAATTTCATTGGGAAATGTAAACTGCAGCCATTCTTACACTGTTAATGGTAGGGTTCTCAAATGTTGCACAGTTTGTCACTGGGTGACTGCGATCAATATTCTGAACAGTGGGTGGAGTCTACATAAGCCAATCAAAATTCACCTATTGATTTTCAAGGGAAATATTTCATTGCTGTCATTCTTGCACTGTTAATGGCACAAGCCTCAAACCTGGTACAGTTGGTCTTTGGGTGACTGAGGTTCAAATTCAGAAAAGGGGGTGGAGCCGCAAACAGCCAATCAGATTTGTTTCATTTCAATGAAAATTATTGATGACAAAGGCTGCAAAGCTTACAAACTTGGTCATTAAGTAATTGTGTGCTAGGGTTAGAAAAAGGGGCCGTAGCGAACACCAGCCAAATACATACCATCAGTCATCAGTGGGCAGAGACAAATACAAATTTCACTGGGAAAATGTAAACTGCAGTCATTCTTACACTAATAACGGTAGGGTTCTCAAACTTTGCACAGTTGGTCACTGGGTGACTAGGATTAATATTCAGAAAAATGGGTGGAGCCTACAAAGCCAATCAAAATTCACCTATTGATTTTCAAAGGGAATATTTCATTGCTGCCATTCTTGCACTGTTAATGGCACAAGCCTGAGATCTGGTACAGTTGGTTATTGGGTGACTGGGGTTCAGGGGATGGAGCCACAAACAACCAATCAGATTTGTTTCATTTCAATGCAAATCATTGATGCCAAATACCGCAAAGCTCACAAACCAGATAATTTAGTAATTGTGTGTTAGGGTTAGAAAAAGTAGCCACAGCCAACACCAGCCAAATACATACCCGGGAAAGGTCAGGACATCAGTGGGTGGAGAAAAACACAAATTTCACTGGGAAAATGTAAACTGCAGCCATTCTTACACTGTCAATGGTAGGGTTCTCAAACTTTGCACAGTTGGTTACTGAATGACTGGGATTAATATTCAGGAAAATGAGTGGAGCCTACAAAAGCCAATCAACATTCACCTATTGCTTTTCAAGGGGAATATTTAATTGCTGCCATTCTTGCACTGTTAATGGCACAAGCCTCAAACCTGGTACAGTTGGTCATTGGGTGACTGGGGTTCGAATTCAGAAAAGGAGGTGGAGCCACAGTCAATCAGATTCATTTCATTTCAATGCAAATCATTGATGCCAAAGACCGCAAAGCTCACAAACTAGGCCATTGAGTAATTGACTAATTGTGTGTTAGGATTAGAAAAAGTGGGCAGAGCCAACACTAGCCAAATACCTACCCGGGCAACGCCGGGCGACCAACTGGCACCTAATAATTTTAGCCGGGGGTGCCCTACAAATTGAGCAAAACATCCAAGCCCCTTTTAAATTAAATTGATGCTTTCCTATGTAGAGTGAAGGCTCTGGATATTCTAGAGGATTTCCGTTCCTCCATTCTTGCCTTGGTTCCTGCACTGTCTCTGTTAAACATCTTTGATCTGCTAGGTTGAATAATTTTTTGGTAGTCTTTGGGAAGCCTTTAAAAGCTCTCATGTTCTTGAGTACTTTTGAAGATGAGCGCATCCATACTGTGCATGCATGAGCCCAGACTTAACGTGCGTAGTAGGGATGTGCTTATCTGTGGAAAGACTTGGTGTGAGTACTTCCAATGGCTTCCTGAAGACTCCTGAAGTGCTAGCAGATTGATGAAGTTTAACGGGAGATGTTGTAGAAACAACAAGCAGCACGGAGGTTTGGGAAGGCTCTACAATATCCAGAGTGCATGTGCTGCCTGTACTAAAGCTGAGTACAACTTCCTGGCTAGAAAGTTAAGTGCTGTTTGTTGGTTATATTTTGGAAAACAGCTGGTTGCAAGTCAAATGAAAAAGTAATTTTTGATAACATTATACTGCAAAATCATCTGTGCAGCACTGGGACATATTTTTAGTGAGAGTAATATTTTTCTTTAAAGTGAATGGGAACCGAATTTAAAAAAAAAATGAGACAGATACATACCCAAGGAGAGGGAAGGCTCTGAGTCGTATAGAGCCTTCCCACTCCTCTCCCGGGGCCCTCGTTCCGGTGCTGGCTCGCCCAGTAGCAGTATTTGACTAATTTAGTCAAATACTGCTTTACCCGGCCGAAGGAGGCTTCAGAAGTCTTCAGGGAGCCCGAGTGCTCCTGAAGAAGGGCGGCCCTGTACTGCGCCTGCGCAAGCACGCTTTCTTGCACGCTCATGCCTGTGCAGTATAGAGCCGCACGTCTTCGGGAGGACACGGCTCCCGAAGACTTCCAAATACACTTTCGGTGGGGGATTGAAACGGTGGGGGGGGGGGCCAGCACAGGATAGAGAGCACCGAGAGAGGAGACGGAAGGCTCTATATGACCCAGAGCCCTCCTTCTCCTTCTGTAAGTATTTGCTTCATTTTTTTTTAAAATGCGGTTCCCATTCACTTTAAAGCAAACCTGAAGCGACAATAAACTTATGATATAATGAATTGTATGTGTAGTACAGCTAAGAAATAGAGCATTAGTAGCAAAGGTATGAGTCTCATATTGTTTCCAGTACAGAAAGTGTTAAGAAACTACAGTTGTTATCTATGCAAAAGAGCTTCTCTGAGCTCTCCGATCCAACTTGGGTTGGCTACAGCGCTGTTTTCTGAAGCTATTAAACATTAAAAAGAAAAGTCAGAGACAGATTTAGATAAAGTTTTACTGCAGGAAATGTCAAAGGGTCATTAGCTCTGCTCTGTTTTATAATTTAAAATACAGAGTATGGTTTGTAAATTGAAAATATGACAGAATGATGCAATGCTTAAAAGCTGAGGTGTGGGGGAACAAGCTTAGCGGCTGCTGTAAAACTGGGGTCTGCAACTTCACAAGGAAAATCCTGGATGGAGCATGAGTATGAAGTACAATGCATTACTAACCTTTGCACAGACTAACTAATGCTGCTAGATGGAGTTCTTCCTAAAATGTTTTGTTTAACTTTCTTCAAGATCTTAGATCTGTCAGCTGTTGATAGTAGTTTATATTCTAAATGGATAAGCCCAAGGTTACTGTCTAGTTTAGTTTACTGACAGCAATATCCTATGCGGAATAAGTATTTATCATTGGGGACTAGGATCAACGATCCGAAGCATTATAAACATTTTTTAACCAAAAAAGAGAAAGAGTAGTCCCCTAAAGGTCACTAAATAATGTGACATTCAAGCCAGAGTAGTGCAAAAAATATACAAGTTCCTTTATTTAAACAACGTCATGATTAAAAACAATTAAAAACACAGTGATCCCCAGGCCTCATACCATCCATATATCCTCTGTATAATAATACAATATAATATTAAATCCACTCAGAAAAAATGAAAATAAGTCCCTGGATTGTCGGTACTCTGAGCAAGAAGTAAGAGTGTGCTGATGAAAGATCCTGCCACTAGAGTCAGTGGCAGAAAATGTACTGTTAGTAAAAAACTTGGTGTTACCGACAAAACAGGGAATCAAATACACAGACACTTAATATTCATGATGGCTGGCTGAGCAAGTGCAAAATGCAAGTAAAAGAAATGTTGATGGTACAGTATAGAAAATATTAATGGTACACTATAAAGAGCTCCATAGCATATAGGTGCATATGCAATAAATATGTGCAAAAATATTTTTTAAAATGCAGTTAAATGTCCAAACAGGACTCAAAAAGGTGACTAACGAGCGTGTATGCAGAGGTGCAACAGGGTGATGAACCAACCATGTGAAAGAGAGCAAAGCCCAATGGTACTAACAGTGAAAAAGAGAAGATGCAGAGGAAATCGAGTGTATGAGGCAATTGCCAGCGCGAGGTAAAGAAATAGTAGAAGCGTCCTGTGAGATGACGAAAATGATATGGCATCTGAGTAGAGCTTACCCTGTGGGAGGAAGAAGATGGGGCCGTGGGGATCCAGATCCTACCGGTTGCGCCAGAAGCTACCTCAGGGATATTTACTACTTCCTGATCGCTGCTTAAATACTAAACTTCCGCTGTGTACGCGGCCGCGTCATTGGCGTGACCAGGCGCGCCGTCACTATAGCGACGGCGCTGCCTTGTCCGCCCCTGCAAACTACGGTGGCTGTTTAGATACAAGGAAGCTCATTGGAAACAATATAATCTACGTCATGGTCTCCTTAGAGACATCTGGTGGTGAACAAGGGTATTGCAGAGATATCAAGATGAAGAGAGAAGAGGTAACTAGACAGAGAGATTACTGAGGACATCTAGTGATAAATTCAAGAACAGCATCCAGCCAAGTTATGTAACAGCCTGTAAACTCTATTTCCACAGTAAATATGGTAAAAGCAGATACCAGAAGAGAATACAGTTCATTGTCCTAATCAGCAAATCTAAATAATATCACATGTCAAACATAGTTGCAACAACTCTATAGAGAACAGAAGGAGCCCAATATGGCCATTCTTATGTATGATTTTCCAAGATGCTATCAACATCGAATTTGAAAGATTTTAGGACATATTTCGGAACAGTATATTTCTTCATCCCTCAACCTTAGAGGGGACAGGTCCAGATTGATCTTAGGGATGGTCATCCAGAAGGTATATGTCGCAAGCCCTATAAACCAAATCAGACGGAGACAAAAGCGGTATTAATACTTATCCATTTGCAAGAAACATTTGATGAACCCCTAACTCTTCCTGGTGAGTAAAGTCAGGCCGTCTTACCTCACGGTCTTAGAGGAGAAGAGACATACAAGAAACTATATAGATACTAATCCAAATAGAAATCAACAAGTCAATTAAGTCAGACCCTCTTACCCCAGGGCCTTTGAAAGGTGTGATAGGTATTTATAATGAAAGTCAGATCTCCTCACCTTGAGATCTTAGAACAAAGAGATAGCAACACAAAGGTGTACATGCATATGCGTAAACCTGTATCTTCCCTACAACATTTATAGGGTGGTAAAGACCGGAAAAGGTGGTGCTCATATTCACATAAAAGGTGACTCTAATCCCACAGGGTGCAGGTCCCATAATTAGGCCCACTACACTGGTAAAAAGCACCCAAACCCAAATTCTTCATTAAGGCCTAAGGGGCATCTTGTACCTAATCTGTGAATCCACTTTAGCTCCAACTGTAATCATTTTATTGTGTGGTTGCCACCTCTATTATTGAGTAGTAGTTTTTTTATTCCGTAGACTTTCCATCCATCCATATTTCCAGGTGTACATAGTAGGGAGTGTGCCGCTACCGTAGTGAGTATCTTTCCCTCCAGGTTGTCTCTAGGGGCCAGTTTGATTGTGGATCGATGCTTCTGTATTCTGATTTTTAAGGGATTTTGGGTCTGTCCCACATATCTCTTCCCACATTTACACTCAAGCATATAAATCACCCAGGGAGTTTGGCAATTTACGAAATCCTGCAAGTAGATTCTTTTATTATCCCTGTAGTTAACTATAAACTTAGTTGGAGGCATTAGACTGCAGATGGAACAGTGTCCACACGGGTGACTCCCCTTGGTACTTAGGGTTCTTGTAGGTAGCATATAGTGACTATGACAAAGCTGGTCACGTAGAGTGGGCGCCCTTTTTGCTGTTATTGAGGCCTTCTTAGTTAGATATTGTCCAAGAATAGGATCACTTTGTAAGATGCCCCAATGATTTTGCATAATGCTATATATTTAATCCCATTTGTCATTATACTTTGTTGTTAGTCTGACTGTCTGATCATTCCTTCTTGTCTTCTTTTTGCTACTGCAAGGTTGTAATAAGTTCTCCCTATCCGTGAATCTTGCTCTTCTCCATGCCTTTCTCACATATTTATTGGGATAGCCCCGTTCGCGGAATCTCCTTGCTAGTTTTTCTGCCTCCTCCTCAAACGCTTCCAACGTTGAGCAGTTCCGCCTCAATCTTAGGAACTGCCCCACCGGTATATTTCTTCTTGTCGTGGGTGTATGGTAGGAAGAGAAATGTAGTAAGCTGTTGACAGCAGTTTTCTTTCGATAGAGGGTTGTATTCAATTGTCCATCTTTATTCTTCATAATATGTAAATCCAAAAAATCAACTGTTGTGGAGGAGATATCAAATGTTAAAAATATATTCATGTCATTGATGTTCAGCAGATTCAAAAATCGTTGTAGATCCTCTGGGGGACCTTGCCATAGTATGAGAATGTCGTCTATGAAACGATGCCACCCCGCAATGGCGGGGTGGAATCGTTCCAGAGACGACACCCACACACATTCCCTCTCCCACCATCCCAAAAACAAGTTAGCCACGGATGGGGCACATTTTGCCCCCATGGCTACGCCCCTAATCTGCAAGTAGTAGATATTGTTGAAGAGGAAAAAATTGTGCTTCAAAATAAACTCAAGTAATTGCAATAGCCACAGGTTTCTTTTTCTATTCTCTAAGGTCTCCATATCAAAAAAATATTTCACAGCTTGAATTCCATGATCATGTGATATGTTAGAGTATAAACTCTCCACATCGCATGTGGCCAATAAATCATCTGGGCCCATTTGCACATCCTGTATTTTTGTCAATATGTCCATGGAATCACGGACATATGATTCAAGGGAGACAACGTGGGGCTGGAGAAAAAAGTCCACAAACGAGCAGCATTTTTCACTAAGACTTCCAATGCCTGACACGATTGGTCGTCCAGGGGGGTTGTTTTTGTCCTTGTGAACCTTGGGGAGAACATAAAAAGTAGGTGTTACCGGTGTCTCTACCCATAAGTATTTATATTCTTTATTAGTAATTATCTGCTCAGATAAGCCATCTTCCAGAAGGTTCTTCAGTTCCCTCTGGAAGTGTTCTGTAGGATTTCCTGGAAGTTTTCTATAAAAATCTGTATTGTTCAGTTGTCTATATATCTCTCTTTCATATTGTTCCCTTGGCCAAACCACCACGTTGCCACCCTTATCTGCCTCCCTGATAATAATGTCCGTTCTTCGTGACAGATCCCCTAAGGCTTTTCGTTCCTGATGTGTCAAATTGTCAGGGCTTCTCTCTTTGCTATCTGTAATTTGTTGAATTTTTGAGGATACCACATCAAAAAAGACCTGAATCTGTGGACAGATACTAAAAGAAGGCAGATATTTTGATGCAGGTCTAAAGGGGGTTTGACTTACCCCAGTTTGAGTGTTTTGTTCTTCCAAGAGTGAGATTAAATCAGAGAAGATGTTTTTATCTTGTTCATCCAATCCTAGTTCATCCAGGGGAGGGACCACATCATCAGAAGTATGGTATAATTTCTTAAGCATCAGTCTCCTGCAGAAAAAATAGAGGTCTTTAATGATCTCAAATGGGTCAAACCTGTTAGTGGGTGAGAAAGTCAATCCCCTTTTCAATAGATTTTTCTCTATCTCAGTAAGTTGTACACTGGATAAATTAATGATAGACAATACCTGGTCATTAGACCGTCCAAAACTGTCTTCATTCATCTTATGTTTCTTTCCTATTTGCCTCAGTTCTTCCAGTCTTCCCAGATGACCCAAGGCACTGCCCTCAATGTCTGACTCATTAAAGTCACTGGAATCTGAGACGTAGTCCCTAGGTGGTCCACCTGCTCCACCTTGTCCGGATGGTCCCTGTGGATTTTGGACAGGCCTCTTGGGTTTTCTTTTTGGCTTATAGGGAGGTTTTGGAAAGTTTTGTCCTCTTCTATTGTTTTTGTGTCTCCATATGTATGCCTTGGACTCCGCGTAATCGCGTCTGTCTCTAAATAGTTTCTTCTTCTTAGTCTCAATCACATCTATTTCGATATTTTTAATATCACTTTTTAGACGCTCCAAGAAGGGTTCTACTAGAGTCTTTTGATCATACTTGGAGACTTGTTGTAATAAGTCCAAACTCTTTGATTTCAGTTTTGTTAAAAGTTCTCTATCCAGATCAATCAACATTTGTACTATGATTTTGGCACATCTATTCAGTCCACTCTCCCAGACTTTTTTATGTCTCTCTTCTAATTGCCATGATGGAAAGATTTGGACCCTAATTCCTCTTGGGTATATTCCCTCTTTGTCATAGCGCTCTAGACTATTGATATTCCACCACACTTTTACGTAATGTATATGTGTGTCCTTAATTTGGCTACATAGACTAGCAAAGTCCTCAGGTAGCTTCTCACTGCCTCAGTGCCTTGGGTCATCTGGGAAGACTGGAAGAACTGAGGCAAATAGGAAAGAAACATAAGATGAATGAAGACAGTTTTGGACGGTCTAATGACCAGGTATTGTCTATCATTAATTTATCCAGTGTACAACTTACTGAGATAGAGAAAAATCTATTGAAAAGGGGATTGACTTTCTCACCCACTAACAGGTTTGACCCATTTGAGATCATTAAAGACCTCTATTTTTTCTGCAGGAGACTGATGCTTAAGAAATTATACCATACATCTGATGATGTGGTCCCTCCCCTGGATGAACTAGGATTGGATGAACAAGATAAAAACATCTTCTCTGATTTAATCTCACTCTTGGAAGAACAAAACACTCAAACTGGGGTAAGTCAAACCCCCTTTAGACCTGCATCAAAATATCTGCCTTCTTTTAGTATCTGTCCACAGATTCAGGTCTTTTTTGATGTGGTATCCTCAAAAATTCAACAAATTACAGATAGCAAAGAGAGAAGCCCTGACAATTTGACACATCAGGAACGAAAAGCCTTAGGGGATCTGTCACGAAGAACGGACATTATTATCAGGGAGGCAGATAAGGGAGGCAACGTGGTGGTTTGGCCAAGGGAACAATATGAAAGAGAGATATATAGACAACTGAACAATACAGATTTTTATAGAAAACTTCCAGGAAATCCTACAGAACGCTTCCAGAGGGAACTGAAGAACCTTCTGGAAGATGGCTTATCTGAGCAGATAATTACTAATAAAGAATATAAATACTTATGGGTAGAGACACCGGTAACACCTACTTTTTATGTTCTCCCCAAGGTTCACAAGGACAAAAACAACCCCCCTGGACGACCAATCGTGTCAGGCATTGGAAGTCTTAGTGAAAAATGCTGCTCGTTTGTGGACTTTTTTCTCCAGCCCCACGTTGTCTCCCTTGAATCATATGTCCGTGATTCCATGGACATATTGACAAAAATACAGGATGTGCAAATGGGCCCAGATGATTTATTGGCCACATGCGATGTGGAGAGTTTATACTCTAACATATCACATGATCATGGAATTCAAGCTGTGAAATATTTTTTTGATATGGAGACCTTAGAGAATAGAAAAAGAAACCTGTGGCTATTGCAATTACTTGAGTTTATTTTGAAGCACAATTTTTTCCTCTTCAACAATATCTACTACTTGCAGATTAGGGGCGTAGCCATGGGGGCAAAATGTGCCCCATCCGTGGCTAACTTGTTTTTGGGATGGTGGGAGAGGGAATGTGTGTGGGTGTCGTCTCTGGAACGATTCCACCCCGCCATTGCGGGGTGGCATCGTTTCATAGACGACATTCTCATACTATGGCAAGGTCCCCCAGAGGATCTACAACGATTTTTGAATCTGCTGAACATCAATGACATGAATATATTTTTAACATTTGATATCTCCTCCACAACAGTTGATTTTTTGGATTTACATATTATGAAGAATAAAGATGGACAATTGAATACAACCCTCTATCGAAAGAAAACTGCTGTCAACAGCTTACTACATTTCTCTTCCTACCATACACCCACGACAAGAAGAAATATACCGGTGGGGCAGTTCCTAAGATTGAGGCGGAACTGCTCAACGTTGGAAGCGTTTGAGGAGGAGGCAGAAAAACTAGCAAGGAGATTCCGCGAACGGGGCTATCCCAATAAATATGTGAGAAAGGCATGGAGAAGAGCAAGATTCACGGATAGGGAGAACTTATTACAACCTTGCAGTAGCAAAAAGAAGACAAGAAGGAATGATCAGACAGTCAGACTAACAACAAAGTATAATGACAAATGGGATGAAATATATAGCATTATGCAAAATCATTGGGGCATCTTACAAAGTGATCCTATTCTTGGACAATATCTAACTAAGAAGGCCTCAATAACAGCAAAAAGGGCGCCCACTCTACGTGACCAGCTTTGTCATAGTCACTATATGCTACCTACAAGAACCCTAAGTACCAAGGGGAGTCACCCGTGTGGACACTGTTCCATCTGCAGTCTAATGCCTCCAACTAAGTTTATAGTTAACTACAGGGATAATAAAAGAATCTACTTGCAGGATTTCGTAAATTGCCAAACTCCCTGGGTGATTTATATGCTTGAGTGTAAATGTGGGAAGAGATATGTGGGACAGACCCAAAATCCCTTAAAAATCAGAATACAGAAGCATCGATCCACAATCAAACTGGCCCCTAGAGACAACCTGGAGGGAAAGATACTCACTACGGTAGCGGCACACTCCCTACTATGTACACCTGGAAATATGGATGGATGGAAAGTCTACGGAATAAAAAAACTACTACTCAATAATAGAGGTGGCAACCACACAATAAAATGATTACAGTTGGAGCTAAAGTGGATTCACAGATTAGGTACAAGATGCCCCTTAGGCCTTAATGAAGAATTTGGGTTTGGGTGCTTTTTACCAGTGTAGTGGGCCTAATTATGGGACCTGCACCCTGTGGGATTAGAGTCACCTTTTATGTGAATATGAGCACCACCTTTTCCGGTCTTTACCACCCTATAAATGTTGTAGGGAAGATACAGGTTTACGCATATGCATGTACACCTTTGTGTTGCTATCTCTTTGTTCTAAGATCTCAAGGTGAGGAGATCTGACTTTCATTATAAATACCTATCACACCTTTCAAAGGCCCTGGGGTAAGAGGGTCTGACTTAATTGACTTGTTGATTTCTATTTGGATTAGTGTCTATATAGTTTCTTGTATGTCTCTTCTCCTCTAAGACCGTGAGGTAAGACGGCCTGACTTTACTCACCAGGAAGAGTTAGGGGTTCATCAAATGTTTCTTGCAAATGGATAAGTATTAATACCGCTTTTGTCTCCGTCTGATTTGGTTTATAGGGCTTGCGACATATACCTTCTGGATGACCATCCCTAAGATCAATCTGGACCTGTCCCCTCTAAGGTTGAGGGATGAAGAAATATACTGTTCCGAAATATGTCCTAAAATCTTTCAAATTCGATGTTGATAGCATCTTGGAAAATCATACATAAGAATGGCCATATTGGGCTCCTTCTGTTCTCTATAGAGTTGTTGCAACTATGTTTGACATGTGATATTATTTAGATTTGCTGATTAGGACAATGAACTGTATTCTCTTCTGGTATCTGCTTTTACCATATTTACTGTGGAAATAGAGTTTACAGGCTGTTACATAACTTGGCTGGATGCTGTTCTTGAATTTATCACTAGATGTCCTCAGTAATCTCTCTGTCTAGTTACCTCTTCTCTCTTCATCTTGATATCTCTGCAATACCCTTGTTCACCACCAGATGTCTCTAAGGAGACCATGACGTAGATTATATTGTTTCCAATGAGCTTCCTTGTATCTAAACAGCCACCGTAGTTTGCAGGGGCGGACAAGGCAGCGCCGTCGCTATAGTGACGGCGCGCCTGGTCACGCCAATGACGCGGCCGCGTACACAGCGGAAGTTTAGTATTTAAGCAGCGATCAGGAAGTAGTAAATATCCCTGAGGTAGCTTCTGGCGCAACCGGTAGGATCTGGATCCCCACGGCCCCATCTTCTTCCTCCCACAGGGTAAGCTCTACTCAGATGCCATATCATTTTCGTCATCTCACAGGACGCTTCTACTATTTCTTTACCTCGCGCTGGCAATTGCCTCATACACTCGATTTCCTCTGCATCTTCTCTTTTTCACTGTTAGTACCATTGGGCTTTGCTCTCTTTCACATGGTTGGTTCATCACCCTGTTGCACCTCTGCATACACGCTCGTTAGTCACCTTTTTGAGTCCTGTTTGGACATTTAACTGCATTTTAAAAAATATTTTTGCACATATTTATTGCATATGCACCTATATGCTATGGAGCTCTTTATAGTGTACCATTAATATTTTCTATACTGTACCATCAACATTTCTTTTACTTGCATTTTGCACTTGCTCAGCCAGCCATCATGAATATTAAGTGTCTGTGTATTTGATTCCCTGTTTTGTCGGTAACACCAAGTTTTTTACTAACAGTACATTTTCTGCCACTGACTCTAGTGGCAGGATCTTTCATCAGCACACTCTTACTTCTTGCTCAGAGTACCGACAATCCAGGGACTTATTTTCATTTTTTCTGAGTGGATTTAATATTATATTGTATTATTATACAGAGGATATATGGATGGTATGAGGCCTGGGGATCACTGTGTTTTTAATTGTTTTTAATCATGACGTTGTTTAAATAAAGGAACTTGTATATTTTTTGCACTACTCTGGCTTGAATGTCACATTATTTAGTGACCTTTAGGGGACTACTCTTTCTCTTTTTTGGTTAAAAAAAGCTGTTGATAGTAGAACTGACTTACTGTCTACTGGCTCAGAAAGCTAAAAGTACTCTGTGATTATATTTGATTTATTCTCTGGATAATTGTAATTATGTCAGTTGTGTTTGTTTTGAATACTGAAACCAAGCTAATTAATTGTCTTGTTGTTGTGCAGATGTCTGTCTTTAGGCTAAGCTTACACTATCTGTGTGACATAAAGTTCATGCTACTATGTGGGCATAACCAAGGCTGGATTTATTATTTTACTGTCCCTACACCAAGTATGTTGGGGCTCCCCTTCCATGTTCAGCAGTGCACCTCTCATTCCATGTGCAGGCCCCATGTATAACATCCATTTATGCAGCCCTTCTCATTCATGTTTTCATACACAGGTTGCAACAGTGACCCCTAATGCGTGAGCGGTGATATAACAGCCTGCTTAAACGAAACACTCTTGAACGGGACTTTGCTGATAAATGGCAAATATGATACATACATCTATTCTTCACACAGAGATGAATGTTTGCTGGGAGATGAATATTATCTTGTTATGTTTTAGCTACTAACAAAAATGATCAAAATCTGATTATCTGAGACCAGGGAAAAGGCATATCACACAGGGAAATCTCCCCATTACAATTCACAAATCATTCTTTATGGCTTCCTTTCTTTGACAAATCTGCAGATAGAGGTGCCCGTTCCCTTTTCCAGCATCAGTCTCATTTCACATTCTGTCAGACTAGCAGTTTTCTTTAGAGCTGCATTTCATGTTCACTGGCCTATTTGAAAATTAACAAGAAACTGTAAGGAACATAGTAACTTCTAAGTACACAATTTTCAGCAGCCAATATATTTCCCCTTGTAAGAAATATGAGAATCAGAGATGTTGACTCCTGCTGAAAATGCATGATTGCACCTTTCACTCTATTCTTCCAGCATTTGTAGTATTTGCAGCTTAAAGACGGGAATAAGAAATTCCGTTGTTATGTACAAGGTTAAAGAATACCTCCAACCAAAACTGGCATTCCATATACATCATCTTGGCTTTTATTGTCACACATATATATATCTGTGTTTTGGGTGGGGGAAGGTGGGGTGACAGATAAAAATGGTGCACAGTGCCGAGGGTATAAAAATGGCGCTGCATTGACTTACACTATATAACGCTATTTAGCATTATATGTGACACAGGCAGAGGGGTTTGTATACATTACCTGATCCCTGATCGCGTCTTATCTCCACTTCCTACTCAATTTGAATCAGTCCGGCAGCAGCCAACCAATCACCATGATGCAGCTTCAATCCCCGCGTGGTGATTGGCTGGCTTCAGGACTATTTCAAACTAAACAGGAAGTGGAGAGAAGACAGGATCGCTGGGGCCAGGTAATGTATGAGAGATGCCACTAATGACATCTTATTACTAAAGTTATTTAATGTTTCAGGACATTTCTGAAACATTAAATAACTTTAGTAGCAAGATGCCATTATCAGCATCACCCCACGCCCTTTTTCACAGGTGCCATTTTTGACTGTAACCAAAGGGGGAGGCATCCTCCAAAGTTTGCTTCAGGCAGCAATAAGCCTAGAACTGGCCCTATTGCAGCCTCTGCGTCCCCTATTGATATGTCAGTGTTGTGTTCCTGTTAGGCATATTACAATGTGGTTTTTCAAAATCAACATAGACATCATCAGACATAGAAAGCAATATCGGATGATCCCACAATATGTATTATGTTGCTGTCCGTTTTCTGAATGCACTGCTGCACACATTTCTGTCTGATTCTTTGCACTGCACTCTTCAGTGTTGAATGGTGTCAGCAGTACAACACAGTGGTTGTGTGTTGCTGTGCATTGTATACTCCAGCTGCAGTTTATAATGGGACTGAGCCCTAAGTTATGTTCTTTGAGGGTTTTCCCATGTATGTGCACAATTACATTGTCTCACAACTATATAAAAGAGGGATTTTCAGGCTCCCACAGATTTTAGGAGGAACTCTGGTGGTCTATATCACAAGAGAATCCTTCCGAGGTGATGATGGGCCCAGTTAAAAGACAAGCAGATGTTTGTATACGCCTCTGCAATTACATAATAATATGATCTGTAATTAAACAGTACCAATTTTGCTCTCTTTGGGGATGAGCCGGTAGAGAACAATAATACAACTTTATTGATTTCCCACGGTCAGAAGGAGATTTTGCATTGAAACTTTAAAATCGATTTTCTCAAAAACTATAAGGTCTTTTTGAATTTTGTTTTCCTCTTGTAGTCACTGCCCTCCTCTACATACCCTGCAAATTTGGTGTGTTTACTATGTAAGGGGACTTTGCTATTAAACGCTAAAGTCTGCGGGCATTAAAGTCTATGGGCGAACCGAACTTTTGAAAAAAATTCCTGGTTCACTGCGAATGCAAACCACCCAAAGTTCGCCTGGAACCATTCGCCGGCAAACCGTTCGGGCCATCTCTAGTCCTTGATAATGTTTTTGGCCCTTCTCATGCAGCGAGTATTATATAAGAGTTCCAGTGATCTTAGCTCAGTGCCAATAATGGCTTCTGCCGTTTAACAACTCGCAGCAGGGCTTCTCTAGTAGCCTTCGTGCAGCTGTTGTACCAGGCCGTCATGCAATTGGTCAGAACACTTTCTATAGTGCATCTGTAGAAATGAACCAGCAGCTTCTGTGGGAGGTTAGCGCTCCTTAGTTTTCTCAAAAAGTAGAGGCGTTGTTGTGCTTTGCCAGTTAGAGCTAAAGTATTGTCAGCCCAGGAAAGGTTCTCTGCGATGGTGACTTCCAAAAATTTGAAGCTGGAAACTCTCTCCACAGCCTCTGCATAGATCATTAGCAGTAGGTCTTTTTCGTGGTCCTAAAGTCCAGAATAATTTCTTTGTATTTAATAACAGGTTGCAGGGGCGTATCTGGGTAATATAGCGCCTATGGCAAACACTGAAATTGCGCCTCCCCTCCGGTTAGAGCCCCATTCCCCTCTGAATGTGTTACGGTTGCCTGTGTTTTTGGACTCAGGATATTGCTGAAGTTACTTTTTTGGAAATATCTCTTTTTATTCCCTTTTCTAACAATAAGCCAAATGCACCCTACATACATAAATCAAGTACCCATGTTTCCCAGATAACGGAATTAATCTGATCTGAGGTCTGAGTGACGGGGAAGCATTGGGGTACGCATGAGGGCGCAGCACAGGAGGAGGAATGGCACCTATGGTGCTGTGGCACCCATGGCACGAGGCATGCCTGCACCCCTCTAGATATGCCTCTGACAGGTTGTTAATGTCGCACCATGCAGTCAGGTTCCTAACTTATTCTCTGTATGCAGCTTCCTCATTGTCTGATATAAGCCCAATGACAGTTGTATCATCTGCAAACTTAACAATTATGTTTGAGGTATGGATAGGCTGGCAGTCATGGGTGAAAAGTGCATAGAGGAGAGGGCTTAATACACAGCCCTGTGGCACGCCAGTGCTCAGGGTAAGGGTGGAGGATGTCTGTTTTCCTAGTCTGACAGTTTGAGGGCGATTAGTAAGGAAGTCCAATAACCAGGTACATACAGTATGGAGGGAGCAAGACCTAGTGCATGGAGTTTGTTGGTCAGCTGGCTAGGTACGATGGTGTTAAATGCTGAGCTGTAGTCAACAAAGAGCATCCTAACATAGGAGTTGGGTTTTTCCAGGTGTGAGAGGGCAGCATGGAGAGCTACACAGAGGGCGTCCTCAGTCGATCTATTTGTTCAGTAAACAAATTGGTGTTGATCTAGATTTGCTGGGATGGAGGCCTTGATGTGTGTGGCTACCAGTCGTTCAAAGCACTTGGCGATGATATTCAAAATGCACAGGAGATAATGTTTAAACTGTAAAAAAATCAAATAACTTTAGTGTTTCAAATAAATGTTCAATTCCCCACTTATTAGAATATCAAATGGGTATTCTGTACAAAACAACTGATTTCATACAATATGGTAATAGATCAGATCGGACTGATCCAATAAATGTAGTTACAAAGAATGGGTCTTTAGAGCATTTGAGTCTATCATTATTGTTGCTTTATCCTCGTAGGTGTGTACTTCAGTCCTGTCATCTCTCTTTTTTCTTCTATTCAAAGGTTTAATATTTTTCTTCAGTCTATCTAATGTTATGCCAACACACTATGCATAGCTTTACAGATTACACAGCCCTTGCGCATCAGCTGCTGCCTCAGAGGAGCTTGTAGTACAGCAACCACACATACAATACACAGTGCTGGAGTCTTGGGACTAGTTAACGCCTCTGCTGAGCTCAAAACTGAAGTTGCTCAATTCTGAAAGTACACCTGTTAAGCATAAATTATAAGTAAAGATTTGGGGCACAGCACTTTTAAAGGAGAAACGCTGGTTTAGAACTGTGCTCCATGTAGCTGTATACCTATCCATGCAGATGCAAGACCCCCGCACTGGCTGGCTTTCTTCTAGGAAGAGCAGTCTGGAAACCTCTCTGACCTCCCCCCATCAAGAACTGCATAACAGTATAACAATCTATAACGCACAAAAATGGCACATGGTGATACCGATAATGGCATCTTGCTACTAAATATATTTAAAGTTTTGGAAATGTCCTGAAACTTTAACTTTAGTAATAAGATGTCATTGGCGGCATCTCTCATACATTACCTGATCCCGGCGATCCTGTCTCCTCCACTTTCTGTTTTGTTTGCAAAAGTCCTGCAGCCAGTCAATCACCTTGCGGGGACTGAAGTAGTAGGAAATGGAGAAGACTGATCGCCCGGGAGCAGGTAATGTATACAAACCCTCTGCCTACTCTCACACTAAACCCTCCCTCTACCAATGTCTAAACCTAACCGCTCTAGCCCCGCTGCCTAACCCAGGACCTGCTGCCTAACCCAGGACCTGCTGCCTAACCACTCCAGCTACCCCGCTGCCTAACGCTAACCCCCCCTGCCGCCAGGGGCGGCAATAGTACAAGCCGCAATTAGCAACAAGCAGATTAAATTATGGAGCCCGATAAATAGCGCCATAATTTAACATTCTTGCCGCTAATCACAGATTGTACTATTGCTGCCTATGGCGGCGCCCATTTTTATAGGTGCTTGTCCTGTGACATTTTTATCTGACCCCCTTCCAACACCTATAGTGTGCCAGTATAACATACCTCCCAACTTTATGAGATAAGAAAGAGGGACAATTAAGACACGTGCCTGCTATACCCCTAGTTGTGACCCCTAACACACCTGCTTTCACACACTATAAAAATTGTATAAGAAAAATATGTTTTTTTGTCATTTATGCTACACTGGTCCTTTCTATCCTGGTTCATTTTCCTTCATATTATCATTTAAAAATAACAAAGCAAGTAATTTACGCCCAGCAATAAACAAAAGACTTTGAAAACCATGTTTTTCATCTTTTTTGTAACATGTTCCTCAACATATTGGTAGGCTTAATATGACTTTTTTCCCCATTTAGCTTCTATAATTGAGTTTTAAAGGCTAGAACAAACCATCAGAAAAATGTCCCCACTGTATTTAATGGTCTTTGGATATGGAACTTTCCAAATGCTGGACCTACTGACCTGTTTGGCCAAACAGCACTCAAACTGAACAGAGACACATTTGAGCAACACTGTATGAGTCTACATGTGTTTGCTTGAAGCCAGTCAACATAGTAGACTAAGGACATGGACTGTAAGGCTTGGTGGTGTATTCTCCACAGTCAGCATGCAACGCATGAGCTGACGTGGAGGAGGTACACACACTAGCACAAGGAAACAGGCTATCCCTAGTATAGTGGAGGGGAGGACTGACTCCAACAGGAGATTGTGGCGCACAGAGCCGGTGCAGATCTGACAGCCACAAACAATGCTTTCGCTATAACGTCTCAGCGCAAAGTAGCGCTGAGCGCACAAACCAGAACTGAGGAGATCAGGACATGTAAACAGAATGAACGCTTGCTAAACTAGCCACTACTTAGTGACAGCAAGCGTCCACAATAACACAGACTGGAATGAGGCAGCCAATGCGTTGCGGCGATGGCGTGCCTCACAAAGACAGGACAGGATAGTCAGGAAATAGCAGGATCAAGATAGATGAACGTAACACAGACAAATATACAATAAGTATGTATTCCTAGCGTATTACAATTACAGCTATCAATGAAACTATTTGTAACGTCTGACTAACATATGTATATATCGGCAATGAACCGATATATGACATAAGCAGGAACGCTGACTAGGACTGGAGTAATACAGGGAACAGGACTCAGAAGGATTCGCTATCTCTTCGCAGAGATGAACGCAATCCACAAACGGTAACAGAACAGGATTCAGAAGGATTCGTTATCTCTTCGCAGAGATGAACGCAATCCACAAACGGTAACAGGACAGGATTCAGAAGGATTCGTTATCTCCTCGCAGAGATGAACGCAATCCACGAACAGGACCAGGAGCAGGATACTAGCTCAGCACGGGTGCTAACGATACGCGCAAACTACCAAAGCGTGCTGGAAAGCTGACTAACTGCACACAGGATATAAACAGTTCGTGTACGTATACATCAGCGACACTGATGTATCAACGTAACACGAATACAAGGAAAATAATAAACGTGCTGGTATGCATATATATGGGCAATGAACCAATATATGATGCAAAACCAGCAAAGTATCTTTTAGAACAAGAAACACGATCGGGGCTGAAGCGACAGCAAGACTAGCTTACACTGAAGCTATGAAAACCCAAGGAAACCCTGCAGGAAGCAGATCTTTATGCTGAGGTCATCCAATGGGAGCAGACATGCAGATTCCCACACAGGTGAATGATAATCAGTCACAAGCTGACAGCAGGGAAAGGCCGACAAAGCTATGCAGCTTGCATGAAAAGAGATCAGAACTACCTGAGCTGCAGCACTACTACTTCCAGCAATGCCTGCTGCAGCAGCGATCATTGCATGGACAAGCTGAGAATCGTAGACCATAAATCTAGAAAAAACAAACAGACTTTACTAAGCACAAACAACCAATCTATAGACCCTGCTATGGGGAAAAGGGGATAGAGGGGTACTATAGCCCCTACACACACACACACACACACACACACACACACACACACACACACACACACACACACACACACACACACACACACACACACTTCGGAGTAAACACAGGAAATGCTGTTATATCAAGTCCATGCTGTATTGGGTGTCCTCCTCCTCCTGGCATCCGCACACTACTTGCTGACATCCTGAGGCCCCATTCACATTACAAACGCGCATGGCCATGCGTGCGGAATGCAATGCATGTGAACGCACGCCATCCGCGTTTGTGTGTGTTGCGTGGCTGAAAAGTGAATGGGACAGCCACACGCTTTTGCACAGGTCCGGAACGCATGCAGTGTGAACATCAGACAGTGCACTCTATGTACTGTCTGATTTTGTGCATGTCGGCCTCCCGCACGCGTTTCCAAAATGCAGCTGGAAACGCATGCAGTGTGAACGGGGCCTAAGGATCCTGATGCTTGTGACATTGTGAGGAACCTCTGGGTGGCAGCACAGAGTACGCTGCTCCGAGGAGGTAGAGGAGACCGGATGCAGAGTGGACAGTGTAAATATAACAGGGCTTCCAGCACATAGTCTGCACAAGTTGGGGGGGGGGGGGAGTGGAATAGCTGGCCACTACAGTATAAACTGCATTGTCCGGCTATGATGCGGGGTGGCAGCCATTATAATTTTGCTGGGGTGCTCACACTGCCCAGGCCGCTGTTGTTACGCCACAGCACATTCTTGAAAATTGATTCTGAAAGTGTCCATGTACTTTTACTCAAATGTCTTACCATCTCCATGTTTTATTGTTTCTCTTTTCTTCCATTTGTTTACCTGCAATGATTTTATCCTGCAACAAGCATCCTAGTGCAATTCCCTGCAAAATCAGATAATGTACACTTCCCCCGTGTATCCAATTACTTACAAATTGTTACTGTAAGAAAAAAAACCAAAACAATATCAAGATAGGAAGCTGTAGCATGGCTCTCATGTAAGGAAAGAGATCAGCGTTAAATACTTGAGCGGCATAAATCTCCGGTTCATATGTTTATTTATAGCTGCAGCATTTTGCTGTAAATTGCCTAAAATTACAGAGGTGATTGAGGTCAGATTGATGTGCATTTGTGTAGCTGTGAGCCGCGGCAAACACATCCCTCGGTCACGATAATCTCGGCGTCTATTCATCATTTTCATTAGCAGCAAAGTACACTACAGGGTGCTCACTGATATGACTTGTCTTGCACGTGTCAGTACTCAGGAATTAAATGGAGGAAAGAGGGAGAGAAAAAAAAATATGATAAACGCCACCGGCGACCAGAACATTTATCAACCCTCCATTTTGCTTGTGTTTCTAATTAGAGCTCTCCGGCGTATGTCTAAACAATTATGATTGCTGTCATACTTCAGAGGCATTGAAAAGGACCCCAGAGAGAAGGCACAGGAGAGATTGCAGACGTTAATACCACTAATTTAGATTGATAATTAAATATACGTACACAGTGATCAGATATTATTATAGTGTTATTTTATGCTGGTAACAGCTCACAGACCTGACATTACATCCATAAGTAGCTGCAATGATTATTACCTTATGATAACATGGCTTAAAGAGAACCAGAGATGAAGCACCCTCTTGTATTTTACCTTATAAATCAGTGGGAACATGACAGTAAACCCCTAATCTGCTCTTTGTTTCATTGTTCTCTTTTTAATTTGACTGTCACCTCTGATAAGAATCCCCGACTGAGCACTCAGTCTAGCTTTGCTATGGAAAGATTATAGCTGAGTCTGTGTTCTCTGGTGTTTTTTCAAGCCCAAGCCTGCCCCCTTGTGGCTCTGCTATAATGACTCAGCTATAATTATTCCCTGCAAAGCCAGACTGAATGCTCAGTCTGGGATTCTTATCACAGCTGATAACAGACACTTTTAGCAGTGAGGATGAAAGAGAGAGCATGGTAAGTGTTTTCTCTAATGTTCTTATTGATATATACGGTAAAATACAC